>NC_133103.1:16875620-17226483 GCF_022965805.1 Primulina eburnea
GAGAAATTAACTATTGATTTATGATTATGTTTTCCTATGGGAATGATAATTGTGATAATTTATGAAATTTCATTTCGTATATCCTCAAGTTTTTGTTCATATTTTTCTGATAATGTATCTATAACTTGCTTCCAGGTTTTAAAAACACCTGTCTCGTTGGATATGCTTGGCCGTATTTTTAATGGTTCTGGGAAACCCATTGACAATGGGCCCCCTATTCTTCCGGAGGCTTATTTGGATATTTCTGGCAAGTAACACTGATGTATGAGTTGACTTATGTCCTTGTGTATACATGTTGCCTGCACACTTGATGTACTCTTTACTCTATTTTCTTCAGGGAGTTCCATCAATCCTAGTGAGAGAACATATCCTGAAGAAATGATACAGACTGGAATTTCTACTATAGATGTCATGAACTCAATTGCCCGAGGGCAAAAAATTCCTCTTTTTTCTGCTGCTGGTCTTCCTCACAATGAAATTGCTGCCCAAATCTGTCGTCAGGCTGGTTTGGTCAAACGGTTGGAGAAATCCGATGATCTTCTTGAGGTATATGATCCCTATACTGAAGTTCTTATCTAGAGCAACTATTATTGATCCCTATGTGCCTGTTGCTGAGTTGGACTTTATCTTTCTATGCATGATATTATACATTTAGCTTTTGTTGCTTTGTGCCTTGGTTGTGTTGTCGAGTGTATTGCTGAAGCCCATATAAATGTAACATGGTGTTCTTCAGAGAAAATATTCTCTCTTTCTTCAGAGAAAATACTCTTTCTTGGTGGGAGAACCTTCATTTAGACCTTTGGACATGTTAAGGCTTTCTATTACATGGGATAGTTTATTACTGTATTTTGTACTTGGTTTTCTTACCTTTGATATCCTCAGCGGTCACTTTTTTGTTGGTTCTTATTATCTGCTTTTATGCTACAGCATGATGGAGAAGACAATTTTGCCATTGTCTTTGCAGCTATGGGAGTCAACATGGAGACAGCACAGTTCTTTAAACGTGATTTTGAGGAAAACGGATCCATGGAGAGAGTGACCCTTTTCCTTAACTTGGTAATTGTGCCCATTCGTTTATGTTTGCCCCTGTAAACTGTGCTGATGTACTGTTTTCATTGGGTTATGATGTCCTCTGTAGGCCAATGACCCAACAATAGAACGCATCATTACTCCACGTATTGCTCTGACAACTGCTGAATACTTGGCATACGAATGTGGGAAGCATGTTCTGGTCATATTGACAGATATGAGTTCTTATGCCGATGCCCTCCGTGAGGTAACAGCACCACCAATGCCTGTCTTTGCTATATATTTCAATGAGAATCCTCATATTTTCTTAGTCATCAGAAGTATAATGTATCTCTTTTCTCTTATTTCAAGTGTTATTAGAAGTATTAATGTGTCTATGTCTATTATTGTGACAGTTGATGCGGCATGCCTCTATATTTATAGCTCTTCATCTTTGCTGCAATTAACTACTTAAGTCGGGATATTTTTTTCGTAAATTTCTTATTATAGCTATGAGTGACTACTAGAGTATGGATTTCTTTGTAGGTATCTGCGGCTCGAGAAGAAGTGCCTGGAAGGCGTGGATATCCTGGTTATATGTACACTGATCTTGCTACTATCTACGAACGAGCTGGACGTATTGAAGGAAGAAAGGGATCCATCACACAAATCCCTATTCTGACTATGCCTAATGATGGTAACGCGAAAGTAACAAAAAATCTGTTTCACTTGCTCTGTAATTTTAATTGAGCCTGATTTGATTTCTTTTTTCTTTATTTTATTTCAATTGGTCAGACATCACGCATCCTACTCCAGATCTTACTGGTTACATTACTGAGGGGCAAATATATATCGACAGACAACTTCATAATCGGCAGGTACAGATAGATTGATGCATGCCAATTAGCTTCTGATAGTACCTGTACAAACCATGACACAACATTTGATAGTAATTATTTTGATAACTTTATTTGAATTATATTTACAAGAGGTTTTACACTGAAACTTATGGAACAAAAAAATTATTTCCTGCTAAGTTTTATGATAAAAGAATTTGATTCCGAAATCACCTTCACATTCTCTTTTTTTCCCCTCCATCGAGTTTATGATGGTCTCCCTTGATATGGAGAGGGGGAGAGAGATGCATTTATCTTTTGTGTTGGGCAAAATTAACAAGATCAAATTATGTGCTCTGAACTGACAGATATACCCTCCTATAAACGTGCTGCCATCCTTGTCTCGTCTGATGAAGGTATGTAGATGGTCTTGTGTTGAGTAAATCTGGGAAGGGGGTAATGTGGGCACACTATATGTTATATCTCATCTCAATGTATTGCAGAGTGCCATTGGGGAGGGCATGACCCGTAGGGATCACTCCGATGTATCTAACCAGGTATATTGTCTAATGTACAAAACCGATTCTGGTCTCCGTGGGCAGGCTCAGGCAAACTGCAGTTGCCTTTCTTGATTGTGTACTAATTTAATAATGTACTCTAAATTCAATATTCACAGTTATATGCAAACTATGCCATTGGAAAGGATGTCCAGGCAATGAAAGCTGTGGTTGGAGAAGAAGCACTTTCCTCAGAAGATCTGGTCAGTCACTTACTGAACACAAATTTGTTATATCAATTTTTCCGGAGACAAAATAAGTTAGATAAACTAATTGAGCCACCCCTCATTTAAAAACAGCTATATCTTGAGTTTCTTGACAAATTTGAGAGGAAGTTTGTTGCGCAAGGAGCGTACGACACGCGTAACATCTTCCAGTCACTAGATCTGGCATGGACACTGCTCCGGATCTTTCCTCGGGAGCTTCTTCACCGTATTCCAGCTAAAACTCTTGATCAATACTACAGCAGGGATGCAGCAAACTAATGAGAAGGAAATCTTATGCTGGAGTCTGTGTTTGTTCGGCTTTCCCTGCGTTATGCGATGTGTTATTATATGTACATTTTTTAAAGGATGTTGTATCCCCGTTATCTGGTTTGAAATAAGGGTCGAGTGAGATGTTCGACGAGCCCCAAGGAAAACAAGACTCTCCTGCCATGAAGAACATTATGTTTTTTTTTGGTACAGACGACGTGCCTTTATTGAATAAATTATACTATTTCAGAATATCGTTTCAACGAATTTGTTAGAAAATGTGGGGAGACGCCCTCGCAGTCACTGAACATGCACCAGATAATGGTTATTTGTAAAATATTGAATACTATTATTCTTTTTAATTACTCAATAAAAATCAACCTACAACCGCAATGCTCCTAAATTTACAGATACAAAATATAATTTTTAAAAAAAATTATGACAGGCAATCTGCATGATAATAATTCGATATGCTGCAATTTTCACAAATATTACTTCACTTTTAACGTTATTGTGTGTAAACATGCGATAGCACTTCCAACAAGTCAATAACATAGCTTTCAGAGATAACAAAGACAAAACATTTCTTATTAAACTGCAAGTATTAGGTAATCAATTGTGTTAATTTAAAGTTATGCCCTAAAATAAAATAGTATTTTAACAATTAAAAGTGAAAATCAACATTAACAAACAGGTTGTCAGCTAATTTTGAAAAATAGATTTGGAAGAACAATGGACAAGTAAAAAGGAATAAAATATTCCACCAAAGTGAAGGTCAAACAGTTGATAAAAAAAAGACATTTTATGTGAGATAAACCAAACTGTTCATGCGTGTTAATTTGTGGGCCTTTTAAAATACCTTTGTATATAGCATCATTATTTTGAAGGATTACAAGTACTTGCAAGTTACAAAAGGAATGTATACAACGAAAGTAAAAGACAAGAATCAGCCTGCTTTTGAGGTTCTGGCTATAGGTGGTAATACAACCAAATCAAGGTTTCCAGGATAAGGAGTCCACAGTCCCATTCCTCCCCTACTCTCTAACAATTCAGGATGTTTCTTAATCTCATCTATGGTTTTTGCCCATTCTACTTTAGACGAATGCTCACGGTTGTGAGGATGCAATATAAAGATTGAATTGTATTCGCAGTTTGGAAACATAAAAGGTTTGAATAGTCCACCTGACCTATATACGACGTATCCAAAGCTTAGCTGATCTCTCGGTGTCAAGAGATGGACCTCGTTAAACCATAAGCAACTAAACAGATCGTTCAATGCAGTATGTTCACGAATGATGATGGCTCCTTCAGGCACATCTGAATTAAAGAAACCTCTGTTACTAAAAGAAGGAAATCTTAAAGCAGCAATATGGCTTGTGTGATTTGTGTGCTCAACACTTTATCACGACAGTTAACAACGTAATAGTGGTAAAATATGGGTTTAGGATGAGATGTGATTAAGTGGTAGAATACACAAATCTACACTTCTTAATTCCTTGAATTTTTTGAGGATATATTTTTGGGGATGGTGGTTAATCTAAAGGCATAGGCTCCATCTTCTACTTCCGTCAGAAGGAAATAGATACAAATATAAAACCACTAAAGAGGACAACACAGAAATGATGATGACATGCATAGTAAAATCATGTCTCACCACTAATGACACCCTTTTGTGGGCTCCACGGCTCCATTCCTTCATAGCGATATATTTTCATGTGTAGGTCAATTAGGGGGCGAGCATATCGCTTCCTTCGTTTGTTTGAATCCGCTTCTTCATATATACTCCGATGGTGTTTATGCTGAGCAATGGCAAATGTTTGCTTCCCACGCCATAAGTACCTGCAAAAGTGATCCCAATAATGACTCCGTTTGATTGGTTACATGTGAAAATCAGTAGCCAAAATCACGAGAATGTGTAGCACCTTACTGACCTTAGCAATAAATAATTTAAGACCCTGTATTCCTAATTTTCCCATCAAGATATATAATAAGAGAGGTACCCAACTCAACTATTTTACCTTTCCTGCTGCAGCTTCAACCCAATCTCAATTCATAAAGGGGAGTCGGACACAACTAATTAAGTAAAGGATATAAATAAATACGTTAGGATTCAATCATACCTCTCCAATAGAAGCAAGGGGTCAACTATAAGCTCCATTTTACCATCAATCCAGATGCTGTATCGTGCTTCCGGAAATAACCTGTGTGTTAGTATCTTGGGAACCTTACCGTTTCTTCTAGGTTCATCATAAGGCTGATTCTTAAGCAGAATCAGCCGCCAAACACCCACCCATAGCCCTCCATCAATATCCTCTTTTACCGTAACATTTTCTTTAATGAAGTCCAGAGATACTTCATCAACCACCATAAGAAAACAAAATAGACCATGTGAACGCTGACTAATGTTGGATGGCTGGTGAGGCGTGTCATAAGCATCAAAGATGCCAGTGGCAACAACAAATTTACATTTCTTCACATATTTGACGTCACTTGAAGACATTTCTGCACCGCTACCTTTCATAAAACCACAATGCACCTGAAGATATTATACATCTGTGGTTGTTAACATCGGATGTGTTAACAGCAGCGAAAAATATAACCATCTATGATCTAGATTTTGGACATAATAACAAATGGGCTATGTGGATGAGAATTTGGGTCAATTTCTGCAGATATCAACAAAATAAAATACGTAAAAGTGGAAGACCGATATTCAATTTCTCTAGAACGAAAGAAAGGAAAGAAAACTAAAAAAATAGCTCAATAAGTAATTCACCCTCATTGTGGGTTTGATTTTGAAGCTCTCCTCTCTTTGCTGCCACGTCTGATGGCCACCAAAGAGAGGAGATTGAGATCCATTGCCGGCAATATTGTCCTCCATAATGTATGACAGTCTTTGGACAAACTTTTCAGGTGATTTCGTCTTGGGAATAGCCACTTTATTTGGGTGATCAGCAACAGGAATTGGACAGCCTGATTGAGAATGAAAAGAAACAGGTTCAATACATCATTCCTTTAATTAATAATAAATTAATGTGCCAAATTTATAGTCTCACGATGTGGTGGAGTCACAAATCCCATTGTGTTTAGCATGCCAAAGACTTTGCTATCTTTGTTACAAAGAGCTGTAAATACAATAAACAAATAAATAATTTGATAAAAAGGACTATCCTAGGCTCATGTTTTCTTCATTGTGGAAAGGTAAAGCGAAATCTAAACCATAAAAGCATATTACCTAGGCATTTTTACACTAGCAAATTATGGTACCACTTCAATTTCAAACTTACTACTATTTCCATGGTTTCTCTTAAACATTGCAGAACTGGTCGATGGTTTAGAGCATCAGCAGCAAATGGGGAAGAAAGGAGAGGTGATTTACCAACAAAAAAGGCAACAGAAGACTGGCAAGACCAAACGTGAAACAGCAAAACGGCGAGAATCAACATCATCCATATAATCCCAGCTGTAAGAACTAATCGAATCAAACCCCTTTTCCAAATAATCCTCATCGTGTAATCTTGCGACACTTTCCCGCTATACAAGGAATCTCCTCCAGCATCTGCACCCAGACAATTCTTGAATAAACACAACCAAAATATCAAACCCGGCCAAATCAAAAGTCCCACCACATAATGTTAAATGTACCTTTAGTGTGGTGATGCGGCTGATTTCTCCGGGAAGCCCGTAAAGAAACTGCGCGCTGAAAATCATTATCCATGAGCCTGGTTAATGCTTCAGTCCAGTATAAATGGGCTGTATCTCTTCTTCATCGGAATAACGTGTACACGAATCGAACAGCGGAAAGGATGAATATAATAAACACATTCACAAGATTTGAAATTGGAATGAGTTTTCAGCGTTTCTTGAAATCCTGCAAACAACAAGGCATACGAATGCATACACAATTCAAGTGTCCTGCTTCCAAATCTGCTGTCTTCCTTCTCCTTTTGTTTTCTGAATATCCGATTTCCACAACCTGTTCATGGATCTTCAAAATTTTCAATTGGGCCGAGCACTCCATCGGGCTTAAATCGTGAAGCCCGACCCAATTATCTCCATTTATCATAGGTAAAATCTTAAATCGTATATTTTACTGTTATTTTTTAAAATTCTATATTATATTTGCAACAATTAATTCAATTGTAGTATCTTAAAAGCAATCATTAGCCTCTTAATTTTTTTTTTATACCAAAATCCTCGTAAAATATCGAGGACCATTAAGGTTTCGAAACATGTGTGAGAGAGTCTTACGGGTCGTATTTTGCGAGACGAACCTTTTATTTGGGTCATCTATGAAAAATTATTACTTTTATGTTAAGAGTATTACTTTTTATTCTGAATATCGGTAGGGTTGACGCGTCTCATAGATAAATATATGTAAGACCGTTCACAAGAGACCTATCCTAAGGCTCTGTTTGGTATGTGTGATGTGATATTTAAATGATTATTAATTAGAGTGATTGAAAAATGAAAGATATGAATTAATAGTATGATTGGATAAATAACATAATATTTGGTATGATTTTAAAATGATGGATTAATTTTGTAAATTTTATTGTAATGACCAAAATGCCCCAAGTGTTAATTAAATACTTATTCTTAAAATTTTACCTAATTTAAATATATTTATTTAAATAAATTTGTAAATATACATTTACTTTAAAAGTTTAATAATAATTATAGTATTATTGTTTTTTTAAAATAATTATAAATATTTTTAAAATAATTTGATAGATAATTAAATATTTATAATTATAATTTACATTTATTAAAATTAATTTAAATATATTTATTAGAAATATATTTGTAAATATGTATTTAATTAATAATTAAAATAATAATAATATTTTGAATATTAATTTTATTTTAAATAAATTTTAGTGATAATTATAATATTATTGTTTCTTTTAAATAATTATAAATATTTTAAAAATAATTGAATAGATAATTAAATATTTATAATTTATGTTTATTAAAATTAATTTAAGTATATTTATTAGAAATATATTTGAAAATATTACGGTAATTATTAAACAAAATAAATTAAAATTTAATAAATATTTATTTTCATAAAAAATTTAATTAACAAGATTACATATTTGTAATGACCGATATTTTGATTCTAATAATCTGAGTTTATTGATTATGAATTGATATGATTATAGCCCGGCCATTCCGAGACCAGACTGGAAAAAGTATATGAAATGCATAAAATTTGGGCCGAAAGTGTTGCGCCCAGGCGGAAGTTTTTGTCCGTCCGAACGCCACATGAAAAAGAGGAGGGCCGAAGGTTTTGGAGTCAAAAATGCGAGGGCCGTGAGTTCCGCGCCTAAAGTTCCGCCCGAGCGCGAGATGTGTTTGGCAAAGAACAAGCCACCTCGCCTTAATCATGCAATGATACACACACACACACACACACGTATCCTTCCTTGCAATCTTCAGAAGGAAAGCTCCCGAGAAATCCTCCAGCTTCTTCGTAGCTTTGAATTGTGATTGTGCGAGATTCGTCCGCCCGAATTGTAATCCGACTTCAGTACTGTGTTCCTCTCGTCGACAGCTACAACTGGACGTAAGTTTTATTGAGTTCTGTTATCATTTGAAAATATGATGTTGTTGCAATTTGATATGATTCATATATAATGTTCTTAACATGTTAGACATCGTAGAATCGAAGTCAGATTGAGAAACAAATTGATTAGAGAACTATTATGATTTTTCAAAATATATCGATTGATATTGGACAGATTTGGATTATGGATTGATTACAGATTATGTTGGATAACAGTTATGGATTGTAATTATTATCTGTTGATATTATATTGACGGGGATATTCAGATTGGTCCATTATGCCGTTGATTTTGAATTAGATTCAGATTGGTATTGATTGGAGTAGTATATTGATATGGTACTATTGATATTGTCATTGCCAGATTGAGTGTTGAGAGACTTTGAATTCCAGAAAGAAACGTCATCAGAACTGCCCTAAAAGAAAGGTACAAGTCAATGTGGTATTGGAAGATCGACTCGAGTAGGATATACTTGAGTTTCCCTAAATCACATACTTATTATTATTGTGTTCATTGATTTGATTTGATATGCTTGTTCTATTGATTTATAGGAAGCATGTATTAGATGAGTATTAAACGAGTGATCTTGTGACATAAGTGCCGATTGTGATGGAATCGTCACTGGCACATTCCACATTGTCACAAGATAGTGGATTGGCGATAGTGCCACAGTATGTGACGGATAGGTCAAGACACCGGATGTTTGGTTATATCGATTGAAAAGAATTGAAGTTTCTTCTATTACTGAATTCGACATAGGAATACCAACGTCTGGAAACCGGGATCCCTAGACTAGGATTGAGTCTAGTCTGAGACGTGGAGTCACGAGTCTGATTGACAGTTTTATATTGATTATGTTTTCAGATTTTGATACATATTACTGTTATTTGTTTCATGCTTTATATTGTTTATATGATTGCATGTTTCATTGATTTATACTGGGATTTTATTCTCACCGGAGTTATTCGGCTATTGTCGTGTTTGTATATGTGCATGACAACAGGTGGGACAGGTTCAGGGTCGAGGAGATGAAGAGAGATCGTGATTAGAGTGGAAGGCTACAGATTTTGATTTGAGATAGGGTTTAAACACTTGATATGTAGTTATTAAACCTTAGTTTTGAATGATTGTATATAGTACAAGACTTGTACTTTAATACTGATAAGTATGTTAGAATGTATTCCATTACGTTCCGCATGTAATACTGTATTTTTCAAAAAAAAAAAATTTAGACTCTGTTTACTTTAATTGATTAAATTATCCCAATGATGATTAAGAACTTGATTAGCGTCTGGGCCACCACAATATTTATAAAAATTAGATTTAAAATAGATTTACATTCAATTTATTTTCTTTAAAATGATGAAAATAATAAAAAATATATGAAATTAAGTAATAAAAAAATATAATAAAAATTTAAATAATAGATTACTTATTAAATTTTCATTAATTTTAATTTTCATATTATATTGAAGAAGATAATTTAAGGGTATTATGGTCAATATATAATCTTATCATGATCATTATTCAAGAATTATACATCATCACACCTTTTGAGAGAGATATTTAATCACACAAATAATATGAATAATGAGGGCTTTCAATCATAATCAATGACTTGAAGACTAAATAAAAAATGAACCAAACGTGAGATAATAGATGATTATTTAATAATCATTCCCTTATAATGGCCACCAAACATAGCCTAAGGGTCCAAGGGCATGCCCTCCCTCAATTTTTTTTTATGTGAAATTATTATGATATCTTTATTATTTATTAAATAAAATAAATTAATAAAAGGAATAACATCCAACACTTCTCTTTAGGGATGTAATCGAGCCGAGCCGAGCCGAACTCTTGAATGTTTGAGCTTGGTTCGTTTATAATCGAGCCGAGCTCGAGCTTTATTTAACGAATATATACATGGCTCACGTGCTTATTCAAACCTTTATCGAGCCTAAAAAAGCTTAATAAATATGAATTATACATTTAAATTTTCATTAAATTAATTAAAAAGTAAATTATATATTTAAAGAAAAATATATTCTTATTAAAATTTGTAAATTTATTATAATAAATAAATTTAATAGATTTATATATATATTTCATAAATAAATATACAAAATCAATAAATCAAATATCAAAACTATTATTTTTTTCATCTAAAAGATTACTCATGAACTTACCAACGAACATGTTTACGAGCTAACGAGCCGAATACTGTAAAGCTTGAGTTTGGTTTGTTTATCTTAACGAGCCTCATTAAACGAGCTCAAACGAACTTTTATCGTATCGAGCTTCGAATAGCTCACAAACGGTTTGGTTCGTTTACATCCCTATTTCTCTTCAAGTTGCACGGATTTAAAAAAAATAGAATTTGAAAAAAACCCAAATCTCATTATTGATCTCACGTCTATTATCTTCACAGTGGTATAATCGGAGTCCGACGAGTTATATCAACAATCTTTGCCCCTGTGTGTGCTCTACAGTTAACAAAATTCCAGGGTTCGTCTTCGATCGCAACCCTTGATTTTTTTTATATATAAAAATCGCACGATTTATTATTGGTGACGCGATTTTTTAATAGTCAGTCCGTGCTCAGACCGATAAACCAAGTTTAAAAAATATTACGTTCAATGGATCACGTAAAACCCAACATTGAGTTGCGTTTTCCCATACAAGAAAACAAGTAATATTTCTCTTAAATTCCATGGTTTCTTACTCAACCTTATCGTGCGGATTGGAAAATAAATATTCTGATAGATATATTGTGTGGATTTGGAAAATATTTTAGATTAATAAAAATGACAATTTTGCACATTCGATATAATATTATTCAAAAAACTGATTTCTTAGTCGTAACACGAGCTTGGGTTTTGGGTTCAAAAAAACACGTTAGCAATGGTAAATCATACAATTTTTATGAAAAAGTCAAGTGTTGATAGACCCTATTATATTTTTATGAGGGTGAGATTTTGGAGCAAAAATTTTCACAGAAATAGATATTGTGTGTGTTGGGTTCGGAATGCTAACAATCTTTAGTTGATACTAACAAAACTTGTTATTGTATTTCTAACATATTTACTCAAGTGTGTAGTTGCTTGTTCAAGTTGGAAGTTTTGGATGCTAAAATATGAAATCAGCAAGGCTGAATTCAACGGACCTTAAATTAGCAGCGCATAATTCAACATTTTTTGGAATTCAACAGCGGTCAAATTAAGCAAATAACCAGCAATGCGAATATGATCGATTCAATATTACAAACATGACTACTTAAATCAATAGTACTGAAATCAAGAGTGCTGAAAGCAGTAGATCTCGAAAAACATCGGAGTCCAAACCAATAGAGATGACTCCTTGTAACCAGCTGCTGCTGCAATCAGTAGACAACTCGTAGCTGCTGCTGCTGCATCCATTAGATCCCAAAATTAGCAGAAGATGAGGAAAGTGGCCAAAAACGCGAATATTATCGTTTCGATATTAGAAACAAAACAGAATTTTACTAACAGTCATATTCTTATATCCAAACGTTTATATAATACTTGAAGGACATAAGTACAACAACTTGAATATCAAATACAAGTTTTGGAAATTGATTCAGAGTATGGGCATGCAACATGAAGAATTTAATTAAAATGAGAACAAGCCACAGTGTGATGATACATTTGAGATATACATACACTATAAAAGATGAAATCATCACACAAATAACCCACACATATATATGAGAGTTGAGTTTCAAAGTTTAAATGAGTGACTCTTCACACAGGGGCACTAAAGATTGTGTTTCTAGTTTTGACATAAAAGACGTTAAATATTATGTGGATTGTGGGGTTGCGATCTACAATCGAGTGTGCTAAGGGTTTCAATTAGGCAAAAGATAAGTCTTAAGTTGAAATAGGTTGGTACAAAAGTTGTATAAACTAAAGTCTTCCATCTTCTCAGGTGGAAAAAGGGGTGACATTGGAGTTGTTATTCTCCAAACATCCATAACCAAATTTGTTTATCTTTATTTTATTGCTTCTTGCTGTTGTTTTAAGATGTATCGTTGAAGCATTTTTTGTGTTCTACAAATACAAAAATATTGCATATCAAGTATTTGATAAAATATTTCATTAAAAATATTTTCACATTGAATTTGCATATTTTTTAAATGTTTTCCGAAATGTTTAGTTGGTTTTTACGATAAATTATTTTGAGTGTCTTCTGCACGATTGGATAACAAAACTTGATTTAATTTTTAAATTTTTAATATTTCAAAAAACGTGTATTGTAACTCAATGCTTGTCCCCCGAACGATCCTATCATTTTGAAAGAATATTTGAAACTGATTTTTATCTTAAAAATTTTCCGTTTTCAGAATTTTCTAACATATATATGCATGGCTGAATTTTCACAGCAACTTGGAAAACATTATATTACTCCTCAGTGTCCAAATGACAAACTGTTTTTTACAATGAAAATTAGACTCATAAAAGATGACAACGGTATAAAATTTGCAGCCTAATTATACACGAGATAAAGCAGTTTATTGGTTAAAATCAGACCATATGTGTTGTCATAGAAAATAGGTCAAGGAGAAATTTGGTTAGTCATCCCTATATTATTATCAATTTTAAACTTTCAAAATTATAGGGAGTGATTAATTTTAAACATTGAGTGAAAGATAAACACTGTGTTCAAAATTTATTTTTAAAATCTATCTTTTTATTCACACAAAAGGGTGATAAATATATTAGATGAAATCATTGTTTATCCAAGTTTACTGATAGTAAAAAAGAGGGATTGAGTTTCAGAATGCTAACAATCTTGATTTTGAACGTAACAAAACTTGTTATTAGATTTTTAACATATTTACTCAATTTTTAGTTATTTGTTCAAATGAAAAATTTGGATGCTGAAATCGGAAATCAGCAAGACTGAATTCAGCAAAGTTTTTGTTTGCTGAATTCAGCGGACCTTGAATCGGCAATGTAGAACTCAACAGAGCATGATTCAGCACCGCGAAATCAGCAGCGTAGAATTCAGTAGCAGTCAAGTTCAGCCAATTGCAAGCGACGCGAATATGATCGTTTCAATATCAGAAACATGACTACTGAAATAAATAATGCTGAAATCATGAGTGCTGAAAAG
Organism: Primulina eburnea; assembly: GCF_022965805.1. Lineage (NCBI taxonomy): Eukaryota > Viridiplantae > Streptophyta > Magnoliopsida > Lamiales > Gesneriaceae > Primulina > Primulina eburnea. Next base: position 16,889,196 of record NC_133103.1, read on the forward strand.
CAGTAGACCCCAAATAAAACAGAGCCCACACTAGTAGATATGGTTACTGAAAACCGATAGTTGTTGTAACTAGTAGCTGCTGCAACCAATATACACCAGTAGAGCCCAAAATCAGCATAAGATAAGGAAAGTGGCTAGAAGCGTGAATATGAATGTTTCAATGTTAGAAACATACATAAAATTTACTAACAATCATATCATTTTATCTAACATTTATATCATCCTTAAAGTTATAAATACAACAACTTGAAGATTTAATAAAAGTTTTGGAAGAGGATTCAAAGAATAAACAACATACATAAAGTAATGAGCTAAAATGAGAGCAAACTCAAGTGTGACGATAATTTGAGATATACATACACTGTAAAAGATTAAATCCTCAAACACAATCACTCACACATATACATGAGAGTTGTGGGAACCCGGACGCTAATCATGTTCTTAATTATCATTGGGACAATTTAATCAATTATAATAAACAGGGTCTAATTTTTTTTATACAGTATTAAATGCGGAACGTAATGGAATACATTCTAATATACATGTTAGTATTAAAGTACAACTTTTATACTATATACAATCATACAAACTAATGTTTAACAACTAAATATCAAGTGTCCAAACCCTATCTCTAATCAAGGTCCGTAGTCTCCACTCTAATCACGATCTCCCTTCATCTCCTCGACCCGATCATGTCCCACCTGTTGCCATCCACACATACAAACACGACAGCAGCCGGATAACTCCGGTGAGAAATACATCCCAGTATAAATCAACGAAACATGTAATCATATAATCAATGTAAAAGCATGTAACAGATATCAGTAACATGTATCAAAATTGAAATATAACCAATATAAAATCGTCAATCAGACTCGTGACTCCACGTCTTAGACTAGACTCAATCCTAGTCTAGGGATCTCGGTTTCCAGAAGTTGGCATTCCATATCGAATATCAGTAATAAAAGAAAGTACAATTCTATTCAACATCGATATAACCAAACATCCGGTGTCTTGACCTATCCGTCACAGACTCTGGCACTTTTGCCAATTCACTATCTTGTGACAATGTGAAATGTGCCAGTGACGATTCCATCACTATCGGCACTTCTGTCACAAGATTAATCATCTAATACTCGTCTAATACACGCTTTCTATAAATTAATAGAACAAGCATATTAATTCAATCAATGTACACAATAACAATAAGTATGTGATTTAGGGAAACTAAAGTATATCATACTCGAGTCGTTCTCCCGGTACCACATTGACTTATACCTTTCTTTTATTGCAGTTCTGACGACGCTCATGTCGGGAATTCCAAGTCTGTCAATATTCAATCTGGTAATGACAATATCAAGTAGTACAATATCAACATACTGCTCCAATCAACACCAACTCTGATCAATCTGGATTTAACTCAAAATCAATGGCATAACGGCATAATCTCGATATTCTCGTCAACACAACGTCAACAGATAATAATTAAAATCTATAACTGATATCCCATACAATCTATAATCAATTAATAATTCAAATCTATCCAATATCAATCAATAAAATCTGAAGAACCATAACAATTCCATAATCAATCTGTTTTTCAATCCGACTTCGATTCTACGATGTCTAACATGTCAAGAATGCCATATATGAATCATATCCGATTCTGACAATATCATAATTTCAGATCTTAACAAAATGTAACAAAACTTACGTCTTGTTGTAGCGGTCGACGATAGGATCACGGTAGTATACTCGGATTACTAATTGGACGAACGGATTTTGAACGAATCAATTTCTAGTGTATGCAATTCCCTCGAGCTTCCTTCCTTTTCTTCTCCTTTTTATCTGAGGAGCAAAGGCTGGTTTATATATATTGCACGCTCCAAGCTAGGTGGCTTATTACAAAACATGTCTCGCGCGTATGCGCGACATCACTCGGCGCATATGCGCGAGACACTATGTCTCGGCGCGTATCCTGCACATCACCTCGTGTCACGTCCCGGGACTGGGGTTGGTTGACACCGGCGTTGCTCTCCAATTTACATTCGAAAACAACAAGTCTCAGAAGTACAAAATTCAGAAAACAGACTTTTCATTCATAATACGAAATAATTCATTGGCTGATACAAATTCGAATCATTAATGTTTTACAGTGGAAATGTAAAACAGATAAAACATTGCTTCTACAGATGCAGCGGAAAAACATAATTTGAAACTGAGAATAACAGTCTTCTTCTTCACCATCCCCAAAACAGATTCTGCTCCTTTTCTTCTAACATTTCTTCATCGTTCTTATCTGAGATGTTATGGTGGGTGAGTGATATAGTTGTCACTCAGTAAGCGGGGGCGGGAATAACTCCCAGTTTTCGAAATCATTTTCATACAGAACAGTAATACGAAAATATACAGAAATTCTTATTTTCATAACGGAAATCAGTGTTCAGTGTTCAGAAATCAGTAATCAGTATTCAGTAATCGGAAATCAGAAGTTTATCAAATAAGCAGTGAGCACGTTCGTGAATTTCATGGCTAAACTGATATCAGTCCCCTATATGTTCTCTCCTCTAAGGGGTGAGGCCAGTAATCAGTAATCAGTATTGTTCAGAATATATATTCCTACCATTAGTTCACTAAGGTTCAGTGCTTCAAAATCAGATATCAGAAATCAAGAGTACTTTGCTTTAAATCAGAAATCATCAAACAAGTTTCAAGATATTTATACATAAGCCCACTTACAGTAATTTGCTACAAGTGTTTCGGTTGCATTCTGAAATCTGCTTCTTCTTGCTACTGGTTTCTGCTGCTCGAAAATCAGCACTCTCTTAGCTCGAAATTCAAGTGATAATCTCAAGATTTGTGTAACTCATTTCAGAGGTTTGAGAGTGTTATATATAGGCAAAATTCTGACTGTTAGCCTCCCAATTAATGGTCATAATCTGCCATTAAAAATCTTTATTCCGTGTTAAATGCTTCAGTTACAAGTCATGGCTGAATTGGTAACTGTCTGCTGGAATTTTCGTGCTGCTGCTGCTGGATTCTAATCTGCTGGAAAAGTACCAGCTTCTGAAATTTTTAGCTTCTGCTGAAATTTGCTAGCTGCTGCTACTGCTGGAATTTCAGGTTCTCACACCTCGTGCATATGCGCCCCCTGCTCGGCGCATATGCGCGAGGATTTCTTCACAACCCTCGGTTACCCTCGCGCACATGCGCGGATCCATGTCGCGCATATGCGCGAGGTTCTCTGCCCACTCCGTGCATATGCGCCCAGCATGAACGCCATATGCGCGAGGCTCAATCCTCACACATAATTCAAATCTCCTTTCCGCCTATCCTGGTCTAATCAGTTCTATCTATAATCACATCAATTAATCAACAAATCATTTCAGATTAACAACACAGCAAATCCCGGGCATTACAAGAGTTGAACTTCAAAGTTTAGATGAACGAATCTTCATACAAAGAAATTAAAGATTGTGCGTCTTACTATAATATATCATTCCTATTCTCCGATTTAATGCAAAGCACTGAAAATAATGGAGATCACAAAACATAAAACAAGTTAAAATATGACATATATTATTTTTAAACATACTTAATAGATAGACAATTAAAAATGGAGATACTTGTCGATTACTTGTAATTTATCCGACACCAAGATTTTAAATTTAGAACAAAATCTCGAATTCAAAACCTAATGATAACATACTTCTCGCCAACTAAAATAAGTAGAGGTACTCATGCTAGAGGTGTGGTCTAAATAGGACCACCGAACATATCCAACATAAGTCATGAATATGGATGACATTTTGTATTTATTTGAAAGTTGATGTATTTGTATTTATTTGAAGTCAATGTATATGGATGAAATTTGTATTTAAAACGTGATTAATATTGATTTATTTGTAGTCTTTCTTTTTGAAAGTTGATTATTGTATTTTAAATTAATACACTTGAATGAAATTTGAACGGTTCAAAGTTATTATAATCTTGAATACGCCACAAGTTTGAACATGTTTGTCATTATATTTCCAATTTTATTCAAAAATTAAATGTCTCAATCAAGTCATTTCATAACAAAGTTCCTCAAACGTACATAATAAATTGAGCTTGAGGAGGGATTGTTTCAAAATATTCATGTTCGAGAACATGTATAGATATATAAGAAAGCAATATTCGACTCATTTCCAAATCTAAATCTCGAGCAGTCGATGGCTTTCATTCTCATCTTCACCACAATCTCTGAAAAAAGGTGGCTAAACCTCGTTTATTTTGTAAACTAAAACATAAATATATCAGGTGAGAAATGTAACCAACAGAAAAAAGAAAATTATGGGTGGATGATCCTGCAATATGAGGAATGCCAATCAGGAAGGTCGGAACTTATTGAGAATCTGAACCATTGTTTTCTCTCACTGTACTTCAAACATGGCTGTAGCACAAGTCCTACCGCAAATGCAATCAGGCTAAGGGTCATCACTTTGAAAGAAGCCAAGCAAAGAACAGTCAATATTAGTAAAGTTGGAGGAATGCACAACAATACTGCCCCAAGGGTACCTACAGGGATCTTGTAAGGTCGAGTTGCGTCCGGATATTTCATCCTTAGCTTCACGAAAGCTATGAATTCCATAAGCATTCCAAAACAGTAGAGGAAGTTCTCTGCGGCAACAATCTCTTGAAAACTCAGCCAAGAAAGCAACACGACACCTGATGCAGAGAAAAGAATTCCGACTATAGGGGTTCCGAAGCGTGATCTCTTGCTAAAACACTCGGGAAGCATGCCTCGTTCCGCCATCCCAAGAAGCTGGAACGAGTCGCTGCTCATCTCAGCTACAAACATTCCCATGTTTGATAGAGCAGAAGCTCCTTGGACCCAGAATCTCAACCACACCCCTCCAAGAATCTTGGCAATATCTGAGAAATATCCATCGCTCCACAACTCACGGTCAAGCGGAATAGCTCCCGTGCTGATCAGGAGCGGAAAGAAGTATCCAAACACAACTAAAATCAGGGCATAAAACAGAGCCTTAGGGAGTGTTTTACCTGGATTCTCTACCTCTCCAGTTAGAGTACTGATTGAATCCCAGTAATTCAAATTCCAGAACAGGGTATTTAAGTACAACGCCCAATCGACGTTGTTAAAATCAAGCACAAACCATCTTGAAGGTTTCAATCTAGGAATAGCAACAATTCCCATAAATAGAAAAGGAAGCAGAGAAACCACCCCTAAGAATATAGCAACACTTCCAACTATGGTTAAACCCCTGTAGTTCATGTAAGTTAGTGCAACGGTCAGCACTAGAACTGCAATCATTCGAGGGAATCCATTTGCGAGAATTGGTATAGCTGATTTGAGATAGTCCAGGAATAGAACGGGATAAAGTGCATTATCGATAACGCCACTCAACCACTTCATCCATCCTTGCTGAAATCCCCAGTAAGGACCCAAAGCTGATGAAACCCAAATCACATATCCTCCATTCTCGGGGAACATGGTACCTAATTCTGCTGTTATTAATGCTTCTGGTATGCTCCATATGAATGGAAAAAGCAGAAAACCAAGCAAGGCCAAAAGAGGGCCAGCCGCCTGAACACTATCCTCAACACCAAAAGGTCCCCCAGATACCTCATAAAAAATCAGGAAAACGAGAGGAGTGATTGAAACTTTGCTAAAGGTTTCCAACTTGGATGAGATTCCATCCTCCAAACAGGCATACTCGGCATTATTTGCTTCCTCCATCTGGATCGATGTTAACTTAGTTGCTAAAACTCGTTGCTTCTACATGTAATAAATGGTGAAAAGAAAAAGATTTTAGAGAAAAATGCGTACAGTTACTGAAGTCAAGAAAGAAGAATCGTGTCAATGGACATGTGAAGACAATTGTGCAACAATAGACTTGGATTGATTTCTTTTCTTTTAAGCCTGGTTTTTTTATTAATGAACTTCAAGCCAAAATGGACTCCTATGCAGAAGAAAATATAGCTTTAGAGCATGCATTCTATAACTCATTCAAGCACATTACCCATCAATTGAAATAGCTCAATACCCCAAGTTGGGTTTTTAAAATATGCATGTGAACATCAAACACGAATAAATATTTAGAAAAAGACTCAATGAATGAACATAAAATCTCAGATTCCTCCATCATGCAAATTAACAAGAAACGAACCACAAAAAGCCAACGAGTTAACGCAGTAAACATGCCTTCCCAAAAAGGATACTAGCGACCACACAACCTCACCACAATATCAAAAAAGTTTATTTCCACCAAACATAACAAGGTAGTGCAATTTGTAAAAGAAAAGTCCATAATCATTTGCAAACAATACATAGATAGCACCCCATTTTTTTATGGGGAAAAAAACTGATCTTGCACCATAAAATGATCGAAAGCAGTCTATACAGTGAGTATATGTCAGATACCAAAATCAGCGAAATGTTTGCCAGTTTCTAGAAATCTAATAGGCGTTCAACGAGAGAGCGAGAAATGCATTGCACATTTAAAATAAGATCAATGGCGAGGATCCAACAACTACAGATGCATCCATAGAAAGAGCTTCAATATGCGAATCCCGTTACAGCAATCTCAAAACTTCACCAAAACCATGATGGATCCCTACCATGGAAATCTGGAGACGATGTTTCGATGGCCATGTGTCATCGCTACTGGTCGCCACGTGTCTTTCTGCAGTAAGAAGGCAGAACCCCCATCCCAGGCGTCACAACCCGCTAGGAATTCTACCCTAAGTACTTGCGTTTTACTTCCGATCAAATAAAGAATATATTTATCAACAACTATGTGTTAGTTTGGAAAAATCGTGTTCTCTAGTATGAGAAGACTCACAGTACATATACAGCCTTTTGTAATTTTTTGTTTGAAGAAGGACGAAGCATTAGAATTTATATATTATGAATAATTAGATTAATAAATAATTATATTATTGTGCCGAAGCATTAGAATTTAGTTATTATGAATAATTAGATTAATAAATAATTATATTATTGTTTGCACAATGTTTGGATTTGATATCTTTGTCCCACGTTTTAAAAATGAAATATGTAAAATGAGTTTATAATGACTTATAATAGACTTTTATAGCAATTTAGGTTAATCATTTTCGTAAAACGACGAAGAATACGAAGTAGTTGTTATAAGGACACATTGTGCAGTCACGCAGGCGCGAGCCCGGGTCCGGGCTCGGGGCGTGACATAAATAGTATCAGAGCCGTTCACCGGCATGGAACACCAAGAAATAAGTGTTATGTGGGGCAAAGTGCTATGCGCATGGGAGCCACCTCTTGAACCTGCGGGGCAAAGTGCTACATGACGGGAGCCACCTCTTGAACCTATAAGAGCCACCTTTAGATTCTCTGTACTGGTGGATCGAGGGGTCAGGCTGCGACGAGGACATCGCGTTTTGAAAGAGTGGTGATTGTGATACCCTTGTCCAACATCTTAAAAATTAAAAGATTTAAAATGAGTTTATAATGACTTACAATAAACTTCTGTAGAAACTTGGGTTAATCATTTTCGTAAAGCGATGACAAATACGAAATAGTTGCTATAAGGATCCATTGTGCAGTCACGCAGGCGCGGGTCCGGGCTCGAGACGTGACATTGGGTGTTGCACGCGAGATTGTCGAAATGTAAAAATCTAACTTTTAGTCAAATAAACGTGAGTCCTGATTCAACCGTAAGTTCTAAATAGATAACAACGTCATAATTTGGCTAAAATATAAAATATGGCCTTAAAGGTCATTATAATAGCACATACATTAATTTATATAGTACCTCACATTGTTCCTTGTTGCAAACTAGGAACATACAGTTTTAAGTACTCACAAGTTACAATCGATGCATCTTGTGTGAAGTTCCACATCCATACTTGCCAATCAGTAGACATTTACATCCATGACTCGGTGAGCCTTAAATGATCCTTCTCAATCGGGAGACCATTTCCAGAGACCTCTACTGTACATATGCATTTTTTTACGGTGGCTGCAGCGCCTGTCTCCATCTCTCCACCCTCAAATTCAATCATATATCTCATTTACAATTGGTTGGATCATCGGCCTTGGAGGTGCAATGACTGTCGATTCGAAAATTCTCCCAAACGCTTCACTGGTTCCTAGAATCTCCATGTCAACATACTTGCGCAGCTCATCCTTTTTCTTTCTATAAAATTGATCGGACTAAGATCGTCATTGTATTATGTTACTTCCAAGACACTCGAATTGGATCGAAAGGGTTGAGAATCTGCTCGAACAATTTCCATTTCATCGCCCTTCTAGAACAATAGGAACAGGTGCATCGATGATGGGACACAATAATTTACGTGTATCTAATCCTTACTCAACAAAGCCTGAAAATTGGCAAAAGATTTGACCACCAAAAAAGGCTGAAATAGGAGACTTACTCCACACCATAACATTAGTTGGGGACACCCCAATGGTTTTTGTGGCTACATGACCCGTGAATGCAGTGACTGCCACTTCTGTTGGAATGAGATAATTTCCATCCTTTCCCTAGTTCCTAAACACCCTAAAAGGCAGGATGTTCACTATATAATTATTGTCTGTTAGTACCCTTGAAATAGGTTGACCATTAACATGTGAATTTATATACAATGGTATGATATGCTTGATCATCTCATGAGTAGGCTTTTCTGATACCACTTTCTTTGGTTTGTGCGGTTTCTTCTCCCATATACTCATGCTAGTACACATTTTAGTAGCATTCTCCTCTCTGGAACCTTTTTTTTTCCTCTGAAATTGTTCTTACTTTTTTTTACTTAAAAATATCCTGCACAATGACACGACCAGTGGCACAATCAACAGAGATATTGAATTTACCAACCTAGAAGTTGATTCTCTTTTCTGTTCAGTTCTCCATCTCATAGCAAATCATCTTATCAAATTCCTTGTCCACAACGGCCTTTCTATCAAACCTATTCTTGTTTTGTATTTGCATCCCAAACTCTCCATTTTTATTTTTGTTTCTCCCTCAAGAGTCTCATCTTTTGGGTTTGAGTAAGTTGTCGTGGAAATTCTTGTGTCGTGCTATGTGTCATTTCCCATCTATGTCCACCCTAGGAGGAACAATAAACCTTGGTCCGTCATAAAATCTTCTGGTGTACGGTTGGTTCCCTTTAAAGTATTATTTCCCTAAGGGTAAAAATGGTTCCACAAGATTGTTATTGATTTCCAGATATTGCAACTCTTTGGTGATATGAAGAATTCCTTGCATATCGTTGGTTCCCTCATGTTACCTAGAACTTGTTCCTGGAGCACAAAGCATTGATCTCTTGAAGATGGTTGTAGTCCGTTGGTCTTTTCCACATGCTCAATCCATTATCCTATCTCCTTGAGGTTATAAAATTTTCCTTGGCCCTCCGACCATAGCTCCTCGAAGAACGGACGGTTCCATATCGACATACTTTTTTAAGGTGCGGGAAGTTCAGCGACCCCCGAGCCATGGTTTCCTCAGGATAGAATTGGTTCATTGGCCTGTGGTTGGAGGTTCTCTGTTGTCCGTGTGGCACACTTTTACTCCTATATGTCAAGGGAATCAGTGATCCTGTATTCTTGACCTTGTATATCATGCATTTAGGCTCCCAACATCTTTTGATCAATTTTCTGGGACTCAATATGCCGCTCATCTGTGGTTCCTTACATTTTAAAAAATAGAGCGCAACTCTATCATATATAACATTGACGAATGACACAACATCTTTTCAAGGAACTTGAACACTCTCTTATTAATCTTGTTATGAACTATATTTCAAAAAACCCAACAAGATTTAATGGAATGATTGTAAGAGTTTTAATACTTTACATCTCTTTTATTTCCTCCTTTTTCAGTGTCAACTTTGTTTGTTCCACAATGCAAATTTTTTGTTCAATCCGAAAGAACTGGGTGTGGAACCGCCTATCCATTTCATGCCAAGTTATGGAATTTCAAGGAAGTTGTATAACAGGAAAATGGCACTTTCTAGGAAATTTGGGAACATCTCAGCTTCATATTAGAAAAGTTTTCGAGGTTCGCCAGTTCTCCACACTGTTTGGTGAACCTAGTGATGCTCTCTATTGTTGGCTGACCATCTTCCGTAGAAAATAGTGAGAATTTCAGCACCCTGAAACCTTTTGGGTAAGAGTTGTTGATGTCGATGAACTCTGGATAGAGTTTTTGAAATTTTGGCCTTCCAACCGGCCTGAGCCCAGGACCATAGAGTTCTTGCACCATCTCATTGATCGTTTCTAGGTCCATCACATGTACAGCATGTAATGGGTATGGGTGACTCGATGCCCCCCAAGGGTAAACAGAAGCATGCTCTAAGGGTTGTGGTTCCATGTATACCCCTAGAAATGAGTTCATGTTAGTGACGACAAAACTTTGAATGATCATACCTTATTGCTGGATTTTGGATTCAGTGGGGTTTTTGTTAGACTAGATGCTCTGTAAGTCAACAGTTTACTAGGAAATTTATTGACTCGTTTTTTATAAACAATCTTTATTTAATATAATGCATTATTTCATGGTTTGTTATTTTTTTTATCTGTATACTCATGTGATCAACATAGATAAAGATCTTGATTATATTTTAATACAAATGAATCGTATTTCGATGTCGAAACTCATTTGTAAACACTGTATAATCTAATTTTGTTCCTAGTCGATTCAGCCGCCTAAAATATGGATAAAGGTTGCTTGATCTCGAGAGTAGTATTTGTGATGTTGTGTACCACGTTTCTTGGTAAGTGCATAGATATGTCCAAACACGTAGATGGATAATCATATGATGATTGTCCCGAATTACCCTCCCTAGTACTTTCCAAGTAGTTATCATTCATCGAGATGATAAGTCTGTGGTTATGATTGTACACCACTAGTCCTTACGACTCGGGACAATACTGAGACACTCTATATGCTAGGGTTATGCTTTGACTCGTTTACCGACTCCATGAAGGTCATCAAGTGACGAGATTGGGTACAGTTGCGACACATGTATGAGCTAGTGCTTTATATTCAGGAATTCACTCATCACCTACGGGTGTGGATATCCTGTGTGATCTGATAAAATAATAGTGCATGGAATCTTTGGCCGGAGTTTGAGATGTACGTTAAGGAAGAAGTTCTCCAATTGTACATGTGATTCCACTATTTATTCTCAAAATTGTGTCACATAGTTATCGAATTCTTATGCAATCCTCGATGAACAAATGGTTGTAGATTCGATTGAGATATATGAGCCGACTGGTTCTTGCAGGCACTATCAGTGATACCTAAGGAATCATGTGGCGATGCTACTAGACGCTCTTACCATGATTCAATGAGTTTAATCAGAAATATGATTTCTGACATTCTCATGATCAATTGTTGATACATAGAATGTGGCAAATTAGGAAAAGCCCGAATAAAGAATTATGTCTTGAATCACAAAGAGTTGTGAAATCACGGCTAGCTGTATCCGAGGGTCACACAAGTACTGAATTACTTTGTCCCCGTTGAGATAATAAAATCAAGGAGTTGAATTTATAGAAAACATTGAGAAATAAATTGAAGGAGTTTAATTTATGACTATTAAATTTTGGAGGTGATAAATAAGTTGAATTTATAATTTAAATAGTAAATTCAAATGTTGAATTTACAAAGTATTTAAATTAAATAATTGGTGTATGTATAATGGACTTGTAGGAGTAGAGACCAACATACAAATTATTAATGTTCTTAATTAGGCTTTAAAAGTTTAATTAATATAACTAGTTCGACTAGAATAATTAATTGATTAATCTCATTAAATATTTAATTTAATTAGCGTGCCTTAAGATTATATTATGTGTATTATGTTTAGGCTTAAGGAGATTTCCACTCATAATTTCAAAACCCTGGCCTCTAAGCCAAAGGATATTCGAAAACACCTCCTCCTACTCTCTTTTTTTTCGGCCACTTCATACCAATTGAAGATCTGAGCCCTCAACTCGTTCTTCCATCTCAATGTAAAATCCTTCTAAATTTCTAGTGCAATTTAGAAGATGAACAATTGATCTATTTGTGGACTTGATAGAAGGATTGAAAAAAAAGAGTCTCGAAGAAAGTTCATAGGGAATGTATTAAGATCTATATCCGCTAATCCTGAAACAGTTGAAACCAGATGAATACTTCACTAAAGGTAAAATTTTCAAATGCCCTATGAATGTTTATTAAAATCATATGAGTTCTCAAACAATAATTTTGAATGTCAAAATTTAAAATTTTAAACTTTACCTGCTTTTGGACACAAGAAAACCCGATTCACAACAGTTTTTCCCCAGGTTCCTGCTTCTGTTTTATAAAGTGGAGCATATGGATCACACACCTTGTCCTGATAAGGATTTACCAAGCAACAAGGTGTTGCCTGCTAAGGAACTCCACTCGAGCCTCCTTCATCATCCAACTTGTAAACAGAATCATCTATATTCTCCTTTCCATTAATAACATTTTGATGGCTTTTTTCAGAGATTTTGACAACAGATCCTCCATTCTATATTTATACATCTACACACCATAAATTCACCAGCTGAGTCTCGGACGATAGCTGCGCCTCAGTCATATGCATCTCCTTGAAGATGGCTGCATCGACATTGAATTTCATGAATCTAGAGGGTGGTTGTTTCTACCGAAAATCCTCATCAGCTACAGGCACTGGAAGTTGCTGTGTGTGAGGTGCTTTTAGAGCCCTTAGCCATTGCTGGAGTAGACGAGAAGCTAGGGAAATGTTGACATTTGCTGGTCTATCCACCTCGTTCCATAATTTATCATTTCGATATTGCCATATGCTCCATAAAACCTTGTGCGGATGTTTTCGGTTCTTGGCATCACTCCAAACAGGGGAAATACCCATGGTAATTAGCAACAATGAGATTTGCTTGTAAAATGTAACTATGAGTTATGATCTGTATAATTATGGTAAATTACAGAAGAGGACAGACGTTCTATAACTAAAAATAACACATAAAATGCATGGTTGGTTGGTTTTAAAAAAAATAATTAACATATACAATCAAAGATTATAGAATTTAAAAACCACAACACAAAAACTTGCGTGAGACGGTTTCATAGGTCATATATTTTGCGATGCGAATATTTTATTTGAGGCATCTATAAAAAATTATTACTTTTTATGCTAAGAATATTACTTTTTATTATGAATATCGGTAAGGTTGACTCGTCACAGATAAAGATTTATGAGACCGTCTCACAAGAGACCTACTCAAAACACAATTACAACATTATAAACCAAACATGAAGATATAATTTTCAACATGCTATACTTGTACATTTCGATTTAGTTTTTAGATATTAATGCAAACCTTGAACATAAACGAACTTAGGTTTTGATTATTTTAAAACCAGTTCGGACTAAAAACTAAACGCATGTAAAGTTTAAAATTTAAAATTTTGACATTCAAAATTATTGTTTGAGTACTCATATGGCTTTAATAAACATTCATAGGGCGTTTGAAACTCTTACCTTTAGTGAAATGTAGTCTAAAAGTATATATCATTGATGAGCACCATATCAAAACTATAGTAATATATATATATATATATATATATATATATATATATATATATATATATATATATATATATATATATATATACATTATTTTGCTATGATGTTGACCAAGTCACTAACCGTGCCCATTTCTATATTATATTTAATGTTCCAATATCGAACGGGGTATTTTGTAAAATAACCCCGGTCAACTATTTATTTAAGAAAATGATCTCATCGTGTGCACGATGAGATCATTTTCTTAAATAAATAGGATGAGATCATTTTCTTAAATAAATAGTTGATCAATGTTATTTTACAAATTTTCCCCCATTCGAACACGGGGACATAAACTTCACACAAATTGATAAGAATTTGAAAATTATAAATTTGAATCCTCCATCCGACTTCCAAGTATAATTTCATGGTCGCTTGCACGTTGTTTCAAAGTAAGAAAAAATTGAAATAGCTGCCATCATAGACGGACTAGAAAATTTCGCAAAGAGATATGACTTTAGAATTTCACATGAAAATTTCAGCTCCCCTTTCAGTTGTTTTAATTAGAAATATTAATAGTTTTTAAAAAATGATGTCTTATAATATGGCTTTAGAAAAGAGACAACCCTGGCACCAACCCAAAATTAATAATTCATCCCAAACCTAAATTTTTTTAAAACTATCCGACCGAATAGTTCGGGTCGGGTTGGTACTCAATACCCAAAAATATATCAACCACCCCTAATGCTAACAACACAATCTAATATGTTATAGGGATTTTACGCAACTTCGACATTTTATAGGGGGTTGGGTACAATTTTTCCTCTAATTTTAACATGTTTTAGATATTTAACTTCAAAATATAATATTATTTCTCGATTACTTCGACTTTGGTGAGTCTTGCCTTAAGAGTTACTCTGATCACATCATTTTTGTATGTGATGCAATACAGTTGTCAGCGTCAAAACTATATTTGGATATCATTTCACACAAAAACTCCTGCGAAACGATCTTACGAATCAATTTTGTGAAACAAATGTTTATATGGGTCATTCATGAAAAAATATTACTTTTTATGTTAAATATATTACTTTTTATTTTAAATATGAACATTATTAATCCGTTTCACGAATAAAGATCTGCGAGACTGTCTTATGATAGACTTACTCATCATTAAATACTTTAGGTAATATCCTAAAATAAGTTGGAATAAATATTATTCTTACAAAATATATTCGGATAGCTTCAAAGGAGAAGTTGAGAAGAAATTGTAGGCTAAGAAAGGGGTATATGATTGTGGGACTTGTGCGGGAGAAGACTTCTAAGTCAAGTCCCTCGGAGACTCCTGACTCTGCTGTTTTCTTTCCAATGCCAAACACAATTATGCGCAAAAATACGCGGTTTTAGCAGAAATATTAAATGATTTTCTTATCTTTTATTTTTGAAAAAGAAGATAAAATAATATCATTTTATATATATGATTATTTTTTCACGAAAAATATATATTTTTTTAGTAAGTTTCTTATGAGACGGTCTCACGAATAATTATCTATGAGACGAGTCAATCCTTCCGATATTCACAATAAAAAGTAATATCCTTATAATAAAAATTAATAACTTTTCATGAATGACCTAAATAAGATATACGTCTCACAAAATACGACCTGTGAAACCGTCTCACACAAATTTTTGTCTTTCCTTTTTCTATTCTGTTTTATTTTCCCACTATATATATATATTATAATATTGTAAAATATATTTTAATTAATTGTAGAAACAATATAAAGAGTTTATCAGAGATGCATAATACAAATTTCTCTATAAATATTATAATTAATTGCAAATTTGATTTCATACACATCCGACAAAATTTAAAGTTCAATTTCCATTATTAGGATTTTATCGGATGACCGATTCCAAGATTGACGAAATTCCAGAAGGTTGATTGGGTTATCTAATTTATAATTCACTCGTGGTCTAGACATAAAACAATTTTCTACACATAATATTTTTGATCAAATTAACTATTTTTTCATGAAAATATGTAGAGATTATATTAATATTAAGAATTTAAAATATCATTTTCATAAGATTTTTTTAGTAAATAAAAAGAAATAATCATCCAAGTAGGATTTGTTCATCTTTGAAATTTATAATATTTTATAACAACTTAACGATTTTAATATTAGATAATACATGGTCACTTTGTCTTCATCACATTGATGCGGCCCACCAAAATGAACCCACATGAATTCAGTGACATTTTAAACTCACGTGTGACGTGTATTCGACTTATAAAAAAATATTATTTTTCATATTAAAATTATTATTAGTTATATTATAAAAAATAATGAGTAATATATATTGATTTAAGTCAAAAGTATTAATTTTATCTCAAAATTATATTGTGTAATGTGTTGATATATGAGTGAAAACAATATTAGTTTTTTTTATGTCAAAAATATTATGGATTGAAGACGATTCGTCTCAGATATAGAGATTCATGAGATCGTTGCACATGAGACTTACTCTTATTGCTTTGAACTAGAGTTTTATAATTTTGATTGGAATTATATTAATTCCAACAACAACGATACTACCTCGGTCTTAAAATAAACAGTCGTCATTTTTCGGGAGTGGGTCTCATGTGAGACCGTCTCGTGGATCTTAATATGTGCGACAGATCAACCTTACCGATATTCACAATAAAAAGTAATACTCTTAGCATAAAAAGTAATAATTTTTCATGGATAACTCAAATAAGATATCTTTCTCATAAATACGATCCATGAGACCGTCTCACACAAATTTTTGCATTTTTTCATCTCAAATATATGATTTATTTTCTACATTTACTCTTGTTTTTTTTTTTAAAAAAAAAAAACCTGATGAAATAAGACTATTTGTAGAATTTGTAATTCAGATGCAAGGGGTCAACAAGGAAGAATACTAGTCCAGAAACCGCGTGAATTAGTCTTGAGATGAGTCTCTTTCACAGCACTCGTCAGTATAGATATCCGAGGAAGAAGCCTCACTCGACAGAAAGACAAGGAGTAGTACTAGTATTGGTAGCAATAGATTTATGCGTGAAAACATTTATTTGTAATCATGGATGAACCGAGGCTGGAGTTGAAGTTGCCGGGTTTCAGGTTTCACCCCACCGAGGAAGAGTTGCTCAACTTTTACCTCAAAACCAGGGTGATTGGCAAGAAACTGCGGGGAGATATCATTGGAGACTTGAACATCTACAATCATCATCCCCGGGAGTTGCCAGGTTATACATATATATATATATATATAATCAAACAAGCTGTTTCTTTTAAAGAAGAATAAATCAATTGATTAATGAAATATGGACAGGGCTGGCGAAAATCGGTGAGAGAGAATGGTTCTTCTTCGTGCAGAGGGACAGGAAACACGGGAGTGGAGGCAGGCCTAACAGGACCACCGAGTGTGGCTTCTGGAAGGCAACCGGATCAGACCGCAAAATCCTGAGCATATCCGATCCCAAGAAAATGATGGGCTTCAGGAAAACTCTGGTGTTCTATGAGGGCAGAGCTCCACGAGGAAGAAAGACTGATTGGATCATGAATGAATATCGTTTACCGGATACATTCTCTCATCAGTCCCCACTTCCACACAAGGTAAGCAAATATATCTCTCTACTTGCACGAAACAATCTTGCATCATGTGACGTTTGACCATAGTTTTTACGATAATTCGTCACATCCTTCCATCATCAAGTCCTACGAGCCAAGAGGTGCCTAAATACTATACGTTGTGAATTTGGTTAATATTCTGAGTTGGTTTTCTTGTTTGATGCTTTAGGACATAGTACTGTGCAAAGTATACAGAAAGGCGACCTCCATGAAGGCGCTGGAGCTGATGGCTGCAATGGAAGAACCAGCCATGGACTCCATCTCATCCTGCGATCCAATCGATGAGCAGGTTAAGAGCCAAAGTAGTGACATGGGATTCAAGAAAGAATATGAACAAGACACAACATTTCTAGTAGGGGAGGCAGCAGCAGGATCAGCTGGGAGAGCTTGTAGCAAGTTGAATTTACCTAATGGGCATGAGAATTTGGCCGATCTGATGCTGCCTAAACTGGACATGGACTGGACTCAAGACTCTTTCTGGACACAATTTAGAAGTCCTTGGCTTGATAACTGCGCCAATTTCTTGCCACTTTGCTAATCTTAAACTACCTTAGTCTATATTATATCAATATATGTACACTATTATGCACATGCATGAATATCTCAGGCTTGGGTCTGGACAGTAGGGACTTGAGTTCGGACGCCGACACGATTTTGTGTTTAATGATCAGGGAAGAAGGATCATTATGTAAAGAACAACATGGCTGATAACATGCTTAATAATAGTGGACTATTTTGTAATAAAACCACGGGAAATTTTCATTTTTGTGCAACTTGGTTGATGATTTATCTCAAAATGGTTGTTTACATTTTATAAGATTTAATCAAAAAATTTGAACGTCTCCAACCTTCTCTGGACACCCTGCCAGGATGGAGTCTGGAATAGTATCGTAACACCGGAATGTCGGCATAATGCCACCACTCTCTTGGTACAGTGACATTAACATCTTCCATCGAAAGATGTATGTTTTAATTCACATTAAAACTAATATTTATAAAAATTCATTTTATTTGTTATTACAAAATATAAAAAAGTGAAACTAATTTCAAGTTAAGATCATGAATCACAGAGGCTTACTGAACGACTTAGATAGACTGTTCTTCATCATTTTACTTTGAATCGATTTGACTATCAGTATCTTTCTTATGCTTTATCAATCTGGCTCTAAAATCAGTTAGACTCCTTATAAAACTTCTTCTAATGAGTATTCAATTTTCCTTCTTGAATTCAGTTAGATAATGCTTTGTAATTATCTGTTAGATCAGCAGGCTTGTTAAATCACCAAAAATTAAAATTTTCCAACGGAATAAATGCAACATATGGGGCCACAAAGTACTTGCACAATTGCGGGAAAAATAAAAGCTACCTTCTAACCCCCAAAAAATATATAAACTTGAAAAGCAGAATGATGATCATCCTCTCCCACCAGCTTTTTGCCTCTTTTCTTCGAGTCCAGCAGCCTCCTTTAACATGTCAGCAGCATCCTGGTGCATGTCCAGTTTGGCAAGGGCAACCGACTGCATGTAGAAAGCTGTTGCCCAGTCTGGATGCACAATCTGTGCTTGCATTGCATCTCGAAGGGCCACATCAGCTTGATCAGACATCAGATAAGATAAACTACGCCGTGCATACACGGTTGGTGAAACCATAGTTCCTACGTCGATAAACTGCGTAATCAATAGGAAAACAAACCATGATAAGGGCAGGTGAAGTAAACAAACATCACCTCACTTTTTACCCTTAAACAAACTACTCAGCCAAGTATCTGTTGCTTGGTTCCGAGATGCTTGAATCTCTCTTAAATATAGATGCAAAAAAGGGTGGTATCTGAATTTTTTCCTTTTTAACCTTGTTTTTTTATTCATCTTCAATAGGGAATTTCTACCTACAGATTTAGAATCATTACCACTGCATTTCACTAGTCATATTTTGTTTTCTCTCTCTAGTTAAGGCAGTAAGAGGGACTCGAGCTACAAATGAAAAGGAGCACCACCTGGTTTTCATTTCTGTACATTTACATTTTCTCTACTTTAATCCAGGATATTAAATGAATCAAGTTAAATTAAATTATTGTGCAAGCAATTACTTATTTACATCCCATAACAACATCAGGAAAAAATGAAAGCCCAAACCTGTGAATAACAATCAATAGCAGTCTTAAAGTCCTTGTCACGGAATGCATAATCTCCGCGCTTTCTAGCATCTAACATATCTCTCATCTGCTGGGTCCATTCTTGAAACGACAACTGGAGAGGGTTAAAAAAAAATGCAGTTAAAATACAGAACCTAACATTAGAGGGACGTGTATGTGCATCTACAACTACGAGAAATAATACCTCGTTTGTTCCTTCATCATCCCGATAGTGGGTAGTCACCAGTATTTGGTGTATTGCTGTGAGATCCATCCGAGAACAGGCCTCACCCATTGGTGAAAGAGGGCGCTGAGGTGTAGGGAGATCTTCTTTGTGCTTTGAAATTCCAAGCATGACATAAGAAGGAACCTGAAGCCCCGACGATTTGTGGTTAGATCAAATTACATCCAGTCACTTTCAAATTTGCAAGACGCAGTCTGTAGAATAATGGATGTAGCTTCATGCAACATCTGATATAAAGTATTCATAGGGAAGAGACATGCTATTGTGTATGGGAAACATTTTACTGCTCTTAAACCTTAAGTAACAGGATGGCTGGTCATTGAGACTACGTAAATTGTACTAAACTCTGTGAAGTTCAGAGGAAGACATTTTTAGCAAACAAGTGGCTACAAAGCGATAACCATATTTCTGATTCTTAGTTTTCTCTCAAAAAAAAAAAGAGGTGTCTGATTCGTAATTTATTATTTTTTTTAAAAAAAAAAAAAGATTCCCACAAGTATAATGAAAATAGTAGTACCAAATGAAAACACAAGGAATAGAGTTAAGATCCATACATCTGATTTTGGATGTAGTGGAGAAAGAGTCGAAACAAGATCCTTTACATTAGGCCTTTCCCTAGGTTCGTATTGCAAACAACTTGAAGCAAGACCAACGACTATTGTAGCTTCTTCTGTAGAAAATCTTCCCTCCAAATGTGAATCCATAAGTAGAATGATGTTTTTACCTCGTATCACATCAAGAGCCTGCACATAATTCGAGTTTAACAAACCATTCCAGCCATTAATAATAACGTTTATAATGTGATTCTCTAATTTCTAGAATTTTATGTGCGACGAAGTAATTTAAGATACCATGTTGCCCGTTTAAAGTACACTAGACCACAATGTAGTTAAGTAATACAAGCTACTCACATGACTTGGAGGAATGTGCTTTCCACTTAGCAGATCCAAGAGAACAGTGCCAAAGCTGTATATGACACTTTGTGGTGTTACCCTTCCTATGATACAAAATATTGTCAACAAACTATGCATGGAAAATGGAAGCTCACGGTTGCGTGTTCATGGCTGACAGCCTAACACATTAACAATAATTATAATGCAACACCAGCAATAATGAGTCATGATAACGGAAATATCACAGTTTTTTTCTTTCGCTTTTGGGATCTGTGATGGCTTTTCATAGAATTTTAAAAAGAAAGTTGTCATCAAAGAAGCTAAGAGATAATTTAGAATTTGCGACAGGAAAACATAAATCAACGCCCATTACAATCAAATATGCCATTACATTGGGTGGACAATAGTGTGAATTATGAAAACATTAATTGAAGCTTGAAAGTCATATACATCATTCACAAGCTCGGTGCCAGATAAGAGTAACTTAAAATGTGAAAAAAATTGTCGGCTGCCCAGTCAAAGCTTCATATCCAGTTAGCCCTTGAAATCAGATGAGATTTCAGGAATAGTTACTTCATCTTAAAGTAACCAAGATGTCTCATCCACTAACCAGTCCCGCCATTCATAAGCATGTTTTTCAATCAAGAACTTTGGACTGATCATAAATCCATGAGAACAAGTGCCAGATTAAATTATTGAGCCGAAGAAATGGAAGATCAAACAAACAGCATAATGCAGGCCGGAAGATCCTCATGAGTGGTACAAGAAGGATCAATAGACTCAAACCTACAAACGTTTCCACACACAAAAATAAAGAGTTCCCCCTCAATAGAACATCGAGCAAAATTACCATTTTTTAGATATTCTGGGGGAGTGTAGGCAAGATTTGTGCTATAACTTTTTCCATCCTGACTGTTTTTCATCAATCCAAAACATGAGAGCCTAGGATCACCATCCTGCAAAGTCCAATCATATTTACATCCTTCAAGGTCTAAAAAAAAAAAATAGCACAAGAATACTCTAGCACAAACAAGTAGGCGGCTGATTCTATTCACAATGACAAATCATAAGACAATACTCCATCGAAGAGAACCCTGTAGGCATTGAGGTCGTGGTACAACAGATGACCTTCATCGCCACAGTATGCCAAGGCTTCAGCTATATAAAGTCCCACTCTCAAGCGCATAGCCCATTCAATGGTCTGACTCTCCCCTACAGAATTTAATGGGATAATAATATCACTAAAAACTGTCACAATGGATAAGACAGTGTGTGTGTGTGTGTGTGTGTGTGTGAGTGTGCGTAATGCAGCTATCCCACATCTCGATTATCAAAATAAAAATTTACCAAAAATCATATTCTTCTTAATATCATCTTTAGGTCCCAAGTGCTACATTAATTTATATATCACTTCAGGAAAAGATTGTGAAGAATGACATTAACTCATTGATGGGGCATTATAACAAATTTGACGCTGCTTAAAAGCAAAATCCGAAATGTAAGAAACAAAGATAACATACAATGAAATAAATGCTTAGCAAGTGTATCATTTGGCATGTATTCTGCAACGAGCAACCTCTCATCACCATCACAGCAATACCCTATTAAATTTGCCAGCCTTTGGTGCCTCAACTTGCCTACTCTCCATGCCTCCTCCTACAACACAAATCAATGTATAGCATAACTCAACTATCTCAACATCCCTCCGCTATATTATTCCACCAGATTAGATACACGTATTAGTGTCTATCATAAAATTGCAGTACCGCAAACTGTTTCGGGTCCGACCAAGCCATCTTAGGAAACTTCTTGACGGCGATCCACCGGCCGTTCTGGAGGCGGCCTTTGTAAACAATATTCGGGGCTTTTTCACCGCTTTCTGAGACAATAAAATCCGGGCTGAAGTTATTCGTGGCAGACTTGAGGTCCGCAAAGGTGAACTCGGAGAAAGATGGAACCCCGGCGGCAGCTACCCCTGACCCCGAGTCGGGTCCTGCGGTCAGGTGTCGGCCGGTAGAAGTTGGAGCTGGGCCGTGCGCCTTGACCTTATCGTTCCCCGGCTGCGCCTCATCTGGAGGAAACTTTGAAGCTAGGCAGCCCATTGCTCAAACACTCCGTAATACTGTTCAACTACCCTCTCGTACTTATCTGCTGAGCGTATATGTAAAATCACCCTTCTCACTTTCAGGTGTCAAGACTATGATTATAAAAGAAAAGAGCCCAACAATCCATACAGATTTGAGAATAAATTGGAACAGCTAAAATCTATTATATATCAATAAAAAAAAAAAGGGATCTTTCTTGGTTTCGCTGTTTGTTCTTGAAATATGATATAATAATTAGTAGCAGATGATCAAAAAGCTTAATAATCTCCTCTCAGTTTTTCATCAATCTTCAACTTTGTTACATGCAGTTAAAAGGTTGTTGGTTTCCAACAGTTACGAGGGACCATATATATATATATATTAATCTATACATACACATGTCCAAGGTTGTTGTTATTTATTTACTATTAATTATGAAAGAATTAATGATTTGATTTAGTGGAATTTCAGGCTGGTTTAGCTGTAGAATATTGAACATTACACATTAAATTATGGCTAATGATTCTTGGTGACGTTTAGTCCATTCAAATGAAAATTATTTATCGTTCTTTTCCTTTTCTTTTTCTTCTTCTTTTTAGTCGATTATAACTGAATTTGATGTCCTCCGAACCCAACTTAATTTGGATGCAATTTTTGTATGATAATTACTATATATTAAATTTGAGATATTTATACTAACTGATTTGATCCATCGACGTGACACCGACAAGAAACTAGATATATAAGTTATAACTTGAAAAAATACACATTCATTTTCTTTGTTAAAAAGTATAGTTCTTTCATCCTTTTATTTTGATCAATTTTTTTAAAAATCCATTATCTTGTTCAAATTTGACCAAACTTGTATGAGACGGTCTCACATGTCGTATTTTGTGTGACAGATCTCTTATTTGGGTCATCCATGAAATTGACCCGTCTCATAGACAAAGATTCGTGACCGTCTCACAAGATACATACTCACTAATCATTGGGGAATATCACAATAATATTAATAATAATTATTTGGACATACTTGGTAATGAAGAATTATGTGAGAAAATATTCTGATCTAATTAACATGAGTATTCAATAAAAAAATACTATTAAATATAAAAAAAATGTAAAATATATATTTAAGACCATCGAAAAAAATAACATGTGCATCCGAAAATGAGATGGTATAATTTTTCAAAGACCCCATAAAAAAATATAAATGTTCCAATTGCTACTTTATTAAATATGAAAGAATAACATATCCTTAGCTTTTAAATAATCATGGCTTGTAGTGACTTCTCTTTTGTAACGCCAGCAATTATGAATTCGCCGTCCAGATATTGTCTCGTTTGATCTAAAATAACTCGCACTCACAAATTTTTTTTAATCATAAAAACCCATTTCACAGCATTTAATTTTCAATAACTTCCCATTAAAGTTTTAAAACAAGTAAAAAATAAAGTCCTCACTTTCAAAATCATTTGGCAAGTTCCTCTAAATTCGCAATATATAAACGTGGGATTTGACAGCTAAATCGAAATAAACATATTCAACCGGTGTTTATAACATCATATAATACAAACTATAATCAAAGTTTGTATTGATATAGGAAAATTTGGTAATAACGTAACAATAAGAATCCATTCTCAAAAAAGTTAACAATAATAATAATCCAACATGAAGAAATTGTGATCAGAAGTAAATGTCAGTTTGCTTGGACTGTGCTTTGAGGTTTTTCAGCTTCTTCAATATGTTAGTGAAATAATCCTGCAGATATTTCTCTAGCGTACCGATATCTTTGGCATCCACTCCAAGAAGATTATATGTCTCAGCCATCGGGTTGGAGAAAACAGTATCACTACTGAGAACCTACAAAACAAAGAATTAAATCATTTGGAATTTCGTGTCGATTCCAAATACAGGTCATTAGCCCACTGTTTATGAAGCAAAACTATCAACGACTATTCGAGATGAGTACAGATATTGGCATGCCTCAGGGGGCTCGATTCAACTGATAAAAAAACTTCATGGAAAATGGTTGTGTTGTGCAGAATCAGGAAAAAGTGATGAATTAATACCTCAGAAAACGCCAATCTATCAGCGACATCGTTGGTCCACTCAAACAAGCGAGTCAACTGGCGTGTGAATCTTAAAACTGAGACAGGAACTGTGGTAACGTTTGCATCTTGACCAGCGAGTCTCTCGCACAAGCTTATCACCTGTAAAAATTACGCAACAGGATGATTTGAAATCATAAAGTTGGTTTTACAGTTAGTGGCATGGCTGGGACGAGAAAGTATGAACAACACATTCTCAAGTCACAAGAACACCGAGTGTTGAAAATAGACACCATCACATTTCCACAAACAACTGTTTTCTCAAATTGAGGGCATTATTCTTTACCTCTTGAGTTGTCCACGCACGAGGCCCAGCAAAAGTAAGGAGTTTTCCGTTGATATTCTCATTTCGTAGAGCTATAAATGTTAATCGAGCAATATCCTGGAGACATGGTAATTGTTTGAGGACCTTAATTATATGCTAAATTACCTGATTAAGCTATAAAAATTTACTTGTGTATCCATATATGCTATTCTTGTGGGAGCATCAGTACCCCAAACGGATTTGTCTTCCAATATGGGCACTGCATACTGTCCAATCAGACCCTGTAAAGATTGGGAAACACCACAAGTAAATGAATAATCTGATTAAGATGTCAAAAAGTCACAATGAAACATAACAAAATGACTCATAAAGATGGTATGGAGAAAAGAATCCTGTACCAAAAGTTTATCTTCTAAGAGAATGGGGATAAACTGGATTGTTTTTATTAAACATATGTTCAATTTCCCCAGTGGAAAATTCCTAAAACTTTATCTTCATAGTTGGCATATCCTGAGAGTAAGTCTAAGTTCAAACTACAGCATGTCACAGAGAAAAGTTGTAACAAACTCTACAGTAAACAAACAGTTGGGTGCAATTTTTCATTGTTTTTTTTAGTTGATTGAGCCTTGTATTTATCAATTGCATCACGGTCAATGAGGAAGGCAAGAGTTCCAAAGAAATTGGAAGAGACACTAAGAACTCCAAACATTAAACAAAAAGGAGGAATTCACCTGCATGAAACCGCATAGCCGGATTGTGATGTGGTTCAGGCCCGAATCACGGAGAAATTTCTCAGTGCAGTGTTTGATCTCCATTAGTGGAACTTCAGGATGCTTATCACAGTTATGGATTGAAAAGAAGACAAATTTTTGGATTCCCATAGCCTTTGCGCATTGAATGAGAGCAACTTTTCCTTTCCAGTCTACCTAAAGTGAAGGTGAACTAAGTATGGCAGATTTATGTAAAAGATTTCAAAATTATTGTAGAAACTCAATAACCCTCTAACATTGATCCATATCCTACTCTGTAATTGGTAAAATAATCAGATTATTGGTAAATATCCTCACATTTTTTATGGGTTCCTCTGGTCGTCCTGTAGCACAATCAATAACTGTATGGATGCCAACCAACGTCGCTGGTATTGTTTCAGGTTTGCTCAAGTCTGCCTGCTCAGAAACACTGTGATTCAGTACATTATCGTACCACGGAAGTAATGACTTTCGTTGATGTCTAGATTTCAGATCACACAGTAAAAATGGGCACATTGTCAGGCTACACACAAAAGTATTTTCATCAGAAGTCGATCCTCAAACAATCAATGTTACGAAGAACCAAAGCTCTGGACGACGGAAGCAAAGGAACACTGAAAGATTCGGTATCTACACTCTGGCATGAACGTTAATATCAACAAATGTTTACATATAGGACAACAATATGGCAAAAGACTCAGATGACGAGATTTAGATTCCATTAGGTGTCATATCTCCTCCCATGGCTCCTCGTCTATCAGTTTTAAACTGTCTTTTAATTCTTGTAATCTCTACCGACGTCACGACTTCCATTTTGTAAATGAGGACTTTCTCTCCATAAATTGATAATTGATTCAAAGCTAGACAACATTTTGCCAATCCCTCACCTTTTTATGCAGAAAAGGGTTTAACAAAGCAACAAAAATGATAAAACATGAATTCTTCCGTTTTGACAAAAGTATGCAACATCAAATCTATCTTGTGTAATAAATTACAGTTCAAATAACATCGGGGTAATATACAGGACTTTGGCAAAAGGAAAAAAAAAAGATCAAAACACAGACAATCCAAATTCCAAAAAACCGCTCAAAAACCAAGTTTAGCAGGGTTGCCATTTGCGCACAACTCACTTCACTCACGAGTAAAGTGCAACGTAATGATTATTGTACTAACATCAATCTACCACATTGAGCAGCGAGTTTACATTGACAACAGTGGCGCCCCAGTCACGTAGGAAATCAGCAGGAGCAGGGCGAGGCCTGACGAGGCACCTAACGTCGTATCCTTCATCCAACGCCCGCCTCACAATCTGCCTGCCCAATGTGCCCGTGGCGCCTACAACCAGTATGCTGGTAGGCCTCACAGGAGTCCCCGGGGCCAAATTTACAGCGGCACATTTGATCAGCGCTCCATTGCCCCTGCCTAAATCAAAGCTAAAGACAATCACAAACGATATCGACAATAAAGTAGAGTAACACAAAATGGCACTTCAAAAGAATGAAAAGTATCACCTTTACAAGTAAGAACCGTAGCGGAGGAAGAGGAGGTTGACGCAACGGAGTCCGGAGCCAAAGTGCGCCGCCAGGAAAGGGAGGTTTGCCGCGGACGGCGTAGAGTGAGGGTGGGAAATTGAGGGTGGATAGTAGAAGCGGCCATAATCAACCCACTTCAGCTGTGCTTTCTCTCTCCGCTCTCCGTGTAGGAGAGAGAATGTAGCGTAACCAGTAACCACAGATGCGGAAGATGCCACGTCTGCAACGTCACGTACCACATCATTTTTTATTTATGTGTCTACATTATAATTTTTATATATGAACTAAAAAATAAAAAAAAAATATCCAAACAAAAATTAAACTTACAACTTCATGATTAAGAAGCATAAGTTTTATCCACTAAACTACATGTGACTTGTTTTTATTTTTTAACACTTTATTATTATATATAATTAGTAATGTAGAGAGTGGGGGTGAAGGATATTTTAGGTATTTTAAAAAACAGACCAAAGAAGTTACTCTAACCTACTCAGCCTTAATAAATAATAAGAGATTCTAACATTCAAACTTCATGTTAAAATCGGAGATCAACAACATATTCAATTTCAAATAAAAAATTAAGACATACAACGTTATTAAATTTTATTATGTTGGTATGTGTTAAATTTAAATTTTGAGAATCATGATAAAATCTTCAATTTATTTATTAAACGATCCTCGAGGTAATAAACATATTTAAATCTAACAGTCAATTATTTCTAATCGAATTTAATTAGATCTAAATACATTAAATCTTTGTGTAATTTCATTTTTCATCTAAACCGCACACTAAAATCGAATATTATTTATAGATGATCATGTTATTAAACAGAAATATTAAACCAAATCAATCAATAATTAAAAAATAAATAAATACTAGATTGAAAAGAAACCAAATATCAAACATCATATTGTTTTGCTCTATTGTAGTCTCAGCCTAAAGAAATTTATTACATAAAATTAAAACAAAACAAAGACATAATATTTGAATTCATAAGAATAAATCTGGGAAGAGTTTTTTTTTAAAAAATACTTTATGGACTTTAAATTAAATTTTAAAAAATATAATGTAAAGTGACAAAAAAGAAGAAGAAAGAATTGACAACAAAGAAATTAGGGTTTTTGTTAGGTTAAATTTTGATTTCGTTAGTAATGATGGATCTTTGTGACCCTAAAATTTTTCAAAACCTTATTGTTATATTAAAAAAAAAAAAAATTCCTGGTGTGTATATATATTTATGTTTATTATTGACACTCCAATATCTATATTGGTGGTGAGATCGTTCTTCTAAGCAGTGTTTAAAGTTATACATTATTAATCTATTGATAATTTATCTTATGCGATCACATGTTTACTTGGTCATATTATTTATCTTATTTCAACCAAACTATTGAATTTAAATTACGATATTACCTTTAATAAATAATATTATTACAATTTTATTAATTATTAAAAAGACAAAATGGTAATTAATCATTTTATCTCAAATTTAATCAATAAAATCAAACAAACTATTATTTATCAATCAAACCAAATACTCCATCAAATATCATTTTTATTATATAGTAGGTCTCTTGTGAGATGGTCTCACGACTCTTTATCTGTGAGACAGGTCAACCCTACTAATAATATTCACAATAAAAAGTAATACTCTTAGCATAAAAATTAATATTTTTTCATGAATGACCCAAATAAGATATTTGTCTCACAACATACGACCGTGAGATTATATATCTCCACATTATTATTTTATCTTTTAACTTCAAACGATGCTTTAGACTCAAGGATCGTATACTCTGGTATTTTTTTCTTTTCATAATATTTTTCACACCTAAATAGGGAGTTTTAGATTTTACTAACCCACATGCAACAAGTTTGACAAGTAAAACTGACGATCCCACGTGAAATTGATAGGTCCGGCATCATCCCACACTGCCATCACTTAATATGTCTTCTCCGAACAATAAAAACCTGGATCCGGCCCTGAATTTTTCAACATACTTCTCCTTTAGCGATGGCTGCTCCATCTGTTGATTAAATACGGTAGGGCATTCAACCAAGTTCCGGGTTTTGTTTTTCAACATTGTCCTCGCCAAGCTAACCAATCGGCACACTTTCTCGCAACTGAAATGATTTCGAGTTGACTCAATTCCTTAAAAATGCACATTTTGTTGTAACGCAGGTTATATCATAGTATATATATACTATTATTTAACTCAAAATAATATTAAAATTCAACGCATTATTTTTGGCTTACTTCGGGTAAATTCGTTTAAATGAACATCAACCCACCTCATCTTTTACACAAGAGTAGAAATGGCTGACAAAATCAAAAGTGGCCTAAAAAATTTGGGTTTGAATGAGATGAGATAACAAAATCCTCATCCACTCCAACATTATTTCTTGTTAATGTTAATAATTAAATGAATGAGATTTAAATGAGGGCCCTGACACCGAGCTGCTGCATTTCTCTAAGCTTCCATATAGAGTAAGGAGCGGCATAACCATCTCCAAGTTGTTCAGCATCCAACTGCTGCATAGCCCATGCATAATACACCGTCTGGATTGTATCCTGTTTCACAAACATACTTCAATCAAACAATCAAAACATCACGTTGTTCTGATTCCAATGGAACTCACAAAACTTGAATTCATCAAAGGCATGCAGAAAATTAAGGAATGATCGAGCCAACTGCGAACCGATTGTTCACGTGCATTTCAACAACTATCACGCAGCCATTCCATCAGAGGCAAATATGGGTGACTATCTAGAGCAGAATCCTTACAAGTTTCCAGATCTAGGAAGGCTTATATTCCTCAAAGATAATTCTCAGGTAGTCATGAAGGAACACCGAGGAATACTCCTCTTGGAAACATCAATTCATTCAAATAAATAAGTACACCAAGTTAAATTGATGGCTTATACAATTTAACTTCAATGATGAGAGATGAGCAGGGTACTCACAAGCTAGACAAAACAAGCCCCGACTATAAATACTTCTTCTCCATTTAATTTTTTTATTTATATTTAGAGGTTCGATGCAATAAAGGTCTCAACTTTACCTGACCACCTTCTGTTACTGAACCCAGACTATCGCGTACACAGTAGACTTGCTGCGTTTGAAACTGTGACAATGTCAAACCAAAATAGTTGTCAGTGCCAACTATTGAGCATTTTCTGCACGAAACATCAAATATGTTCGCTTCGTTTATCAACAGACGAGTTCTTCATGGAAAATCAGAATGATAATTCCACAGAGACCAGCAAACAAACTCAACCATTTTTCTAATCTAAACTAAAGTACCAAAATAGGGGAGGAGAAACAGTTGATTAAGAAGGTAAATTATATCCACTTGTACAAGGCTTGTCCACATCATCCCTTGCGAAAATCTTAATTATGTTCACCTCCATAAATGTCTATAAGATTTTACATTCGCACCCTCAAGGACTTCATCATTTGGGTGATTGATATCATGTTTCAGAATAATAAAGGAAAAGTTTTATTTATACGCATACTATTTCAAAATTTTATCTCACCAACATAGCCGAACATACTAAGGAGGTTTGATGATAAGCAAAGTGATAATAAATGAAAGCCTAGATGCAGCTAACTGTTGTCAAGTAAGTAAATACAAGTTCAAAATTAAATGGCATCTTTTAAAATTATTTGTCTCGATGTATCATATAGCAAAAGCATCCAGAAACTTGAACTTCTACTCTAGTAATATCAGTATTATATTTCAATCCTTGATCAAAGTACTTTTCCCTGGGTGTGAATTTCACAAAACTTACTATTCCTTAAATTTTGTAATTTTCATGATTAGTTAAAGTTTATATTATTCAATAAGTTATTAGTGGATGTTGGTTTCAGGGGACACAGTTGTAATTATTGCTGTTAGACGATTTACTAATTTGGACAACATACTACAAAAGTATATATAATTTACCCCATTTGAACTTCTACAATATGTCAATTTAAATCCAGGAATAAAAAATGTAACGATTTTTCCTCCTTTAATTTTATCAAGAGGTGATGTGTTCAATAGAAATGTAGGATGAATTCCCATGATTCTCCACACAAAAGCAAAGAGAGAGCAGACAAGGCGAGTTCTTACTGCCACAATTATAATGGGAGTGTCTCCCATCATTTTAGTCTCTCGAACCTCGACTTCTGATATATGCAAAATCTGCAAGGAAGACACAAATAAAAGAAATATGGACGGGGTTGACATATCCCTATGCAATGAATGAGAAGCACAAAAGGTGGTATGATGTATTCTCACCTTGTTCTCAAAAAAGATCCCTTGGCTTTCCAAAGCTTTACGCTCTGCTATACACCGCTCAATGACGTGAAAAGTACAGTACTTCTTCAAAACATCCGCATCACCCTATAGACAGCAAAGCACATAAAAGCATACATCAAGTTAACTAAACAATGTGCTTTTTAAAGTTACACTTTTTGCATCCAAACTAACTAGAAACTATCAATCCATTTTTCGTAGCGATATCAGACCCATGGAACACCGAATTAGATATAAAATACAACCCTTGCCCTCATGGACTTGAATACTTACTTTAAAATAAGCAATAAGAACTGGTTTGACCACTTCTTGAACCTCAGCTACAAATTCTGGTAAAGAAAAAGTCCTGCCGCACAAAGTCAAGTGAGCGATAAAACATTTCTGAATAGCACAGTTATTTTTTTATAAAACTTGAACAAGGACAAGTTATCTTACGGGTCTCTGCGACGAATCTCTTTAAATGACATGGCAGCGTCTGATTCTCCCAGAACAGTCTCACTAATACTGGCAAACAAATTAACAATTTTTAGTCATGTAAATGCTTTAAAATTTTAAATAAATTTAGGGGGAAAGGGTGGTAAACTACTCTTGGATTTTGTGAACAACTGGGTGATCACTAGTCTCCCATCTCTCCCGCATATCTTCTGCAATCTGTATTTTAGCAGCAAGGATGAGCTGTCAATGCTAAAACAGAAAATGCTGGAAAATCACCGAAGGTATAAATTGAAATATTATACACAAGTTTTTTGACCACTCATGCCCCTTTTCCAAAATTTTATAAACAATCCAAGAAAGACAGAGGATTCTCCTAACATACTTGACCTCGTGAGATTTTTTAGTATCGGCAAAAAAGGCTAATTAAGAGCAATTTTGTAGGACCATAAAACCTAGAAACTTAAGCAGAAAGATTCATCTCACTTTAAACTGTCACCAAATATCTGTTCTCCGCCATGCTTATCTATAAACAGATTATGCATCTGTGATTCATAGCATGACTTTGGGGATGGTTGTGTACTTGTGTATAACAGGAAAGTGGGAAAATCAATTGGCACGTGAAAATCCAACTGCCATGACTGCTATTAAATAAACTTAATAATAAAACATGTTGACAACTTAAAGCGACTAAGTTCTCTCAATATAAATATCCATTAAATAGTAGCATCTTGGACAAACACTACATGCGGCAACTCAATTTCACTGCAAACAAATGAATACGACAGATTATCGCTAGCAATATATCATTTTAATCACACAAGCCAACACAGAAAAAAAAGGCATATCTACAGTCATTTGTGCTAATTTCTTCATTAAAGACATATGATTGATGAATTATCACAAAAAGTAGGATTTATGTATGAACTCTTATTTCGATCTTGAGCGGCAGACACCAGACTGAAGAAATTACGGATGTCAGCAATGTAGATAAAAGTTTAAATAGCGCAACAGAGAGAACTAAAATATCATATTTCACATTCCAAATTACCTCCTGGCTCTTTTCAAATACAGGTTCACTTATCCCCCTAACACGTTTGAACATAGGATAGCCTCGCATCTGAGACATCAGTAAATAACATAAGGTGAAAAAGGGAAAACAAAGCATAAATAATCCAGCATACAAAATAGAAGATACGGATTCACGTGTCATATCACCTTATTCTTGAATGCCTCCCATTTCTTACTCCATGGGGATTGTTTCGAAGGTACCACGACAATATCAGTACGGGTGCTTCTTTCAAAGTTTGAGGATGATGCAGCAGACGGAGCATCATATTCGAGACGCTTTCTCCTATTCGGATTGCCTTTTAACTCATCTTTCACAATCTCATAGCTCTTCTTTACCAAGTCAACGGGCCTCGCTTCCTTCATTTTGTGGAAAACTAAAGAAACCTTGGGAGAAATGGAATAAAAACCATTCTTCACCTTGCCGAATAGAGTTTTGACATTATCATTAGAATCAGGTTGCTGTTGCTGCCCCTGTTGCTTTTCTCCTCCAAAGGCAGACTTGTCTCCACCATTGCCATTTGAGCAATGACTTGATGGAGTTCCATTGGATCCTGTTGGCTCTTGCTTTCCAGCACCATAACTTTCTTTAACCTGGATAAAGATTTAGACAGTTTGTGACTATCAAGTTTTCTATACTGAGTAATGTCACACAAAATGGCAGCAGACATATGTTCAATCAAGCACAAAAACTTCACACCTCAATTTTAGCAGCAGTAATCTTTTCTTCCATGTCAGCATAAACCTTCATGAAAACAAAGTAACCCAAAAGTCAGTAAAATATGTATAAATAAAAACCAACACAGTCCATTTTTTCATCTAATCCGTCAGTTGTTCAAGCTTAAATTAAATTCGGTCATTTCAGCCATCATCCCGTCACTCGACTTTGCAAGCTCCTCGGCGAATTGGAACCACAATTTGCATTCATGGCCAGATCATCCAGTT
The DNA here is from genome assembly GCF_022965805.1 of Primulina eburnea. Taxonomy (NCBI): domain Eukaryota; kingdom Viridiplantae; phylum Streptophyta; class Magnoliopsida; order Lamiales; family Gesneriaceae; genus Primulina; species Primulina eburnea. Next base: position 16,923,149 of record NC_133103.1, read on the forward strand.
TTGAAATATTAATTTACAAGCAATTCATCACAGCCGCAAAAAGTTCGGCAAAATCTATTCAAACCAAGTTTATATCTGAGCAAACCAATAGACATCAAAGTTGACTCTCAAGTATCGTGTACTTGAGGTAAAAAGCTTTCCAACATGGAAATATAACCAGACGGGTAAAATTCTGGTCACCTTTCAATGCCATTCATTACAAGACCAATAAGAGAAATTTATACCTTTTTTGCCTTAGCTTCAGTCTCTGTCCAAACATCATCAACATGCTTGTAGAGCTGCTCAGTAGTCTGCTTCGTTCTGCATTTCGCCATTTCACCCGCTCAGAGCTCCCATTGAAAGTGTCTGCCAGCCTTGACATACAACGGTATGTCTCAGCCTCCACGATACAAGTGCTCGCTAAACAAGAAAAAAATTGTAATAATATTACCTAGCTTTCAGGTCCTCTTTAACCCCTTTTAGTTCATTCGCCTTCTCCTTTAATTCCTTAATGGACTGTTGAAATTCCTGGTTCCTACACCCAACAAACGAGTCTCTCGTCTCAATTGAAAAAACAAATGAGAATGATATTGATTGGGTGCATTGCAAGTTTGTCAATGGCAACAATTATAGCAAAGGAGGTTCGTGCTCAGATGCAAAGAGAACTGCAAGAGAGCATCAATATCACAACTAACTTCAGTTCTGATAAGCTCGAAACTATGTGGTCATGCACACACAAAAATAAAGAACAAAAAATCATCGCTGACCTCCTTTTCCTCTCAGCTCATACACCAAAAAGGCTTCATAAAATTAGCAGGGTTAAAATAACAAAGGCATGCAAAGAAAAGATGCCTAGTATTACCAAAAATTGAACTTATATTTCGCATCCAAACCTATTCCAGCGAAAAAACATAAATGTAAAAGAATCAAAATAAGAAATAACTGAACATAAATACCGCAACAAAACTGAAGTATCAAAGAGAACGTCGAATATTCATAAAAATCAAGACGAAAAAGAAGACACCCAGTATTTATTTACACATTACCTGTCAACTTCACCTTTAATCTTATTAGAGAACTCATTGAACACGCTGAACTCACGTCTAAGCATATTCCCATAGGACGAAACGAACTGCGGCCTTTCCCATCTTCTCGAGGCCTACATAGAAACAACCGCACAAGCTATCACCAGAGCAATATGCCATCTTTCATGCATACGGGGAGACCGGGAAGCGCGTACCTGTTTGGATGCTATTAATTGTGGTCGAAGAAGTATATGCTTGTTGATCAAGAAATCTCTAAGGACTTTTCTGTTGGCCATCAGACCCGGCGAGGAATTTCTTCTTCCCTAGGAAAATGCGGGAAGAGACCAATTTCGTAGGGTTTTGTCGAGCGTGCTGTGTTTCAACCTCGGCAAAAGACAAGGCTGGCTCTGTGTGGAGCAAAAGCTCAACTATTCTTTAAAATACGAGAAGGCAAGCCAATTTTCTTGCCCTAATGCAACTACCGTAAGTTTCAGGCTCTGGTCGACTCTTTTTTTGTTTTTTTTACTTTTTTTTTGTGGGATAATTTCCGTAAATTAATTTACGTTTAAGCCCTTCTACTTTTGGATACATTATCATTACTCCCCAAATTTTTTTTAAAAATTGTTAGCTAATTGATCAAATAATTAAAAAACAGTATCCCTAAATCTCAAATATAAACGTGTGGTAAAAGAAACTTCATTTGAACTTGCCGACGTAATGCCTCATTTTCGACGAAGAAAGTCGTTTTATGAATAAATATGTTTTTGGACAATTATTCTATAAAAAGATTTTCAGATATTTGGTTATTCTAAAAACATCAAAAAAATCTCTCCATTGTTCTTCAAAATCTATACTTGGAAAACACTTTTTTACAAACACATTTTACAAAAATCTTGTCCAGATACATACGTTAGGTTTTCTCACTAATGAAACACTAAAAATGTTTTTAAAGTATTTGTCTTTGACATTCAAAATGACAAGAATAACATTTTAGTCTTACATTCAAATTTTACACGTTGAATCTGATCAATCAGAGTGCAAAACGATGTGGGACGAACCACAACACGTTACAACGAGATGGAAAATAGAAGCAGAGACGAGACAACTTGGCGATGCTGCAGTTCTTATGGCGCTTCAAAGAGTTACTTCAGAAAAAAAGCCAAGAAAACATAAGCATCAACAAATTCAAAAGGTGGAAATTATGATGATTAATAACTCTGGTAAAGAGAATGAAGGAACTTCAATTTTTAGTGATGTTAGGCTGTTGCGCATTTTAAAGCTGGATAGAATTGTTCGTTGGAGGAACTGGGAGGCTTCTCGAATTTATTTATATACACATTTAGAAACTTGTACTCGACATTCTTTTCAAAAATTTAAAACCTTTGTTTGTCCTGTAAGATAATTGTTTCTGCAGTCAGTGTGCATTTACACCTCGTTCCATCGTGATTATCATTTCATGAGCATTGGAATTCAATTTTTTTTAGTTAATTGCAAGATCGAAATCTTTATAGTATTATTTTTTATCAGGATATTTGGGGGAATAACTTTGGTCAAACTTCATTTTTTTTAAAATGATCATCTCCAAGTATATTGAATATTTTCAAATATATATTTTCAACATGTGTTCCGGAGAAACCCAACATAAACTTTGTTCCCATCAATCAACACCAGGCAAAAAGATAAAACAAGAACTTGGAATAAAACAGGAACTTCTAAGTTCCAATGTGTATTGTTTCTCTTTCTTTTGAGCCTTTTTCCTTACTCTGATTTCACAATAAAAAACTGTATTCGTTATCCTTCACTCCAGTTTCCTAAAATTCGAAAATTCATCTCCTCACAACAAAAAAGGATAACCATTTTTCCAAATAAGGGATCTGATCACAAAGTTGTCGCTGATTATTTTTGGGGTTTGATTGTGGGATTGTTGAGTGATAGTGTTAATTTCTTACTACTTGAAAAAAAAATGATTCTTCAACATTTTTCTGAATATGTTTTCAATTGTTTGATTTTTCCTAGCACTTTTAACATCTAAATAATTCATTTTCTTAAAATGGTGAACCATCGAGAATTCCCTCACCCACGAACAATATCTAAACTAGTTGCAAAAGCATAGTTTATCAATGCAAACAACACAAACTGGTTAAAATGGAAGTACAGAAATTTTTAGAACAGAGACCTCTTTGAAGCATTCTTCCCAAGAATTGCCTCCCATACCAGAGGAGAAAAAGGCCCTTTCTTTTCCAAATACTCCCTAACCGCTTTCTCTTCGACAAAAAAACCCTTTTCTTTCAACGAAGAAATCACACTCCTAGACTCCTCCTGGCCCTTCTCTCGGCAATACTCATCAACCAAACCCGTAAAAGTCGCCATATTCGGTGAATGTCCAGCCTCGAGCATTTCGATACAGAAACTGTACGCATCCTCCAACCTCTTCCCTCTGCAAAGTCCTCCAATCAACACCTCATAGCTATATGCATTTGGAAGAATCCCATTACTCTGCATTTTCTTGAATATTCTCACCGCATCATCGAACTTGTGTGCTTTACAGAAGCCATCGACAACAGCAGTGTACACGACCACCTCAGGGATCGAGCCCTTCTCACGCATCAACCCAAAGAGCTTCATTGCCTCTTGCACCAACCCATCTTTACACAACCCATCGAGCATAGCCACTGCATTAGGGACCAGCCCCGTCTCCTTCATCTTCCTGAAAATCTCATCTGCATCCCCCGGAGGCGATGGCGACTCAACCTTTTCCTTTTCTGATGTCTTGCTAACATTATTTGCAGATTCAGTTATAGAGGGTTTTGATTTGCGATCAAAACCAAGTTTGAATCTTTCAAGAAAATCATCATCAGCTGTGCTTCTTGATGAATTCAGACTTTCATTTTCACGACCACGATTGAATTTTGGGAATTCATGGTTTCTAGGAGGAGGTGACTGCCTTCTCAAGGGCCTGTTTGGGATTGGATCGGGAGGCTGATCACAAGTCTTGCCATCACCAACAGAGGAACATGAACGTAGTTGCAGCAACAGGCGAGCATTGGAAAGTGATTTCTCACAACAAGATTTAATCTTGAGCAAAGTGGACATTGGTATTGGATATCCTGCAGGAAATTCAACCAATCTATTTCCTTTTGTCACTAAACATTGATAAGCAAAAATTCAACAACAAACATGACTCGAGGTCCGTAGGGAGGACTCGGATGCGTCCGGAGTTAAAAGCAAGACTCTATGCAATAACTAATGCTACCAGCTTTGTAACTTGTAAATACTCCAATCCAATACATAAATAAAAACAAAAACAAAACCCACAAAAATAATTGATGAATAAAAAAAATCATTCAATTCAAACATCTAAACCCAAAATTTGAAATCAATATCTAACGGAAGGCCAAAAATAGCAATTCTAGCAGGTAAACTAAATTACCTCAGGAAACGAAAGTGTTAAAATTCCTGAATAACTTCCTCTCCTCCACAAATCTCAGGCAGGCCAACAGAACATTTCTTTGTCTCTTCAAAATTTCATTAGGAGAACGCGAAAAGGAACAAATATTTTAGGGTTTTTCTGTTGAGCTTTGTTCCAACCTTTGGCTAATTTCTTGCCCTCATGCTGTTTGGTTCGCGTTTGGAAAAGGAACAAATATTTTTATTATATATATATATATATATATATATATATATATATATATATATATATATATATATATATATATATCTTTTACTATTTATTAAGTTTAAGCATATTAGAATAACTGTTTTTGGTGTCTTTGGTCTGTTTTTTGGTTTCCCTATTTTGCCCCTATTTGATATCAAAATTAAATTTTTGTTTTTTTTTTAATTTCAAAAAACATTTTTGTTTTTATTTTTTTTATTACAATTATTAAAATAGCACTTTAGTACCTCGATAATTTGTCAAATTTCATTTTAGTCCATAAATAATTATAAAAAAATTGTACACACACGCACCGCGTGTGCAGAGTAGCTAGTATATATATATATATTTATAAGAAAAAAAAAGTAAATTCTTGATTTAGTCTCAAATCTTAAGTGTATTTCTCGGTTTAGTCCCAAATCTTCACACTAATTTACCTCATTGGTCTTTCCATCAATTTGGTGTTGAAAGTAACGGAAAAAATATATGTTTCTGCCTTGAAGAAAGCCTGAATCAATTCAGTAGCCCTAATCGATTTTTCTCTTCCAAGCAAGTTAGTCGCTACCTGCTGCAACAACTATCTTCCTCTACGTCGAGTCGGTCGCTGCTGCAACAACTATCCTCCTCCACGCACTGCTGCACGCCTGCACGCTCGAGGTAACCATTTGTTCTTTCCTTCGATACTCATTCAATTTTTAATGCATTGTAATGCCACACAAAAATAAACACAATTAATGAACATCATAACAATTAAATTATATATATATATATATATATATATATATATATATATATATCATAATATTTCAGTATTTATTTATTTACCGATGTGCCCACATAAAGTTTTCATATATCATCATTAATCTGAGACCTAACATATTCTTAAACTTAGTGTGTGCCATCATGATATAAGATATAATGGAGCACATCACACTCACACTATATATGATATTGCAGATTTATGGAGAAATCTTAAATATGTTTTAAATTAAATTTTTAATTGCCTACAATACTATTTGTGTTTAGATTGTAAAACTTAATAGGATATATCTTCCTTCGGTTTTTTCAATGTTGTTTTTTTTCCTTAATTAGAGGACAATTTTGGACAATTCTTAATGTGGTTTGCATTCAATTTTTAATTTCCTACAATTGATACATTCTTGACTATTATTCCATATGTGATTATGGTGACTGAGTGGATACCTAATGGCTAGACGGGGTAATTCCTCAAGAAAGAGCATCCAAATTAAGGTAATGCACTATTTTTGTAACGGTCACGCTTAAAATTTTTTGATGCATTTTCTCGATAATTTAATGTAACTTTTGTTTTTGTTTTTTAGGATTATTTGGGGAACCGGATCTCATTACAATTAAAATGTATTATAATGGAAGATTCAAATCTCTTGAGAAACACAATGAATACATTGGTAAGAGTTTTGAATATTTTGATTCCGTCGATCTTGATAAGCTGGGAATAATTGAAATGTCGGGATTTATGAAGGAGCTTGGATTTGAAGACAAAAATTATTTTAGATTTTGGCACAAAGTTGGAACTACAATTAGTGAAGGCAACTATTTGGAAAATGATTCGGATGTGTTGAATTTTAGAAAGTATATTCCAATAGATTATGAGGTTGAAATATATATATTGAACACTTAGATGGTCAAAATGATGAAGTTGGAGATGAAAATGTTGATAACAGTGAGTATGATTTTGTAGAAAATAATGAGTTAGTTGATGCATTTGTTGTCCATGATATAAAATCTATGAAAGGAAAAATGGTTGTCCCTGAAAGAGAAAATACAGATGATCTCCTTCATAAAATGCATGAGTATGACAGTGAAGTGGATATTTGTGCAGATAGTGGCGGTTTGATCAGTCTTCATGATTCTGATGAGGATGAAATTAAAAATTATGTGTTGTTTGACCCAAAAAAGGACTTTGAAACTCCAAAGTTGAAGCTTGGTTTAGTCTTTAGCTCAAAGAAAGAAGCAAAATTTACAATTGAAAGTCGCTGCATTAGAGAAGGAAGACCGGTGAAGTTTGTAAAAAATGATAAACATCCGATTGTGGGCTAAGTGCAATGATGATAATTGTTGTTGGATGATCAATGTTTCGAAGATGACTAATGATAGTTGTTGGCAAGTAAGAAATTTTGATGGATGTCACAGTCATTGTGTTTGTGATTTTGAAAACAAGTGTGTCAACTCAACGTGGTTGGGAAAGACGTTTGCCAAAAAATTCAGCACAAATCCTAAATTGAGACTTTAGGGAAGAGATTTCTACCATTCGTCATTCAGATTTTTCAAGGAATACCACCTACATGGCTAAAAGAAAGGCGCTGAAATTAGTGCAAGGTTATGTCGATGAGCAGTTTCGGCAAATAAGGAAGTATTGTGCTGAATTGAAAAGATCTGACGCTGGGGCTACTGTAGTTTTGAAGTTGACAGAGGATGACAAAGGTCCAAGGTTTCAGAGATTGTATGTATGTTTTCCAGCTTGCAAACAAGGATTTAAGAATGCTTGTCGGCGTATCATTGGTGGCTTCTTAAAGATAGAACATGGTGGGCAATTGTTATCGGCCGTGGGGCTAGATCCGAATAATAACATTTTTCCTATATGTTATGCAATGGTTGAGCGTGAAACAAAAGATAGTTGGACATGGTTTCTTCAGCTCCTAGATGAAGACATTGGTGTTAACAATGATCCGCATACTTGGAAATTTATGTCAGATAAGCAAAAAGGTTAGATTCCTGCACTTGAATCTTTGTTTCCTGATGCTGAACATAGATTTTGTGTGAGATACTTAGAAAGCAATATGAAACGCGATGGATTCAAAAGTGTAGCGTTTTAAAAAAGTCGAGCATAATGTTTTCTATCTTGCAAGTATTCATGACATTCATATTAGAAATGTACAAACAGTCACCCTCTTAAAATAGACAAACACTGAAATAAAAAAAAAGAACGTGTGAAGAAGTTCACATTTTTATACCGATACACCAAAATCATATATAGTCTTGAGTCAACGAACGAACAAATCCAAGTTAAAGATACAAAGACACACAAGGATATCTAATCTTCGCCACTAATTTCTAGAGATTGTACTAGTTGTCTAATCTCTTCTGCTATCCCTGCAAACTTCAATAAATGATTGTGGTTCTCATTTTCTAAATCTAAAAGCAAATCTTTCACATTTAATAATTTTTCAGCTTCAGTACTTCTGTTTGGAGTGGTGCTAAAAGTTGCACACGAACTTTCTTCGTCAGACATAAATGAAGCAGATGAATTTTGTTTCTCTAAGTATGCATGAAAAGCTTTTGATGTTTCATCCCTACTCCAGAATGATTTATAAGAAGCCCTACTAAATTTGTTGACTTGACTATGTGCTTCTTCTCATGTCTCGTATACACCAGGTTTACGTCTAACGAAGATAACATATGTTTTCCCCTACAATACAAAAAAATACAAATCAGTTTTCATTATTTTATAAACAAGTATGATTACTATAAAACATTTCTTGAATTTAAAGGATTTACCACCATTTTGTTAGCTTTTTTCGATGACCTCCTGAAATGAGGGTAAAAAAACATGATATTATGAAAATATGAGATATAAAACCAAGATAAATGCATTGGATATAAATAATCTGCATTATGAAATAGAAAGATGAGATACAAAGAGGACAAATTGTAGAAGAAATAGAAAAATTGACTGCATTCCTGAAAATTTGAATTATTCAGCTTTTATAAATGCATTGGATATAGATAATATGTCTTGCTAAAATTAGGTTGCTCAAGATGAATAAGATATGATGGATGTTTGATTGTAACAGTTATTATGAAAAGAACCATTTGTCGATATCAATTCGACCTGACTAGACAATTATATAATGTCTGCAGCTTAATAGATCACATGCATTTAATCCAAAAGTCCTACAAAACCATGAGGAATCTAGGCACTGATGGTTGTAAAAAAATTAATATTACAGAACATCGAATCACCCCAAACTTATGATAGCACACTCAACTTCTGTGCTTGAATGTGCATAAAATAAATAATAAAAGTCCTCAATTCCTCAATTACATAATCATATACCTACCAACTAATTTCCTACCTACATGACTAAAAAGCCGTCACACAAAATATATAAGCAAATTGTTCAAATTTTCCTAAAATCATAAATTCTTCCAAAACAATTTTTTCCTTCTACATTTAAGTGCAACCTCGTTAAAAATGAGAACGATATGATGTATGAAATAAAATGCAACGCGAATCGGAACTCAAGTAAACTCCATTTAATTTTCAATCAATAGGATGTCAAAATATGGATTTTAAAGACCGGAAAGTCGACTTGAAATTGAACGAGTACCGAAGAAAGAACAGATGATTACCTCGAGCGTGTGTCGGTGCGTGGAGCAGGATAGTTACAGCAGGCAGCGACCGACTTGCTTGGAAGAGAAAAGATCGATTAGGGCTACTAAATGGATTTGGGCTTTTGTTCAAGGCAGAAGCTTATCTTCTTTTCGTTACTTTCAACTCCAAATTGACGGAAAGACCGATGAGGTAAATTAATGTGAAGATTTGAGACTAAATAGGGTCGAAAAATTGATTTGGGACTAAACCGAGAAACATACTTAAGATTTGAGATTAAACCGAGAATTTACGTAGAAAAAAAATTTAAAGTTTATTGAGATGCTATAAAAAATAAAGTTATCAAATTTTGATTAATTGAGTTTTTAGTACTAAAAATAATGTAGTTTTTAAGAGAAAAATAATTCATATAAAATTTTTAATATAAAAAATTTATTTGATTTTCTCAATATATATAATATAATAATGTGAATTGATGATATAGATTTTTGAATAAATGACACTTCGTAAATTTTTTAAAAAAGATTTAAAATTTATAAACTTTAAAATAAAGTAATTTTGTTGTTTTTTTTTGAAAGGGTAATTTTATTGTTTTAAGAATTCAAAAATCCTACCAGTTTTTAAGAATTTCATTTAATTTCATAAAATATCAATCTCATTTTTCAAATACGAAACAGTGAAATGTGAAATAGCATGTTTTTGTATGGAAACTAGCGGCATCACTGCAATATAGCAAATTCTTGAGTGACGAGATTTCTTTACAATAATAAATTTATTTATTTCTATACAAATTTTTAACATAATTTAATTATTTAGAACAAAATAAATAAATATTCATAATTTTAATGGAAAGTAAAAGTACCAAAAAGGTGACTCTTTTACAAAGATATTTGCTTGTATAAAGAAAGATTCCGGAAGCATGAACGTCGGACGATCCTAACCGCCTCAATCACGAGAACGTGACGTCTTCCTTTACTCTTTCAAGTTTGAACTGGAATTTTGTAAATGTTCATTTGGGGGCTGAATTTTTGTGTGTCTACACATTTCGAGAATCAACATAAAAACAATGGCGGTTGCCGCACAATTCAGTGCTGGTGCGTCGGTATGGAGTCGATTAACATGTTGGAACCGTAGAAGGGATGTTTCGTTGCACCAGTCAACAGGGCTTCGAGTTCATTGTGGGGGAGGCAACTTGGGGAAACATAAAATTATTGATGGTAGACGTTTTGAGGCTTCGTTCTCTGTCTTTCGAAAAGGCAAAAGGGTTTATGAGTTATCCGCTCGTTCGTCATAGGAGGCATTTGTTGTCAAGGTTCGGTAACCACCGGAGTTCCGATTGTGGGGTGCAGTCTCGTGATGTAGACGAAAACTCTGCGATACAAGAAGAAGACTTGCTCTCTAATTCAAATGGAGGACACAAGTATGATATCCTTTTACTGGGATGATTTTGAAAAATGGCCCAGATATAAGCATTTTTTAAAAAATATAGTCCTCCCCAGTGTCTTGTTTTCCATTACTTCTGGTTCCGGCCTCAATTTTTCAGGGGCACTTCAGATACATAGTCTGTCACATCTTATGTTAAAAACCAAAAGGCGCAATCTTTAATGCTTTTACAAGCTTTGCACGATGCAGAACACATAGAACAAGTCCATCTACAAGTAGGAACTGATGCAAGTGGCTACTTAGTTAAACTTCAGTCCATATTTTGTAGCTGTGATATTTATTATATGAAAATAATGCGGAACTTCTTCGTTCCTATGAAGACTGAAGTCTGTGGCACCTAGTGATGATTTAATTGTAGGTCTAAATTTATTGCCTATCTGTAGCCTAAACGTCATCGATCTTCTTGTCAATAAAGAGAACTTATGTGTCAGATGATTATAAAATATTTATGATTTATCTTTCTGTTAATCTTTATTCTCATCTAATTGTTTCCAGTGAGTTGAACTGCACTGCTTCTTCTGGGATCATTAACACCGAGGATGACTCGAGGGAACCTCCCATCAGCACGTCTTTGTCAAAAGATGTTAAGCATGAGCTTCTGATGCTGACTTTACCAGCAATTGGGGGACAGGCCATTGAGCCTCTGGTACAATTGATGGAGACGGCATTCATAGGAAATTTGGGTAAGGTTTGATGCTTAGGTATTTATCCTGACTTATGGGTTGCATTATCCTGTAATTTTTTCACATGATCTATGTAGTTACCCTTCTACTTTGTATACATGGAATAACTGAATATTGTGAGTTTGCTTGAAGGTCGATGAGATTAATCCTTTAACTTTTGACATGCGCCAGGATGAAGTGAATTAGCTTTCTTTAATCAATTTATTCGAAGTGTGATCTAATGTTGTATTCTACTTCAACAGCTAGATATTAATATATGAACGCATATGTTTTTCTTTTTTAGTTTGCATTGCTGCTTCTCACATGGTTGTTATCCATCAGGTTCTGGCATTTCATTGCTCTCACAATTTACTAGCATGTTTCTCATTTAGGTTCCGTGGAGTTGGCCTCTGCTGGTGTCTCCATGTCTCTCTTTAATATAGTCTCAAAGCTTTTCAATATCCCTCTCCTCAGCGTTGCTACTTCTTTTGTGGCCGAAGATATATCTAAGAATGCGAGCAGATTTCACACATCCGGTAGATTTGGAATTGTTGGATATACCCTTTGTTTTGAATAACAAATGTAAGTTTCTCTTGATGATAGTGCTCTTTTAATTCAACTTTAACGTTTCTTTCCTTTATCGTTGCAGAAAAAAGGGTGCAGCTTTCTTCTGTGTCCACAGCTTTGCTTTTAGCTGTTGGCATTGGCATCTTTGAAGCTATTGCCCTGTCTCTGGGATCTGGACCGTTGCTAAGTTTGATGGGAATATCACCAGTATTCATTTTCCTGTTCTAAGTTCTAACATTCTATAAATTCTATGGCTCTCAATTTTTTTACCTTTTGTTAATTTTTTCCTGGTTGTATTGTACTTTACATATTTGACTATCTTGACGATTCGTTGCTTACTTTTCATTGCTTGTCCTTGAGAAGTTTGACTTATTTTGGTGTGGTATTACTCGTTGGCCAAATTCTAACTTTTGCCAAATTCTAATTATATAAGGTTTGATTGTATTAATTTTTTTGCTTCTATTTTGTGCTAAGAAAAAATTATCAATCTTTGGTTTGGAATTGAAGGCATCTGTCTGGCTTTGTCACCAAGGGCGTTATGTGATATTGATCTCTCTACCTTTGCCCCTGGAAGTGGAGAGATCATTGAGCTATTTATTTGTAGCTAAGACCTGGAGATCCAAATACATAGTCTTCTAACATTTGCTGAATTTTTATCGTCATCCTGTTTTTAATCCAAATAATGATATGATTGGTGACATGGATATGGAAACACAATAAGTAATATTGATTTACATTTTGTATTATTCCCAAACCTACAGTGTTTCGTGGCTTTAAAGCAAGGAATACTCAAAAGAACGATCACACATTTATCATCTATATAACATGAATACTCCTAATTTTTTTCTTCTGAAGTATCGGATACGGATACGATATGCCGATATGCCGATGTGTGTTGGATACGGCAAAATCCGTGTCGTTGACTTTTTATAGGTTTGACCAGTCGGTTACGTCTTGGACACGACTAGAATACATCATGGACACAGCACATATATTTTTCTTGATATGTTTTTAAATCACTGTTATAAAATTGTACATTGTATATATTTACATAAATATGTAATATTTATACAATATATTTATATAAATATATATGTGTATCTACCGTTTTTATTTTTTTAATACTAAATATATATATATATATACATATAATATTATATATATTTATATTTTAATAATTGTCGTATCCTAGCCATTGTCTTATATTTTCAAAATTTGTCGATATCGTATCGTATTCGATACGATATCTGTGCCCATATCCATGCAACATAATTTATGATTCATTGTTTTTTGTGTATCATGTGTTAGATAGGGCTTGATGCTCAATATGTTCTTGTGCTACAGAGTTTGAATTTGATTAAATTAATGATTATTTGGAGGGAAGGCAATAAACTTGTGCCTTGTTAACTTGTCATCATCGTGCTCTTAACTAATCACCATGTGACCTTCTACTGCTACATTTGGCATTTGAATTTACATGTAATATTTTTGTAAGTTTAACTGCCATTACAGGTCTCTTCTATGCGTATTCCAGCACAACAATATCTTCTTCTTAGGGCTCTTGGTGCTCCTGCATTTGTAGTCTCTTTGGCTCTTCAAGGCATCTTCCGTGGTTTCAAGGATACAAAGACCCCTGTGATTTGTTTAGGCAAGTGTTCCTTTGCTTTTTGGTTTAATTGTGTTCAAACAGTAGATAATGTAGCTAGTCTTTTTCTTAAATGAGAGCTAATGAAAATATTTTCTTACGAAGAATGATTAAGTAGGTATAAAATGCTGCATGATAAAGTATCTCAGGACACCACTGTTGTGTGAAATGTATGTACTGCATTTCTTCATTGGGACTTAGAGCGACTTTTAAAGTTCATGTGTCACAGGATGGCAATACATTGTTTAAGAAGTTATATCTTATAATAGTGGTGGGGACTGAGGATCCATAATGCCGAGCATCTAATTTTTACATCAATGTAGAAAATCCGTTTTTCTAGTTAGTTATATGCAAAAGACGGTTTAACTTGCATTTAACAATTCGTGCATTCTTTGGTGTGAACTTTGCCCTTAGAAACTCAAATGCTTTGTGGTTGGACAATTATATTGTTGTTATGATTTAGCAAAGTCATTTCCATAAACAGTCCTTTTAAAATTATTTTTCATAAACGACTCACTTTTGCTGCATGTTTCAGAAATTTTACTTCTGTGTTTCTCTTTCCATTGTTTATTTATCATTGTCAGATGGATGTTTGTGAAGCTGCCATTTCTACCGTTATATCACAGCGTGTGTTCAATTTCTATTTATGGGCTCTGTTTTTTTTGCTGCAGGTTTCGGAAATTTTACTGCTGTGTTTCTCTTTCCATTTTTTATTTATTATTGTCGGATGGGTGTTTATGGAGCTGCCATTTCTACTGTTATATCACAGTATGTGTTCAATTTCCATTTATGAGCTCAGTTTTTTTTAACTCCTCTGTTATTTCTGGATCCGTTCGTGTTTGCTTCACTTGAATATCTAGATTTAATATTCATGTTGCTTGTGCCTAGATACCTTGTTACTTTTTCGATGATTTGGAACCTGAATAAGCGAGCTGTCTTGTTGCCTCCAAAACTTGGAGAGTTGAAGTTTGCTGATTATCTGAAATCAGGTAAGCATTTCTCGTTCAAGTTTTAACTAAATATTTAAATGCGTTCCACAGAATGTTATTTTGAAGTGCTTCATTTGGTTGATTCGAGGGTGTTTTTTTTACTTCCTTCATAGGAACAAGCTATTCATGCTCAAAATTAGCTCTATGGTACTAACTAGCTACTGCAGATAATCTGTTTTAAGGTTTCTAATTGGTTTGATTCTTTAAAATGTAGCATACTACCATTTTGGACCTGCATTTCCCATTGTCATCTGACTGCTGATCATGCTTAAAATTGGATTTTATATCTGTGTTTTCTATACGGACTTCTCTACTCCGTTTTTAAGATTCTCTTTCCACGCATACTTTATCAGAAGTTGGTTGACTGAAGTCTCCCCCTACCCTAAATGTTCCCTTTAATTTTATTCAGTTAAAGAGTTCTAGACTTTTAAAGCTTACCATGAAGGTCATGGCCAATAATTTTTTCCTATCCTTGTAATTTTAGTTAGTTTTGCAATAACGGTTGACCTACAGACTTGGAAATACACAACGTAAGTCACTCAAGAGTTGTTCCTTGTTTTTAATGTTTTTAACATGCAGAGTTTATTTGCCACTTAGAGTGTGACTATATGATTTTAAACACATGTAGCTGGAATGTATTAGAAAAATCATGTGACAAATCTATGACTAAGTGGTATGACTATTTTATGCAGACATTGATGAGATACCACTGCTAGAATAGAACTGCAGTTAAAATTGAGATATCAATATAAAAAGTTTCTGCATCGTTGTACTGAGGTGCCTGAACTGTGACTACATGTGAAAAATAGTCTTTCCCTCTCTTGTTCGTATTTGAAATACCTTGCATGCTTGTTTATCTTTACATTTAAGAAATAATACGTAACTTCCATATAAATTGGAAAATTATTGGTGGTTTCTAGTCACTATCCAACATGTTGATCAGGTTCAATTACTATAATTTTGACGCGGCCACGACTTTCAATCTGGAATACACTCTCCAATATGTAGTTTAGTATTATTTGGCTCATTCAAATATCGAGGACGTATGCTATTTGAATGTTTGTGGTCATCAGGTGGTTTTCTTATTGGGAGAACACTTGCTGTTCTGCTGACTATGACACTTGGTACATCGATGGCTGCACGCCAGGGCCCTATCGCGATGGCTGCTCACCAAATATGCTTACAAGTATGGCTTGCTGTATCGCTTCTCACAGATGCACTTGCTACTTCGGCTCAGGTTATTTTTATGGTTTTACCCCCTTTTCTGTCTTTTGTTTTTCTAGGTCGCTTTAATCCTTTTTCCAACTCATTAAGTTGAGCCATCTATTCAGGCCTTGATTGCTAGTTATATATCAAGAGATGATTACAGGACTGTTAGGGATCTCACACAATTTGTGTTAAAGGTAGTACTTGTCTTCTTATTCAGTAGGTTCTTTGGCCAGCTTAAGTTTCTTTGTATAACTGATTCCATTTTTTTTCCTGATTTAAGCTTTATTGTTGTGTTTCTAGATAGGTTTTGCCGTAGGTGTTTTCTTAGCTCTGGTTCTGGGTGTTTCTTTTAGTTCTTTGGCCGAATTTTTTACGAAGGAAACGGAAGTACTGGCTATTGTTAAAACTGTTGCTTTGGTAAGTGATAAATCGAAGTCTTTCTGGAAGGATTCTCGTTAAGGTAGAAACAACAATGTCTCCTAACATGATATTGCTGCTAATGGTGCAGTTTGTGAGTGCCAGCCAACCTTTAAATGCTCTAGCTTTTATCTTTGATGGACTCCATTACGGTGTTTCGGATTTCCCTTACGCAGCACGTTCTATGGTAATATTCTTCACATCATGTGATAAGGCTCAATAATGGGGAAAAAGCTCTCATATACTAAAATGCAGATGGTGGTTGGGGCTGTGTCTTCTGCGTATCTGCTAAGTGCTCCTACCATCTTTGGACTTCGGGGTGTTTGGTCAGGCTTGACTCTCTTCATGGGATTGAGGATGGTGGTTGGATTTATAAGGTGAAATGTATCGTCTATCTATTGATATTCTTGAAACGCCGTTCTCTCTTGGTTTTACACCGTTTTGCCAGTATGTTGTGCCAAATAAATTTTTCATCATGCGAGTAATTTCATTGGCTTGAAGAAGAAAAGATAAAAATTTGGCACACTCATTTCTAAACTATATTTTTTCTACTTTCAGGTTATTGTCACATAATGGCCCGTGGTGGTTCCTGCACGTCAACGAGGCCAAGGTCAATTCCGAGTTGTTCAAGTTGTATCGGATGGATTTTTTTATTACTTTTATCAAATAATACTATTTATCTTCTATTGTTTTGTGACTTTCAGGTCACTGGGTGAGAAGTTGAGAGTTGAGGAACGCTTGCCTGGGAGCCAACCCAGGAAACAACTGATAAAAAACAAAGACTTGCTAGGAAGCCTGTAGAGAATTCCAAGAATTCTAGATTCGAGACCGCGCAGCACCTGAAGAAATGGAGTATTTGGTTTTCTCATTGGAGGCAGACGTGCGGGTAGTTTTAGATGATGACAAGATATTGTTGAACCATTACCGTACTTGTTTATACTTAGAGACCAAGTTTTAGCTGATGTATAAGGCTTTGACTGAACCATTCATTGTAACTTCGCCATACGACAAGATATAATGGTGTACCATCAATCAATTTTGAACTCAACATCATGTTAAAACCATCTCAATATATTGCTTTCTGCCAAGTATCAAATTTCATTTGTTTGCATATTAAAAAATTTCGGCACTTTGCACATCATTATTTGACAAAACCCAAAAATTAATATACATAATCAAATCATTACAATAATGAAGTGTGAAAATATGTTGAAAGTCAGTCGAGATATGCAATGACAGCATCCACAACTTCTCGAGTGGTACTGCTTCCCCCAAGATCTTTTGTACAGTATTCACCTTCAGATATTACACGCTTCACAGAGGTCTCTAGTCTGTGGGAAAATGAAGGAAACTGCAGGTGTCTCAGCAAGCAGCAAAGCTACGGGATTTGCTGCCTTTGTTTCTACTACTTTCTCATTTCCTGCTGAGGCACCTTGCTCGAATATGGATGATCGGCCCCGACATTCCCTGAAAGGGATTAACCCATTGAGTATCGCTTTAAATCAAGAAGATATCATTCATGTCAAAGCAAATCAAATCAATACAATTGATGCACATTTGTAAGTAAACGTCGTCATAACAGATATGGTTGAGTATGTATGATCACATTCTTTGATTCTAGATTTTTGGCCAGCAGCTATATTTGCAACCAGATTCCCATAAAGTTTACGAGTTACCTGCTATTTCTTGTGTATTTCAAGACTTCAAAACTCAATTAAACAAATCTCTTCCATCTTGGTTGTGGAAATTTGAGATAATAATATAAAAATAAAGAATAAATCGGACACCGAGATTTACGTGGAAAACCCTATAAATTTTTAGGGTAAAAACTATGGGCAAGATGAAAAGAATTCTACTATAATATTTTATGGGGTACAACTTACTCACTATGTTTCTAAAGAGAACACACACTCTCTTAATACAAAAGAACAAAACACCTCACAAATATTATAGAACTAAGCACTATAATGCTACAAGATGAAAGAAAACTCGAAGAAATGATGATTTATAAATTCAATCTTGTTATTCCCTACTGCTTACCTTTATGCTATACCACGTGAGGAACCTACTCCACTCAAACTTATCAGTGTTCGCTGGCTTGATTAAAAAAACAGCTATATTTTCTTTTGTAAGGATCTTCTGCATATCCACGCTTCCTTCTTTTACTACTTCCCGCACAAATTGAAATTGGACTCAAATGTGTTTCGTCTTGGAATGAAAGATTGGTTTCTTGCGATGTGAAAGGCACTCTGACTGTCACAAAACAAAAGAACATTCTCTTATTTGTGCCCGATCTCCTCCAATAACCTTTTAATCTATATTGCCTCCTTGCAAGTTTGAGTAGCTTCCATGTATTCTGCTTCCGTCGTAGATAATGTCACAAATGTTTGTAGTTTTGAAACCTAGCTTACTGCTCCCTTCGGAAGTGTAAACACATAACTAGTAGTAGATTTTCTCTTATCAGGATCACATGCATAATCTGAATCGACATAGCTCTTGAGTGTTAAAATATGATTCTCCACAATATAATACATCATTTGAGGTACCCTTAATGTATTTAAAGATCCTCTTAACAGTGCTCCAATGCTCTCTTCTAGGATTCGCCATATACCGATTAACTTTTCCCACTGCTTGACAATGTCTGTTCTTGTATAGATTATAACGAACATCAAACTTCCCACTGTTGATGCATATGGTACTCGAGACATCTTCATCCTCTCTGCTTCACTGCTAGGACACATCTCGAAGGATAACTTGAAGTTAACAAGAAGAGAGGGTCGATATTGGCTTACTATCTTGTATGTTGAAATATTGCAAGACTTTCTTTAAATAATTTTTCTAGGAAAGCCAAATCTTTCTATTACTTATATCTCGGTGAACTCGCATCCCTAGAATCTTGTTTGCTGGTCCCAAATCCTTCATATCAAATTCCCTAGCCAACAGTGCCTTCAATCCTTGGATTTGATCTTTGCTGGGGCCTGCTACCAACATGTCGTCCACATACAACAGCAAAATAATATAATCATCACAAAACTTCTTGAAATATGTACAAGGGTCTGCACTCAGTCTGTTGTATCCAAGGCTCATGATATAGGAATCAAATCTCTTGTACCAACACCTTGACGCCTGTTTGAGACCGTACAGAGATTTGTTCAACCTGCAAACCAAGTTCTCTTTGCCTTTTTCTGCAAATCCTTCTGGCTGGATCTTATTGATTTCTTCTTCAAGATCTCCATGAAAAAATGCCTTTTTCACATCTAACTGTTCTAGATGTAGGTCAAACACCGCACACAATGCCAACTCTCCTCTGACTGTTATAACCCAAATCAGAGGAGAAAATATCTCATTGAAGTAAATGTCTTCTTTCTGAGCATATCTTTTTACCGCCAATCTAGCACTATACCGCTCCACTTGGTTATTGCCATCACGCTTGATCTTATAGACCCATCTGTTGCCAATGACTTTCCTCTCTCGTGGTAGTGTAACAAGATCCCAAGTTTTATTCTTGTCTAATGCCTCCATCTCTTCTTGCATTACTATCATCCACAAGGATACATCCGAGTTTTGAGTAGCCTCGTGGAAACTCGATGGCTCACCATCAACTGATAATAGATAATATGCAATGTTGCTTTCAGTGACATAATCTGTAAGCCAACCTGATGGTCTTCTGTCTCGAGTTGACTGGCTCACATTGGAAACCTCAGACTCAACATTTCTTGTTCTTCGTGATCTTGTACTGCTTTACAAGAAATTTGACCTTCGTCCGTCTTATTTTCCATCTGAAATATAGTAGTTTCTAAATTCAGTGTGTCTTTGTCTCCCTTTACATTATCTTCCTCGAAGATAACATCCCTAGTGATGACAAGCTTGTGAACAGTAGGATCTAACAAGCAAAATCCCTTAATTCCATCAGCATATCCTAAGAACATACATTTTCAGGCTTTCGAATCCAACTTCGATCTTGCTTGCTCATTGTATAGAACGTACACATGACTTCCAAATGTATACAAATGAGAATATTCCGCCGGATTCTCGGTCTACATCTTCGTCGGAGTCTTCAGATCAATCGCCACTGAAGAGAACAATTGATAATATAACAAGCGATTTTGACTGCTTCCGCACAAAATGACTTGTCTAGACCCGCAGTCCTCAACATAGCTCTTGTCTGTCCAACAATGGTATGTTCATCCGCTCTGCCACTCTATTCTGTGTGTAAGCCGTTGTGAATTGTCTTTTGATACCTTTTGTGTTGACAATATGCATTAAATTTGTCACTGGTATATTCTCCTCCATTGTCAGGTCCTCACACACTTGATTTCTTTTCAAAATCAAGTTCAACCCGCGCATTCGAAATCTTTGAAGATCTGGAAAACATCTGATTTCTTCTTGATTTGATACACTCAATATCTCCTAGAGAAATCATCAATAAACAAGACAAAGTATCTGGCTCCTCCTAGGTATACAACCTGTGCTTGCCAAACATCCGAATGAATCGGCTCCGATATGTTTTTGCTTTTGGTAGTAGAAGTGTCAAACTTTAATCTATGTTGTTTACTGGTAATACAATGCTCACAAAAGAGTAGTGACACTTTTGTAAGTCCATACATCAGCTTCCGTTTTGAAAAATTTTCAACACTCGTTCTGACATATGCCCAAGCTTTCTACGCCATAACCCTGTTAATTCTTCTCTTAAACCAATTCGTGCAACAGCTAGTTCAGCTTCTTTGTGTGTTTCTCCCAAAAGTACATACAAATTTGTAACAACTTTTTTCGCCTTCATAACCACAAGCGCACCCTACACAATTTTCATGATCTCGTTCTCGATACGGGTTTTGCACCCGATATCATCCAATTGCCCCAAGGACAAAATATTTTTCGTCAGTCCTTTCACATGTTGTACCTCCTGTATAGTACGAATGATGCCATCAAACATTTTTACCGATCCCAGGGATTTCCAAGGCATGATCATTTCCATGAAATACAAATCATCCTGAGATTGGTTCATAATGATCAAACCATTCTCTCCGAGATGTCATGTGCCACATCGCTCCTGAATCCATAATCCATATGTCACAAAATTTGTGTCTGTCTTCTGCAACTGTTGCTGCTTCGCTGAATCATATTTAACTACCGCCTGAAGTACTGGCCACATTTCCTTGAGAATTTTTTTCGATACTCGTACACTCTTTCTTGAAGTGCCCTTTACCGCCACATTTAAAGCAGTAAATATTTTTCTTCTTACTTCTCGACTGTGATCTACCTCTAGGCCACTAAGCGATAGACTTGAGACGAAACAGAAACAGAATCACCTTGATACTAAACCAGATCGATCCCCAGTTGCTATAGGGAACAAAGGAGGAAATACAATCGATTCCTCCATTTAAGTGGTTCTCGCTTCTCCTTGTTCCTGTTCCTAACTCTTCCCCGGGTTCCCAATGTTTGGCACTTTCCATACTTCATGGGTGAAACATCAACAAATTCGCTAATGATCAAGTTACAACCTATGATATACGTCTTTGGTTTCCACTGGAGTCACAGTCCATAAATATTCCTCTTATCATTGGTAAAGTATCTGCCTGCTTCAAAATTACCAACCTATCTTCCTTATTCTTGCGCCGGCTTTTTTATCCGAGAACCGCAATTAAGACATCGAATTTTAGAGAGTCCATAAGAAGATTGTTGGTTATGTTGATGATAAATTAATCATATGAATCTGGTTGACTTGAACTAGAAGCTTTGCACATTCATTTTCCCCTATTTTATGTCCCATGGAAGTGAGTTGGTCAAATAGAGTATCTAGTATGTTGATATGGTTGGTCATCGATGAGGATTCCTCCATCCGAAGATGTTGTGTAATGACTTGACCTCGTACATCTTTGTCAGAGTATCCTAGATAACTTTTGTTGCTTTTATCTCAGAGCTACTTGACAATACTCCGTCTGTTATAGCCAAGTGTAAATTGACAACAACATTATCATTCATCTCATTCCAATTTTCATCGTCTCTAATTTCCACCGACCTATCTCCACTAGCTGCCAAACAATTATCCTTTCTTAAAACTGCTTGTATCTTTATTTCTAGAATATAAAATTACTTCCATTGAACTTTGTTATCTCGTACATGCTCGTCATTATGTCTACAACAATTTAGTAGACTGGATAAAATAATCTCGCCTTATTAAAAAAAATCTCAAAAAAACTTTTCTGATGTGGAATATCAGTGTAGGCTGCAACCACACAGCATACTCAAAATTTTAAGCCAAATCTCTGATACCACTTGTTGGTCCCACTTGCGGAAAATTTAAGATAATAATATGAAAATAAAGAATAAATCGGACATGGAGATTTACGTGAAAAACTTCTAAAAATTATTATGGTAAAAACCACAGGCAAGATAAAAAGAATTCTACTATAATATTTTATGCTGTAAAACCCACTCACTGTATTTCTAAAGAGAAAACACTCTCTTAATACATGAGAACAAAACACTTCACAAATATTATAGAACTAATGACTCAAATGCTTATTAACATGTTTCTTTCATTTTCCGCTGCAAATGACGACTTCTTCAATCCCTTTGTTAATGCTTAAATTTGTTGACAACAAAAACTAATCATCTTTGCCGAACTTCCAAACTTAAAAAAACAAAAAAAAAAAAAACAAGGGAGAACTACTGTTTAAAAATAAAAAACCATGGATTATTAACGATAATTTACTTATATTTTTGAAAATGAAAATAAATTTTTTTAAATAGTTGAGTTTTGGAATTAAATATTTAACATGACACTTATTTGTTCTGAAACTTCTAAATTTATATTATTATTATTATTATTATTATTATTATTATTATGTAAATAGGATAAATTTTTATAATAATTAACATTTAATATTTAAATTGTTTTGCTGTGGTTCAGTATGCGTTTGAAGAGTGGCTGTTTACTGTTTTTATGGCGGCTTAGTATTCATCGTTTTTGAAGAACAAAATCTGGGTACTCGGGCATAGAATAAGCATCCCAAACGCAAAGGGAATAATCATTTCATCTTTGGTAATCGTATCCTCAATTGCCATTTATCCACCAACACCACCATGTGTCGGCAGAGGAATAGACAAACCGACAAAGATTTTAATGAGGCAAAGAAACATATTTTCTTTGCATTGTGTTAAATGAGTTATTTGTCAAATTTGGCGGAAGTTTGATAGAAGACGGAAGACGCGTTTTAAACTCGTTTTCACACAGACAAGAGACTCTATAAATAGAGCTCCTCTTCATTCTGAATCATCCCTTCTTCGAGTTTTCTATCATCTTATAGCATTTGAGTGCTCAGTTTTATAATATTTATGAGGTGTTTGTTCTCCTGTATTAAGAAAGTGTGTGTTCTCTTTGGAAACACAGTGAGTGAGTTGTACACCGTAAAATATTATAGTGAAATTCTTTTCATCTTGCTCGTGGTTTTATCCTAATAATTTTTAGGGATTTTCCACGTAAATCTTGGTGTCCAGTTTATTCTTTATTTTCGGGTTTTATTATCTCAAATTACCGCAAGTGTGAGACCAACACCTCGCGTTCTGTTTTCTGCCATTTCTTGTTAATTTCCGATTTGTTTGTGATACGAAAATGGGATTCTTGAAGAATATCATCTGTGTCCTGATGGGATTCAGCATGCTCGTTTGGCTGGAGAATCTTTCCTCCAAACACCCCCACTCTCATTTGTCGATTATTATACTAGCTTTAATTTTGTTTCGTTGTAGAATCAAAATTTCGTGGCTTATATATTTAATACTCGTATTCATATTTTGATGATAATGCTATTCCTAGTGTTGCATTGAGATTTGAGATATGACGAACATTTTCAGCACCCACTTCCGCTTTCAAGCCAAACTCCGTTACTTGGGTTATATATTAGCTTAAAAGTGTATTACATAATTTGTTATATGTTGGGGGATCGACAAATAACTGTGGGAGGAGTAACAAATTTGAGACATTGTCATGCCCCAGACCTGAGGCGAGTGACACCAACATTATATCGAATTCATTATTCAACTTTCAGAAATCGTTCTATTAATTGATAATGTCGAAATAAAATGTCTTTACAACAATAAAAATAAATAATAAAAACAACGAAATGTCTAACAAAGACATCGGATTAACATAAAATAAACTAAACAAAATAATTAATTGAATCTCCTTCACCGTTCCCAGAACTGGGCTTGCTGCTCTTCTTCAACCCTTCTTCATTCTTGTCAGACAATGGGCGAGTGGGTGGTATGGTCGTCACTCAATAAGTTGGGAAAATAATCCTCAAAAATTTTAAAATCATTTTCAATGGAAATCCCAATATAAAAATAATAAAAAATATATACATAAATATTCTGATTTTCAAAATATACAGATACGAAAATTATGCACTGAAGATATTACGAATTTATGGCTGACTGTTATTAGTCCCCTGTATTTTAATTCTCTAAGGGGTCAGACAAGAATAAAAAAAAACAAGAATCATGCATGTTCAGAATATATATTCTTATTATTGGTTTATAAATTTCAGTGCTTCAAACATACAAATTTCAAGAATCATACTTTGAACACATGAAATACATGTTGGTTGGTTTTAAATCTAATTACACGAGGTAAAATAGAAAACTTATTTACCTTGATATGCTTAATAAGCTTCGGTTGGTGTTTGAAAAAAACATCTGCTCTCGCTACTAGAATGATGCTCGAATAAGATTGCTCTTTGCTCGAATTTTAGGGTGATTTGTCAAGAATTTTGTGTAACAATGACTCAGAATTTTGCGCGTTATTTATAGGGTAAAGTATGATTGACAGCCTCTCATTTACTGCAATTATCTGTCATAATTTCAAAATAATTTGTCAGTTATAAGATTTTAAATGGCTTTCAACTGATGGGATGCTCTGCTGAAATTTGGCTGAGGTGATGGTTCGCTGAAAATTGTCATGCTGAAATTGAGGTCTGCCCTACTAAAATCAATAACGATGCTGAAATTTAGGGTTCTCACTGACATCCCATCTAATAAGCTAAATTTTATGTTTAGTCCCTCCTCTCGTTCTTATAACTTTTGTAGGACCGAGCGCTTACCGCTTTACCAAAAGCTATAGCTTATGGTAATGGTGCAACTCAAATCTTTTAAACTGCACAGCAGCTCAAGCACCACGGTTCGATCGATCTACCAAGCAGAGACAATTATTGCACCCAACAATCTCCCTCCCATTGATTGCACTCCCAATAATTGCACTCCTTGCAATCAATGAGAATCGAACCCATGACTTTGCCTCTGATACGAATTGTAGGACCGAGCGCTTATCGCTTTACCAAAAGCTATAGCTGGTGGTAATGGTACAACTCAAATCTTTTAAATCGCACAACAGATTAAACACTACAGTTCGATTGCTTTATCATACATGGACGATTATTGCACCCAACAACTTTCGAGTTAACAAATTTGTTGAGAGTTTATACAATGAAAGGGCCTAAAAGCTACCATTGATTCAATGTTGATTGATTAATTCTATGAATAAAATAGTTTTTGTCGAGAATAAATTTGATTTCTTAAAAAACTTCTCTTTTGAGAATCGAGGAGTTAAATGAATTATTTTAATGTTGTGCATTTGATATTGTTCTAGTAGTAGTAGCAGTAATGGTTTTTATAGCTAGGATAGGTGTTGTTTTTTTGTTGATCAGTTATTTATTTGTTTTCTAACTTTGAATTCTATGTGCAGGAAATAAAGAAAAGAAACATTGGAATAGAACACATGCGTATATGTTACTCACCATTTTCAAGGACCAGTCATACTGCAAAAGTTGTTGCTTCTGTTCTAAATGTTGCATTTGATGGTCCACAGTGTGAGGTGATTTATTTTTACTTATTGAAATTACCTGTTTATTTTTGTTTGAGATTTTGCATTCAAAGTTTGAGAAATTTACCAGGCTTGTGTTTCATGTTTATCGTATACCCGGTTTAAGAATGTGATTTGGCTGTTAAATTTTTTGGACTCTGATGATGGATTATCCCTTATGTTTGAATGAAAATTTATGATTTTAGAGAGCAGTTATTTGTCTTCGACCAGTCACTTGAAAACTCAGAACTTAACGGTGAAAGTATAATCTCGTGGAGAAGTGATGAGTGACACGGTGATAGTTGTTTCCATTTCTTATTTTGAGGTTAATATATGCTTTGTTTTTATCCCAGTAATATTTGTTTAACAGGCTATGGAGGATCTTCAAGAGCGGTTCTTTGGCTGGTCATTTGAGCTGATGTCCCATGTCAAAGTAAGTAGCTTGAGAAAGTACTAGCAGATATCATCTCAGATCCAATTTGATTATCAATATGCTCCTTGAGTCTCCTTTTGTGGTTATCATGGAGCTTATGAGTATCGAAGCTCACATAGGTTTACACTTAGAGCCTTAGGCTAAATATTTCACAACCTTCCGTCTTTAGTGCCTAATGAAGGTGGACCTTCTCATTTTCAATTATATTTCTAGGATATTGACAATGAACTACATGATAGAATGAAATATAATAGACAACACACAGATTAATGAAGATACTATGAAAGTCTTGATGAAAATTATGGGAAATAACCTTTATGCGGAATTGTTGCGGAGGATAAATGATATTCCTTGTATCGACAAAATAAATCTATATATTCGTCAAAATACGGGGCTCGATCAACGTTGTTATACTTGCCGAAGCAGTGCTGAGGTATAAATCCATCATATTTGTTTTTTATTCATGAAATAATAGCATAAATTTATATTTTTTTATCATATTGTCACATCCACAGGTATCGAGTTACGTAAATATCAAAAACGACGATGAAAATTTAAAAATTACAATGTTTTAAGACGTAGCTGCTGCTTTTATTAATTGTCCAGTGAAAGACTATATCAAGTCAGTGGCTGAGGTTAATTTAAACCATATTACTACAAATAACACCTAAACCTTAAAACTCTATAACTAACTTGTGTTTGGTTTTGTGTAGGATGCAAGTGCTTTGCCAAATTATATGGCCCTTGAAATGCCAGAAAAGGAAGAATACAACTTTCTTTTCAAATTTGCTGAAAAGACTCCGACCAATAATGCAATGCAACTTATTCTATTATAGTCGAAGGATTTCAAAAGCCCCTACAAAAGCACAAATTAGGAAAACTCGAAGTTGTCAATGCAAACGCTCAAATTCAAATGGAAGACGATGATAAAATTGTTACTTTTATAAAGAGAAAAAACATCAAACATAGTTCTATGTCCAAGACACGAAGCCAACAAAACAACAAAAAATTAGCCGATGATGCCAAAAGAAATACCCACATCCTGATTGAAGATGATGACAAGCTTTCTTCCTCCATAAAGAGAAAGAACAAGTCAAAACTAAAAATAACACATAAAATGTGGCATTTGTGAAGATCAAACAAGAAAAAGTTTGATTCAATCATAACTTATGGTGCTATGATTTTTTATTGTTTCCTTAATTTTTGTGTTATATTACATTTTTCCTATTAATAAATATTTGTGTTTACATTTTTAATTAATTATTATTTTCATTAACTGATTATATATCATCATATTCTTTTATAGACAGTTTTTAATTATATAATTTAACTTAAAGTTTGCACACAAAAAATTTGGACAATAATCATCGGGATATCACGTGTAACGCACGTGCTACCTACTACTTACTAGTACCTATAAAAGTTTTTGCATTGTGATTTTACTACATTGCCCAAAAACTATTCATTGTTTTTATTAATTGCATGAGAATTGGTGGAAAAAGTATATAAAATTTAGGGACAAATTTGGAATATTGAATTTGTAACGTATTGATTATTTATTTAATTGATTCATTTATTTTTTTGAACTCATTAAATATATGAGGATCATAGTGTTTTTATTTTTTAATAGAAAATTGTAAAATAAGAAAATTTGAAAATAATATTACATGAAAATTTAATAGATATTTGATAATAAAAAATACATTAGAGAAATAATATTTTCTTCCTACATAATTCTTAGAAAAAAATATTAAAAGAGTATATTTTTTTTTTAATAAAAATCTATATTATCTATATTCCTATAAAAGTGTAGATAAATGACATTGTTTTCCAATTGTGCAATGACAAAATTAACCTTCTATACGCACTTCAAGAATAGAATGTAACTCTTATGTTAATTTTATCAAATAATTCATCTTTATATTACATATAAATATTTTATCATTTTAATTTTCTCTCTACAATTTTTTACAATGATTTTATTGTAATTTTGTAATTATATTTTTAGTGCAATTTCTAATTAAGTAATAATTTATAGTATCACAAAAAGATATATGAAAAATTTATAATTATATGTGCAATATTTACTAACATATTTTATGAGTTTTTTAACAAATAATTGAAAGTAAAGAGTTGATTTCGATTTTTAAAATATAGTACGATTTCAAAAAGTATGAAAAAAGTCATCTATAACAAATATATATGTTATATGCATAATTATTTTATTAAATTATATAAAAAATTACATGTGTATTGCTTGTAAAATCAATCATTAATCAAAACTTTGAATATGTAATTCATAAAAAGAGATTTAATGAGCAACAAAAAGACTCTAAGTTATTTTCTACTGTAAAAAATATATATGATATAATCTTAATAAATATAATTATAATGATCACTGATTAGCATTTGTCAAAATATCAGAATTTTTACATATAATATTTAATATTTTATTTAATTATTTTAAAATCAAACTAATTAATTCAATATATATAAAATAACAATTTTTTATGAAAGTTTATTTCTTTTGTTATATTTCAAATTTTAATGATGAAATTCATCTATATTTAATAATTATTATATGAGTTTATTTGATATTTACAACATAATCTTATTTAAATGTGCATTTCTTAACATACGTTCATTTATTTATTAGTTTAAAACTTATTTAACAAGAAATTAATAGTAATAAATGTTAGTTTAAGAAAGATCGATATATAGAATTTATTATAATGATATAGAATTGTAAAAATAAAAAGTAAAATTTTTTAGGAGGATAAATTAAATATTATGAATTATATTTTACTTTCAATATTACTATTTCATTTGTTCTAATATTGTTTTTATGAGTTACTCACAGTGATTTTAAATTGATAATTTTTCATCTTTAGTATGCTTCGCTTTTATAAACTATGATTTATACATTGATAAAATCCATAATTTGATTGATTTTTATGTTATTATGTTTTATACGTGGTGTTTGAATATATAATTTTTTTAAAAAAATTGTTTCAGTTCATTTGTTCTATATATTATGTTCATTACAATTTATTATATATCATAAAATCAACTGCTTGAATTTTAATTTGTGAAACAATTTTAAAAGTAAGTTATATAAGTTCTTATAAATCGTCTAATATGATAAGAAATTAAACTCAGATAAATAACAAAAAGATTCAAATTGTTTTTTAGAAAATCAATTTTTTTTTCATTTTTATAATATAATTGATATTACGTGCATCATACAAATGGATGATGAGCAAAGTTTTTGCATTGTGATTTTACTACATTGCCCAAAAACCATGCATTGTTTGTATTAATTGCATTGACATTGGTGGAAAAATATATAAAATTTAGAGACAAATTTGGAATATTGAAGGCTTAATGAAAAATATAAATTATATACTTTTTAAAAAATTATTCATTAACTAATGTATATAAAAATTAATTTATTTATGATATATAATTTTAAAAGCAAAAGGTAAAAAAGTACTGTAGGAGCTTAAATAATATTTAAATTGAATATTATATGTTATATTTTATCATCAATATTTTTGATAATATTTTGATGAGTTGGTCACAAATATTTTAGATTGATAATTATTTGTCCTTATTGTGCTTCACTTATATAAATTATGATTTATGTATTTATAAAATCTATAATTTGGTTGATTTTTAGGTTATTATACCTTATCGTGGTGTTTAGATATCTGTGAGACGGGTCAACCCTACCCATATTCACCACAAAAAGTAGTACTCTTAGCATAAAAAGCAATACTATTTCATGGATTACCCAAATAAAGATCCGTCTCACAAAATTTGACCCGTGAGACCGTCTCACACAAGTTTTTGCCTTCTATGCATTATGTTCATTATAATTTATTATATAACATAAAATCAACAGCTTAAATTTTAATTTGAGAAACAATTTTGAAAGTAAGGTATATAAGTCTTTAATTAATTTATTCGTCTAATATGACAAAAGACTAAACCAAGATAAATAAAAAAAATGATTCAAATTATTTTTTTTTTAAAAATAAAATTTTAGTTTTTATTAAATAATTAATATTTACATGCACGCTCGTGCTTCTTGCTGGTCATCATAAATAAGTGTTAGTTGCTCTTGGAATTGTCTCTACAGACCATCCTATACCAACCACCATTATCAAAGTACTCATTACATGAGTGTAATACACATACAGAACTCATTATATAAGTGTAATGCATATACAAAACTATATTGTTATAGTTAATACAAATGAATAATCTCGATCGTTTCATATATCCGCCATAGAAATAACTCATTCACGAGTACTCGTGTAGTAACTCTTTTCCAAAAAAATTCATAATTTATAACCAAATTTAATTCACATCTGGCGTACATCGTGGCTTGGTTTTCATATCACTTGCAAGAATTTTCATATTCTTATTTGCTTGTGCTTGTTGTGGCGTACAAGTCACTGATCTTGTCCAGCGCAATGATCGGGTTTACGGGTTTTATTCGTTTCTGCATGATACAACTTCTAACTGAGCTGCATGCATTATATCTGTTTGATCAATATGTACATGGCCGGACAGTTGATGCTGCATCAATATTTCAATTAAATATGTCAACTTTGTTGGCCCAAATTTTTTGATAAAGTTCGAACATTAATCCTGGTGTACACAGCTGAATTTGATACTGCCATACCAAACTAGGCATATGGTGGCAAGAGATTGATTCTATAATTAACAATCTTTTGAGATATACATTAGATTCTGACGCACGTACACTTGTGGATAATATAACATTTGAAATAATATATCTGCAATTTGGTAAGGGACCCGACGTTATCCAAGTTTAGATTAATATATATCCAGATCATGACACATTATTTTGAATTGTTATTTGAAATTTTAATAGAACTCTATAATTCAAGGGAATACTTACTTTATTTCAATTGTGCAAATGACTTTCATGAGTACATTTGCCACATAATTAAGATTTTTTCCTCATTGATTTAAAGTCAGTAGATATTTAGATCCAGTCGAGGGAAACCAAGAGATAATTCGCGTCCATAATTTCAAATTTTTCAGTTGTTTTCGTTCGAGATCCAATTATAACAAACCACTTCTTAATCTTAAACAAAAAATGGTTTTCTTAAATCACATGTTCCCATTCTGTATATACCAAATTAGGAACACCCACTCCTAAACATCTAATATAATGTATTTGACTTCCCTGCCTTATTTTTCCTGATGTATGTATGTATATATATATATATATATACACACACACACACACATACGTGCAAATGGTTATATAGAAAATTCTCAAAATTTGATTTATATTGATAGAGTTGTAATGAAGAAGATGGATGATTAGTTTTAGCCACATCAGATATTGCTTGCAAGAATTCATCATTATATTAGTATTATTTTCTTGAAAAACAGGTACATGCTTGTTTCGATCGTCACTATGAATTATTGTTATCAATTATCATCATTACAGATAAAGGAGGAGGCAAGAGCAAGTACTACTAAACCCCATATTTTAAAATTGCAAATTTTCAAATTATGAATATTCCATTCGATCCTTTTCACTGCTTATACGGAAAACTTGGCTTCTGCTGCAAATATATACTTATATAAGTGCGTCATCAAACAACAATAATTGAGGTTTGACTGCCCTTTACTCTATTTTAATGTATATATACTGATTATATGACAACAGCATCAATAATAATAATAATAATATATAAAATACACGCCCCAAAGTGGTCAAAAAGGTCGGGTCCATGACGGGTGAAACCGGCCAGGGTTAGTTGGGTCAGAACCGGTCCACAATCCACATAACCAAGAAATTAGTTAAATAGCTCTCAACGATGAATTTGAGTTGGTAGAATATGTGCATGTTTGATCAATGGTTGAAAATACGATTTTTCATATCAATATTTTTTTTAGACGAGTTTGTCACACATGACTTGTCTATAAGGTCAGACTTTCTACGAGAACAAAAAAGTTGCCACCTCAGGCCTCCTTTATATATATATATATATATATATATATATATATATATATATATATATATATATATATATATATATATATATAACATAGACCAATATTAAATAAAAACAAGACCGGTTTGAATATTTTATGTTCATAATCGATCAAATTCGATCTTCTTTTCAAGTTCGGTTTGAACAATTTTTAAAAATCAAGAGAACTTAGGGTTTTTTTATTATATAATTTGGAGAAGTTAAACATTTAACTAGTTTGACGAAGTTTTGTATATAATTTCAATAATTATATAATCACAATGGATGTTCAGACCTTAATGATGATGAGTTGTGTTCAGATTTGCTGGTCGTGAGATGTTATTTAACAAATGAAAAAAGAAAAGAAATTGAGTGTTTGACGAAACTGAATGTTTTATTCCCAAATAATTATACTGTCTAAGCTTTTGTTAATCATATCAATAACAAGAGTGGGTCTCATGTGAGATTAGGGGTATACCGAACTACGGTACTGTATACCATACCGTAACTATTGGTATGGAATTTTTCCACACCGATATCGATATCGGAAATTTGGTATACCGCACATTCGGTATACCGAATTTTTGATATGAAAAAAGTCCATACCGTTACCGTACCGACACCAAAAATTTTGTCCGTCTATTGAAAAAATGTCGGTATACCGAAAACATTTTTGGTATACCGAACTTAAATTTTTTAAAAAATAATATTAACAAATTATTTTCAGTATTTCGGTATATACCGAAATACCGAAAAAAATTCTGTACCGATATCGAAATTTTCGGCTCGGTATACCAATTTTTTCGGTAAGTTCGGTATTTTTTCGGTACGGTTTTTCGGTATTTCGGTATTTTTTTCCATCCCTCTATGAGACTTTCTCACGGACCTTAATATGTTAGACGGGTCAACCCTACCGATATACACAATAAGAAGTAATACTCTAAGCATAAGAAGTAATACTTTTTATTGATGACCCAAATAAAAGATCCGTCTCACAAATACGACCCGTGAGATCGTCTCATACAAGTTTTTGCCAAATAACAATTACATCAACAGAAAGAAGCATATCGGAGTTTAAGTTAATTAATAATTATTTTCTATTAATATAATGTCACAAAATAAACTAAATGACTAGCCATCTTTCTGATTGACAAATAAATTATCAGACAAATGGATTATACATATTTTGTAAATAATTTCATATCTAAAACAACTAGATGAGTAGTATTTATGTAATTATCAAATATTTATTGACTATTTATTAATTTTGTTTCTGGTATGTTTATATATTGTTTATTAGATTAGTTATTTGCGAAATGAACTATATGGTATGTTTATATATTGTTTATTATATTAGTTATTTGTGAAGTGAACTATACGGTTATTTACAGCAACAAAAGGACTAATTTTTTTACTTTTCGCCTCATACATCATCGAACATATGTATGATTCTGCTTGCCTTGTATGGTTTAGATGATTACCCAGTGTGCACTGAAAGATAGTGGTTGCGAGTTTTCACGCATAAAAAAAAGAGTGGAATATCTCTCAAGAGTGTTTAAGTTGTTGGAGTAAGTGAACTATTGACTAATGTTCAAGATTTCGATAATCTCTACCGACATTTTTTCGGGCGAGCTTGTCACAAATGATTTTCGAAGTATTGTTTACCTGACTAATATGATTTTAAGTTATTACGTTAGTTCAGAAATTTATCCGGTGCACACCGAAGAGTGTAGGCTACGAGTTCCCACGTCTTAAAAAAGAAATGAGTGGTATAGTCTTTAGGAATATCCAAGTTGGTAGAGTAAATAAACGATTGCCAATGATCACAAGTTCGATTATCCGTATTAATACTTTTTCGGGTGAAAATCTATCATAACAAAATAGAAGCTACCATTCCAAAAGAAGCAGAATATTCCTGCTGATTAATCTATTATAGAGTGGTAGTATATTCAAATCCAATCACCGTACTTATTAATTGTCAAAATAAATATGGCAAAAACTTGTGTGAGACGGTCTCACGGGTCGTATTTGTGAGACGGATCTCTTATTCGGGTCACCCATGAAAAAATATTACTTTTTATGCTAAGAGTATTACTTTTTATTGTGAAATAAATGGGTAGGGTTGATCCGTCTTACAGATTATGATTCGTGAGACGGTTTCATATGAGACTCACTTAATAAATATAAAAATACTTAGAAAAAATCAATTATTATTATATTTATGACGTCAGAAGACCATCCCATTGGCTGGGAGTCGTTGACAACCATATTATATCAATTATTAATTCTCCCTTTTCATAATCTTTCCATTTCCTACCTTTGCCAATACTGATTAAACATTGATTCGCCCATAAATAATTTTTCCAAATGACTCAATAAACAACCAATAACAATTATACTATATGATTAATTCGAAGGAAAAAACTTGTGTGAGACGGTATCACTGGTCGTATTTTGTTAGACGGATATCTTATTTGGGTCATCAATGAAAAAATATTACTTTTTATGCTAAGAATATTACCTTTTATTGTGAATATCGATAGAGTTGACCAGTCTCATAGATAAGGATTCGTGAGACCGTCTTACAAAAGACCTACTCTAATCTGAGATGCCTCGTCACATATTCAACAAAAAAGTAGATTTGTGTGAAACAATTCAAATGTACAACCCACATTAATTAAACTTTTCAAAAGATTTGAAAATAATTAAATTTAAGTGAGACATTAACCACTCACGTATAACTTTAATTATAAATTTAAATAACTTATTACAGTTAATTAGCATGGATTAAGCTTCTAATTAAGCAAACAAGCAAGCTTTGGTGGTTGGTTGTGCATAAGAACTAGTAGTTATTAAAATATAATATAGTAATCATCGACACACTTCTATAATTAAAAAATAATAAATTGGTACGTTGGAGTGTGGAGGGGCAACTTATAGTTGAGATGCGGCAAACCGAAGCTGATTATTAGAGGCAGCAAATGCATGTCCCTAAGATGATTTTGAGAGCCATCCATACATATAGATACATGTACGTATATGTTTATATTGCTAACTTTCTTTTTATTAAACACTAATTATTACATATATAAAAATGTATGTTTGGTCGTATTTTGTGAGACAGATCTATTATTTGGGTCATCCATAAAAAAATATTAATTTTTATGTTAAAAATATTAATTTTTATTGTGAATATCAGTAGAGTTGACATGTTTCACAGATAAAGATTCACGAGACGTGTCACAAGAGACCTACTATATATATATATATATATTTATATATACAAATTAAAAGATGATGAAAACCAGGCTTGACAATAAAGAATTGGAATGGATATCATCGCTCTTGGGCACTATTTAAACAAGAATAATTATAAGAAAATGATCATTAGCAGTAAATAACCTACAACTTTTCTGTTTTTTGGGCAGACAAGCAAGATTTTGATCTGCATTTCATGATAAGGAGTCAAATAACATATATGTATTTATCAAAGGGTAAAATTCTTTCACTTTTTATACGATTCACAAATATAGCATAACAAGAGTGAGAGATTCTTCATACTGTCTCACCAGACAAAAAAAAGGAACTGAAAAAGTCACAGCCCAGAAGAAATCTGAAATTTTTAAGGAAAGTGAGGGAAAGAAGAGGACATGCATGAAGGAAAATATATATCAATGAACCAAAAATTTGCTTGAATGATAACATTTTCTCCTTCGTGGAATTAGTCGAGAGGGAACCGGCAAGAAACTGCAAAAACTTTCTGATGTTACAGATAGCACTTTGGGGAATATTGTTGATTCACAAGAATTAATTAGTCCCTTGTCCAAGTGAGATCTTCTTTTCCCTTTCTGTTGTTAAAATTTGATTTCATATCATGCATCGGCCATCGATCATATATACATCCTTTTTCCTTTATGCACGATGGTGTTGAACCTTTTTTTTTTTTTTTTTCTTTTTCTTGATTTCAGGCGTACAGATGATTTCCATGTAGAATATTTGTATCATTTGAAGAAATTGTACCATCTTTTCGGGTATGTCTGAGCTGATCCACCACCGGTTTCTTTTCTTTTAGAAAATGTTCTGTATCGAGTTTTCTTAAAAAGCATATAATTTATGTACTTTTGTGTGTGTGTGTGGATTTCTTTGCATTTATGTTTTATTGTGATGATTCAGGTTTATAATATTAAATTCTGAAATGGAAGATTGAAGCAGTGGCACGTGTTGTTATTGATGATGGAAGAATTCGGGTTCACCGCCGTTGATTTCAATCTTATGGATCAACTCTTGTATGATGGATTCTGGTTAGAGACTCAGACTGCTGATGGATCCAACTTTTGGCAGCCTATTTCTACTCATCATTTAACTTCTCCTTCGTTTATTTTTCCTGCTTCAGACAACATAGGCAGCTGGAATACGAATCCGAGTCCGGACAATATCTTAAAACAAACACAAACATCAGATTTGTTTCTTAATTATCCGCAAATGGATCATCAACTTTCTCATAGCAGTGAGTCCACTCTTCCACCGGGTTCTTTAAATAACCCCGACATGGAAATGAACACAAAGTCATGGGTTGGAACGAACCGAAACCCGGTCAATGCTCGTGATCCGATTTCAGTGAGGAAGAGACTAGACGAGGCTATTAAACGCCTTAAAGACTCTGTAAGAGATAAAAACGTGCTTATCCAAATCTGGTTTCCTGTAAAGAAAGATGGAGGACAAGTGCTTGTAACTAACAACCAGCCATTTTCACTGGATTCCAACTGCAAAAATCTTGTGGAGTACAGGGATGTATCTAGAAATTATCAATTCGCAGCAGATGAGGAGTCTAAAGAGTTTGTTGGGCTGCCGAGCCGGGTTTTCTTGAAGAAGTTGCCGGAGTGGACACCTGATGTTCGGTTTTTCAAAAGAGAGGAGTATCCGCGCGTTAATCACGCACAACAGTACAATGTTAGAGGATCACTCGCACTTCCTGTTTTCGAACTGGGGAGCCGTCGTTGCTTGGGGGTGGTTGAAATCGTGACGACCACTCAGAAACTCAATTACCGCCCTGAACTTGAAAATATCTTCAGAGCTCTACAGGTGCTTTTTCTTCGCTCTAGTTAGTCTAAGTTTCATTAATTGCTTTTCACTCTCTTCTATACAGCCTAAAAGATGATCAAAGGATGCATGTAAAATAAATTTTTTTCTTACAGGCTGTTGATTTGAAGAGTTTCGATGTTCCAAGTCCCCCCCGTATAGAGGTATAGAACAAAAGCTTTTCAAGTTTCCTAGTCGTGCTTATATCATTGGATAAAAGTTTTAACGCGTAAACACAATCTTTTTTCTCAGGGTTGTGATGAATCTTACCAATCTGCTCTGGCAGATATCAGAAATGTTGTGAAATATGTGTGCAGTGTGCATGAACTGCCTTTGGCACAGACATGGGCGCCCTGTACTCAACATATTAAACAGGGATGCCGACACTCTGATGAGAACTATGCACATTGTGTTTCAACTATTGACTCGGCCTGCTTTGTTGCTGATCCCCAAGTTTCTGGTTTTCACGAGGCGTGCTCTGAACACCACTTGCTCAAAGGTGAAGGTATTCCTGGGAAAGCCTTCATGAGTAACAAACCGTGTTTTTCTGAGGATGTGACGGCTTTTAGCAAGACAGATTACCCTCTCTCACATCATGCTAGGGTGTTTAACTTGTGTTCCGCTGTGGCGATACGAATCAGAAGTACCTACACTGGAAATGATGATTTTGTTCTGGAGTTCTTTTTGCCTCTAAAATGCAGAGACCCCAACGATCAAAAGATGATGCTCGACTCTTTATTGTATGTTATACAACAAACTTGCCAAAGTCTGAGGGTTCTGTCCCACCAAGAGTTGGCTCAAGAAACTTCAGATAAAGAAACTAGTAGCACTAAAGCAGGCATGTCGTACAAGGAAAATTGGTCAAATTTTAATCCTTCACGTTCAGAAGAACCTTCTAAAAATACTCCATCCTGGATCATGAATATAATGGATTCGCAGCAAAAAGGTGAAGGAGTTTCGCTTTCTTTTGATGACGATAACAAGGAGGAATCAGGAGGAGAGTTCAGGGTGACAACTGAGTGGGATAATCCTGAAGACTTTTCCCCTTCTGGTGGGTATCTTTCTCTAGATGGGAAAGCAAACAAAAAGAGGCGGACAAAGACTGAGAAGACCATTAGTTTGCAAGTAATTGGGCAATATTTTGCTGGCAGCCTAAAAGATGCTGCCAAGAGCATTGGGGGTATGACTGACTGATAGACTTGAAGCAACAGCTTTAGTTTCTGAAAATTACTAATCCATTTTCTTTATTTCAATTTGCAGTTTGTCCTACTACCCTGAAAAGAATATGCAGGCAGCATGGGATCACCCGATGGCCTTCTAGGAAGATAAAAAAAGTAGACCATTCATTGAAGAAACTCCAACTTGTGATGGATTCCGTCCAGGGTGCTGAAGGTCCTATTAAGCTCGGTTCTTTCTATAGCAACTTCCCGGAATTCGCCTCTCCAAAATTACCCGTAAACACTTCAAACTTTAACAATCAGACTACTTCAAAGTCACCTTCATCTTCCAGTAGTCACAGCTCCAGTTCAAGTTACTGTCTTTCTACTGGGGTGAAACGATCATCTCTGACTCTCAGTGAAGATGCTTTATCAACAGAACAAATGATTGATCAAGGAATGCTGAAGAGAGCAAGGAGTGATGCAGAATTGCCTCACTTAGAGGCCCCACCAGTGCCACAGAACAGCAGCAGGCAGGCGAAGGACAACATAGTCACATACAGGATAAAGGCCACTTTCGGGGAAGAAAAGATCCGATTCAGTCTGCATCCAAACTGGAGTTTCAATGATTTAAAAGAAGAGGTTTTAACGCGTTTCAATGTAGAAAATGTGGGTGGTAAAGTTGATATAAAATACCTGGATGATGATGCCGAATGGGTGCTTTTGACATGCGACGCTGATCTTGATGAATGTGTTGACATACACAGATCATCCAAGATCAGAACCATAAAAATAACTGTCATTAATAAAGCTTATAACCAAAGTCTTGGAAGTTCGTTTGGTAGCAATAAATAGCGGCTTCTGCAGGACTTCACAAATTATCCTCTTTTCCAAACAGTGGGGTTAATTTGGACTTTGGGGATTGTTGCACAACCATAGTCCTAGTTTTATTAGACCATTGGTAGTGAGATACAAAACTAGTGTGTTACATTGATCTATAAGACTTGTGTGACTAAGACAATAGGTAGGGAAAAAGTAAAAATAAAAAACATCGGCACTCTATGTTTCAGTGTCATTACATATTTTCTTGTATCTTTGTGCTGATTTGTGCTTATATAAATAAATGAAATATGTGTAAGGAGTCCCTCCATGCTCTATAGATTATATGTGGTATCATCGTTATCAACGTCATTATTTTTTATTTGTTTTCGACTTCGTCATTATTCCATTTCGTGTTTTTTATCCCCGCGTTACGGTTAAGAGTTCAACTCATATTGTAATAAGGTGTATATCAGTCATAGGTGGCGATTTCAAGTTTACAGAAATAAAAAACTTTGAATTTGGCTTATGTAGTTTCTAAACCAAATGAAATAATATGAGTGCGGATAAATGCTTGAATGGTCCACGGCCATGTGGAGAGTCCAATATTTATTTCACCATCCCACGAAATTAATGCGAAACAGAATCTCGTCGAAAGGATCAATTTTCCAATACTTGAATCCTGCTTTACTCATCGAGAGGGATTAAAAATCCGATATAAGCACATAGGTAGAAAGTACCTTTACAATGAATACAAATTCATCGTAGAAAGAAAATGGCAGTTCCCATGATTTGCAATTCTCCATACTTCATCAAATCTTACAGCACAAAACTGTGGAGTACTATATCACAACAGCTCTTCATTGCAGCTGAAAAGGAAGACTTGGTTCTTTTATTTGCCACTCTACATACGTTGTGGCAGCGGATACGTTGGATTTACATCTTGCCTCGGATGAAGCGGGTAACGGTGCTGAAGAGGCTGCTGGCCGCCACCACGTGGATTGATTGGCTGATGAGTCGATTTTACCCAGAGCTGATCTCTAGGTAATGTCTCGGGAGGGCCATCGATTCTTTCCAAGGTCTCCACAATCTCTTGCATTGATGGTCTGTTCTTTGGTTCATTCTCGAGACAATCTAGTGAAAGCTGAGCCATTTGTAATGCTGATCTTGAGGGATATTTTCCTTCCATCCGAGAGTCCATAACGTTCTTCAACTTCCTCCTGTCAGTTAGATGCGGCTTGATCCAATCAACCAGATTTTGTTGCCCGTTTGGACGACTTGTGTCGAGCGCCCGTAACCCTGTCAGCATCTCTACTAAGACGACACCGAAACCGTATACATCACTCTTGACGTACAAGTGCCCTGATAGACAAGAAATAAAAACTCCGTTAAAACACATCTTTGCTATGTTATTTGCTTTCCCAGCGCTAGTGTGGAAGAAATTTAACTCACCTGTGGCCACATATTCAGGGGCAGCGTAACCGTTGGTTCCCATTACCTGCGTAGTTACATGGGATTTACTTTCCGTCGGACCCATTTTGGCGAGACCGAAATCCGATAACTTGGCGTGATATGACTGAGCGTAGACGAAAAATCAAACCAACGTCGCCAAGATCAGATCAGATGATGATAATTTTTTAATCATTAGGAATATTTCATTTCTTTCAAGAAAACTAACCATGTAATTGGATTGACTGTCCACTGATAAATATACAATACAAAATGTATCAACGAACAAATCGTAAATATATACAAGATGAAAATATTAGAGTTGTCAAGTGAGTCAACTTGTGGCTTGTGTTTTATTGAATAAATTTTTTTTTCATTTTAATAATATTTTACGATTTTGTCTAATTATAACATTTATTTTATTTGTATACACATGCAAATAGTATAGATAAAGTTTTTGAAGTTGCAAAAGGTGCCATGAGGTCTTCCTTTTAACGTATGATCATGAACTCATTAGGAAGTGTATCGTATATTTTAAATAGGTTCCTAGTCGAATCAGCCTCCTAAAATAAGAATAAACTCGCTTGAGAATAGTATATGTGATGTAAACACTATGTTTCATTGGTAAGGGCTGGATATGTCTGTTCATAGAGATGAATGATCATTTAATAATGCATTGAACAACCATCCCTCAGACTGTGCAAGAGGTTATCACTTATCGACTGGATAGTCTGCGGTTATGGTTGTACATCATTAGTTCTTTGTACACATGACAATGTCGAAGCTCTATATACTAACATACACTTTAATCCATTTACCGACTCCATTGAGGGTCATTAGGTGGCGATGTTGGGTGTAGTTTTGAAATACATAGGAATCAATATCTTATAGTTGGGGATTAACTATTTGTCTAATGGTGAAGATATCCTATGTGATATGATGATTTATTAGTGTAAGGAATCTCTGGCCAGCATAATACATATGCATTTAGGAAATGTATTTCCTCAGTTGCACATATCATGTCACTATTACTACTCAAAGATATATCATATCGTCAACGAATTCATTTGAAACTCTCGATACACCAATGGTTATAGATTCGTTCTGGATATATGAGTTGAAAGGACCGTACTA
Source organism: Primulina eburnea (assembly GCF_022965805.1). Taxonomy (NCBI): domain Eukaryota; kingdom Viridiplantae; phylum Streptophyta; class Magnoliopsida; order Lamiales; family Gesneriaceae; genus Primulina; species Primulina eburnea. The sequence goes on from NC_133103.1 coordinate 16,965,059, forward strand.
TACACTAACCATAACTTAAGTTTCTTACAGGGACAATCAGTGATACCTAGGGAATCATAGGCGATGCTACTAGACGCTCTTACCATGATCCGATATGTGCAATCAGACTTGAGTGTTGACATTCTCGATCAAATGATTGATGAAAAGAATGAAGCTAATTAAGGTAAGTTCGAATAAGAATAAATGTTATTTTGAATCATAAGAAGTTGTGAACCCTAGCTGTATCTCTGATTATTGAGGGTCATACAAGTATCGGATTCCGTGTTCCCATTGAGATAATCAAATTCAAAGAGCTGAATTTGATAACTATAGTTTGATCGAGATAAAACTCCATAACAGATATAGATGGGAAAAATCTCAAATATTCTTTCTTAAGAATATGTGTATGTCCTACTTATGTGAAGCAGACAATGGAAGACAAATTGGATAGTATAGCCAATTTGTGGTAGGATATCCAAATAATTCCATTTGTTAACATTTCTATGATCTCAATGAAACAAATGTGTTTGTTTCAAAGAACGACACATTCTTAGATAATGAGTTTCTATTTGATAGAAAATACGAAATGATATAACTCCACGAGATTCGGGAATCATCCACTTCTGAAATAGTAGAACCCACACCCCAACAGCCAGTTGAAGAAACACAAGCTCATAAGAGACCTGAAAGAGTCTCAAGGCCACTTACAAAGACGAGCCTACTTCTTGATGAAGACCAAGATAAGCTCATTCGTGGATGTGATCCAAGCAACTTCAAATAAGCATTGTCTGATGTCAATTCATCTAAATAGCTTGAATCCATACAGTCTGAGATGGACTTCATGTATTTGAACCAAGTATGATCCTTAGTAGATCCACATGAGGGATTGTTCTCATAGGAAGCAAATAGATATACAAAAGGTAAATTGGGGTAGATGGGAAGCTAATGACCTTTAAAGCAATATTGATAGAAAAAGGATATAGTTAAAGACAAAGTATTGACTATGAGGAAACCTTTTCTCCATACGTAATATTCAAGTCCATTAGGATATTGCTAGCCATAACAGCATGGTACGACTATAAAATACGGAAAATGAATATGAAGACAATGTTTCTTAATGGTGAAATTAAGAAAGAAATGTACATGTTTCAAACTAAATGATTCACATCTGTAAGAAGTGAAAATAAAGTATGCAAATTTCAGAATTTCATCTACGGACTCAAACATGCATCAAGGAGCTGAAACTTCAGATTTGACAATACTATCAAAGAGTTTAATTTTGTTAAGAAGCCTGAGGAACCATGTGTACACAAGAGGGTTGGTGTGAATGCAATGATATTCCTAGTACTTTATGTTGATGATATACTAATTATTGAGAATAATGTAGGGATGTTGCAGTCAAATAAAATAAGGTGAGCTAGTAGATTCTCCATTAAGGATATGAGTGAAGCATCCTATGTATTAAGAATACATATCTATAAGTATAGAAAAAAAAGATGATAGGGGTCACCCAATCCACTTATATCGATATCATACTAAGGAGATTCTCTATGGAGGAGTCCAAGAGAGGTTATCACCCAATGTTTCATGGTGTGACTTTATATAAGTTTATGTACCCTAAGACAAACGATTATATAGAAACCATGAACCGTATCCCATATGCGTATGTTATAGGATGTGTAATGTATGATTTGATATCTACTCGACCTGATATTGTAATATCACTAAATGTTGCAAGAAGAATCTTTCGAATCTCAGTCCATTGCATTGAAAAACAGTGAAGGAAATGTTTAAGTACTTAAGAAGAACTAAGAATTTATTCTTGGTTTACAAGAATGGAGAATTAAAATTGGAATACTATACTGATTCTAGCTTCCAAATAAATGTAAATGATTCTAAATCAACATCTGGATTTGTATTCAAACTCAATAGTGGTGTTGTCTCTTAGAAGAGTTCTGAACAAAACACCACATCAGATTTAACCACTGAGGCTGAATACATAGATAACTGCATTAGCAGCAGCAAATGAGGTTGTTTGAACGATGAATTTCGTTCAAGAATTGTGTGTCATTCATCAAATAGTTGATCCAGTTCTAGTCTACAGCGGCAAAACCAGTGCCGTTGTACAAGCAAAGGAACTGAGATTTCATGAGCGATCTAAACTTATACCGAGGAAGTTCTATATGATCCGAGAGATTGTGGGACGAGTAGACATATCAGTAGAGGGAGTTGCCTCTGCAGATAACATTGTTGTTCCACTGATGAAGCCATTTCCAGGGTCATTATGAAGCAATGGGTCTGAAATATATAGGTAGTTGGCTATAGAGCAAGTGAAATATTTTTAGAGTATGTGCTCAATAAGCCAACTTGTGACTTGAGCTTTATTGACTCTTATAAAAAACAATCTTTAATCTAATAATATTTTACGATTTTATCCAAATATATATACACATGAAAGTTGCAGTAGATAGAGTATATGAATATGCAAAAGGTATCACTGAGGTCTACCTCTCAATGTAAGATCATAAAACTCATTAGGAAGTGTATTGTATATTCTAAACATGTTCCTAGTCGAATTAGCAGCCTAAAATAAGGATAAATGTCGCTTGAGCTTGAGACTAGCATCTGTGATGTAAACCACTGCGTCGCTGCCCCGTCGCCGCCAGTTTTCTGAAATTTCGTCGATCAAGTCTCGACGCAAAATTGTTTAAGATCTCTAGTGCGATCTAAACAATGATCATCTATTTTTCGACCATAGCTTTGATTAGACGATCAAAAGAAGGAGATCTACTAGTAGAGATTTACAAGAAGGACCAACTCCACTGTTCCTCGAACTGGTTTGGTGTCTAGTGTTAAATACACAAAGGTAAAAAGATCTAAACAGATTATGAATGTTTTAAATCACATGACGTGCGAAAAACATTTTGAACGTCAAAACAATTTTTCAAAATTTTCGTTACGCTTTTATTTTTCGAGAAAACTATATTCCAAGATAAAATACGAACAAAAAGATCGAAGTCCAAATAGGAGAGGCAGAGGTATAGTGTGAAACAGTATCTTACCTCATGAAGCAATATGTTGGATGCCTTGAAGTCTCTGTAGATAACTTTTCTATCCGAAGCATGCAAGAATGCAAGACCACGAGCTGCTCCGATCAATATCTTAAGCCTAACGTCCCACGGAAGTGGCTGAACAGCAGAACCCCCTAAACTCAAGAACTTGAATAATAAAAAATTCGGGTACAAATTAGCGGTCCTCCAATTCAACCATTGACACACTTACTTCCGAACAGATGGTTCTCTAAGCTCCCTTTTGCCATGAATTCATAGACCAGTAGTAGTTCTACGCCCTCCCAACAGTAGCCCAACAGCATCACCAGATTGGGATGAGAAAGTCTTCCCAGGAAATTTATCTCTGACTGAAGAACTAATATTGATCAGAAAAATCCCATACAACTGAAAAAAAAAAACTGGTTAAACTGGGATTGGAAGAGACCTGCCATTCTTGATATCCTTGGCTGCTTCCTGAATTCAGCTTCTTTACAGCAATAGCTGTTCTTGCCCCATTTGTTCCTAGGAGCCATCCCTTGTACACTCTGCCGAATCCACCTTCTCCCAGCAGTGTATCACTTCTGAAATTTCTGGTGGCGGTCTTGAGCTCTGAAAAAGAGAAGACCCTCAAGTTGGGGTGGGGTAACATCTGGCCGGCGGCGGAAGCAGGGGAGCTCATCTCATGATCGCTTCCGGAGAATATGCTGCTATTCCCATAAACATTAGCGCTCTTGCTCGACGTAGACATCGTTGTAGTCGCCACTGCATCACATAAAAAAACCATCAATTTCAACACACAATAAATTCACGTATATATACACTCGAACATATATCGGATCAATCGGTATCTGATAACCTGAACTCCATTGGCTGCTGGTGGTGGAGGGCTGGCTCTGGTTAACGTAGCTGTTAACAGTAGCCGATCTACTGCCACTACGACTCAAGCAAATTCCCATGTGTACACCACGCCGATACGATTTAGTATCAATCTTGAGACCAGTTTATTGAACGGGACAAATATATTCATCCATTGATCAAATTTCTTCCATTCGAGATGAAAATGGAGGGTCTGGGAAGATTGTTTCAGATCAAGTTTTCTTGGAGTTGGTCTTCGTCTTAGCTCCTAACAAATGGGAAGACAGGAAATTAATGGATCAAACATGGAGAGATATGAAAGTCAAAATCAAAGGATGTGAACGTAGAAATTATCATGGCGGACTTGTTCCCCTCCAATTATTATTATTTTTTTCTAAAAAGTTTGGCGACGATGATAAACCCCTATATAGAGGTACATTGACCAGACCGGGAGATAAATTAAAGAACATGCAAGCAAGAACTCGAAGAAGAGAATAACAAACATTGACTTTAGAGTAATATCATTGTATTATTGTGAGCAAAAACTTGTGTGAGACGATCTCACATATTCGTATTTTGTGAGACAAGTCTATTATTTGGTTCATCCATGAAAATATATTATTTTTTATTGTGAATATCGGTAGAATTGACTTGTTTCACAGCTAAAAATTCGTGAAACCGTCTCACAAGAGACATACTCATTGTTGTGTTAGGATATGTAATATTATATTTACATTATATAGCTACATTTTGTTATATTTAATAATAATTAACATGTATAAAAACTTTTTTTCCTTACATAATATGCTAGTGTAATTTCCACGATGTATCTTATGAGTAATTCTCATATTTCTCCAGTTATTTCTAATGTTTTCTCCAACTTCTTCCTACCTTTTTTTTTCAAATGTCTAATATTTATTTCTCCGTTACGGTTGTTGTAAAAATAATTCTTTTTCAAATAATTAAATTGTGTTAATGCGTGAAAACTTCGGACTGCGATAGTATATATAATCAATCAAATTAATAATTGACATTTCATATAAGTACAGCATTTTAGAGTGATGGTAGATATGTATATAACATTATCTCCCTGTGTTTCAAGATCCCATGAAGTGGTCCAAAACCCTTCTAGTACTGAACTATCACATGCATGCATATAAAATACACAAATATTGGCGGAGTTGTATTCCATATATTAAAAGCAAATAGAACGGGAAAAAAAATAAGAATGGGCGAAAAATATATATATTGGCGGAGTTCTTGTAATTCATATATTAAAAGAAAATTGAGTGGGCTGCAAAAGAATGAAGTGTGATTTTAATGAGTAATATTGTGTCTGCTAGAGACAGAGTAGGCAACATGAAAATTGTAAGACTGATCTCTAAAGCCAGAAAATAGATACGTACATCCGGATTCATGAGCTTAACAGCTCGACTTATTAGCACTCAAGTATGTGCACTTTGCGTTATAACGAATATAAAGAAACAAAGTTGTATATTGACTAGTAGTTATAACTTTTGACCTAGAGATAAACATTTGATCTTAACAAACAATTGGTTTCAATACGAGATCGTAAGTTCAAGTCTCCCAAGAAGCATATTTATATACATCTTAGGGAATGTTGGGTTAAGCGTTAATGAGTGACCTCTTAGAAAGTTCTCGTGCATCAAGCTGCTGACGTTACGCCGCTTATTCTAGTTGTATAGGTGGGTTGTAAAAGAGTGATGTCAGATATTAACGTGTAATAGTGTTCTCTACTGAGGATAGGGTCGGCGGTATGAAAATGATAAGATTTATCTATAAGTGATATGAGACAACATCGACAGATAGATACGCACCTCTCCGGACTCGTGAGTGCTAACAGCTCGATCAATTAGCACTCAAGTAAGTGCACTGTGTGCTACCACGAGTATAAAGAAATAAACTTTCCTTGGCTAACATTTATAAATTGTATCCTAATGATAAGCGTTTGACCATAACACATATACACATATATATAACTTACATTATGAATTTACGATGTTTTCCTCAATAATAAAATTTTGTGCTTTCATTTAATTCATTTTAAAACAATTTTTTGTGCATTTATTAAATATTAATTTATATCTATATTTATATATGAATTTATGATTTTTTTCTCAATAACAATATTTTTGTGACTTCATTTAATTTATCCTTAACAATAAAATTTCGTGTCTTCATTATTCATTTAAAAATAAATTTGTGTATCTTATATGTATATATCAATCCTCAATAAAATTTTTGTATCTTCATTTAATTTTTCCTTTATAATAAAAATCGTGCCTTTATTTAACTCATTTAGAAAATAATTTGTGTGCTTTCATTTAATAATAATCTATATGTATAGGGCCGATTTTTTAACAGACGAAGTCAAAGAGACCATTAATTCATAGTATATACACACAGACACAATTTATATTATGAATTTGAACTTGTCCTTAATAATAAAATTTCGTGCCTTCATTTTTATTCGTTTAAAAATATTTTTTTGTGCCTTTATTTTATAACTAAATTTTTGTATGCTTCGATGTCCTTCATTTAATAATGAATGGTTATATATATTTCCTTCATTTGATAATTAAATAATAATATATATCTATATGTATTCTATCTATCTGTCTATATATCTATTCTATCTCTAAAATTTGGAGTTGATTTATGAGTTTACAAAATTATGCCCATATTTTTTAGTTATTTTTTGGGTTTTATGAGCATGTTTGTCTTTTCAAGTGCTTTCACGAGCTTATTCAAATCATTTTCTATGCTAGCTTATTAGGTCATAAATTCCTAAGATTTGAAAATATTGATGCAATTTGTATATAGATTGAAGTTTTACTAATAGTTTTATTTAGGCAGTGTTAATCCCTGCTGAAATGAGTGATTTCAAATTAAGTCATACATTCGATCAGTTTCAGTAAGCCTATTTTATCATAATTCACTGATTAACTTGTTGAGAATTCAACTGAACAAGAGCAAGATTTCAGTTTTGCTATGTTTATCATTTCCTTTGTTAATTCATGTTTCTCATTTGTGGCAAAATGCCGTTCCTCATATTATTTAACGTGGGTTTAGTAAATTGCTATTGTTATTTGTATATATATGTATTATTTATTTACTAGAGTTCCGATTGACGTCTTAAATGCATTATTTGGTTTTCATTTTCATTTTCTTCTCTGAATTTGTATTTACATTTTATCGAGTAAGTAAAACAAATTGTGCATGATAAAGTTCATTTTTGAAATTAGCGAAAAAATTTCTTTCTTTAATAAATAAAAAATCTAAACTTTAATATTTATTTGTTTTATTTAATACGATAATTTCATTGTTAATACCACAATTTTTTTATGTAAACTATAAAATTACTTATACAAATTTATTTAAAATCTTATTTCTCGATGTAATCGAGAGATAAAAATTGAGAGAAAGAAAAAGTGATATTTCGTTGGTTTTAATTAATAAGATATATTAATTTTCGATACATGTTATGTTCTACCAATGAAACTATTATATAACAATATAGTATTAGTAGTTAAGTGATTGCAAGATTTGTAACTCTATGAGATTTGCATCGGGTAGCGCGCGCGCACACACACACATATATATATATATATATATATATATATATATATATATATATATATATATATATATATATATCTGTTCATTTTGGTCAGCCAGTAGATGATGTATTTGGTTTGATATGTCATTATATTCGTCGCGTCGAACCAGTGGATGATGTACCTAGTGTGATATGAAGTTGTTTAATTCTGATCAAGAGAACATATATTCGGTGTGACTTACATTGTTGATGTGAATGAGTTTTTAGTTCCTATGTTGATTAGAACTATTAGTGACACTAATATATTCATATACATGTGATTATTACTCTAATTATTATTGATTTCATGGAGTAGATTTTTGTGTCATTTGAATGAAAGATCATATTCAATTTATGATATTGTGATATGAGTTGATAAATGAATTATATTTTTGAGTGTCTTACTTACAATTTAATATTTTCTGTAGGGGTGTCAATCGTGTAGGTTAGGTCGGATTTCGGGTCAACCCGCGAAATTTTTTTTATTTTTTTTTCAACCCGAACCCAACATGAACCCGAAGCAACCCGAAAACCCCCAACCCGAACATGAACCCGTATAACCCGACTCAACTCGTCTAACCCGCATAACCCGAATTTTATTAATTTTTTTTAAAATTCTTTTAAAAAAAAATTAATGAAAAAAATTCAAAAAATAAAAAATAATAATAATATTTTAATTTAAACACATAATAACAAGATTTTCGATTTAAATTTGAAAGTTTAATCGTAAAAAATTAAAAGTATATTTACTAAATCAAATAAAAAATTGTTAAAAAAATAAAAATATGCAAAATAAATATTAAATGTTGAAAATTTATCATATAAATATACAATAAATTTTGTTCAAACATACAATATATAAAAATATAGGTAATATTTTCAAAAAAAAGTTCGCGGGTCAACCCACGACCCAACCCGAAACCCGCCTAACATGGCACTAACCCGAATCCACCCAACCCGAACCCAAAAAACCCCAACTCGAACCTGATTTTTTTCGTGTTGGGTCATGTCGGGTTGGCGGGTCGTGTCGCATTTTGACACCCCTAAATTTCTGTATAATATGATTGATTATGAATATACTATGAGATTTTTTTAGGTACATGATTGAAGTTGGTAGAGGTAGGTGTTTGTGTCGTGACAAAAGACAGAACATGATAGATCATCAATGGTAAGAGCGGAGCATCCTCCGGACATAGCAGCGGATTGTGCCTAAGTGGCGGCGTGGCGCTGCCTCTAATAGAGGACGCTCACAATTTTTAAAATTATTTGCCTACTATTTATTCTTTCTATACACTTCTTCAATCCAAAATTTTCTATTTGTTTATTTATATTTCTTGTATCCGAAATTTCTCCTATATCCGAAATAACATTTATCACGGGTCGCAAATCATGAACAAGTTGTTGCGGACTAACTTTAATAAGATTTGTAGAATTTTTATATTTGACCAAATTGGAGTTTGATCATGGTCAGCAAACGAATGTTGGCCAGCACCTGATGGATCAGATGGCTTTGTATTACCGAAAAAACATGTTGGTATAGATGGGCATGAATTACTGAAACGAATGATGACCGATGAGAATAAGGAAAATGTGTACTGAAATTTGTTCGGCATTATATTTTTCGGCAACATTATGATATGAAAATGGTCGAAACCAACCTCATGCACTGTAGGAGATAAAAAGTGGACAATTATTTGCTCATACCATTGAAAATATTTGTCATAAGTGTTGGAACTTTTCAAGTTCGCAATCTTGATTTTGATGTTAACAAAACTTGTTATTGTGTTTCTAACATATTTACTCAAGTGTGAAGTTGCAAACACAAAAAGTAAGCTGAAACTGAATTTTGCACAAACTGAATTTCTGGCGAGCTTCGCTTTTTTAATGATATCTCCCAGCTGGATGATTCAAATGACAATCCGCCAACTGGACTGATTAGAAAACTCAATTTGGAACAAATTGTATCACGTCAGTTGGGCAAAATCGGATTTTATCATGGTCTAACTGATCGCTCAATTACCGAACTGATCACACGAAAACAGCAATCAGTGGTGTTCGAGCAGCTGTTGTATTTTGGTCATATCTCTCAGCTCGGTTATCAAAACGAAGCGATTCAGTATGCGTTGGAAAGCTAAGACAAAGATCTACAAATCATTCTGAGAAGTCAAAGTCTGAATCGAAGCTTATGATGCTGATAAATGACGATGAAGCTACTGGTTCTGCACAAACTGAAATCAGTCTAGCTGAAACTGAACCAGCTGCTGACCGGCTGAACTGAACCAGCTGCTGACCAACTGAACTGAACCAGCTGCTGACCAGTTGAACTGAACGACCAGTTGAGTTGACCAGAGTTGACCAGTTGACCAGAGTTGACCAGTCGGGAAAATGTCCAACAAGCTGAATTTGACCGTTGCAATCTCGGAAACAGTACAGAAACTTTTCAAACGGTCATATTCTTGTGTCTAACGTATATATCAGTGTTGGAGCCTATAAATACAATATATTGAAGAACAAACAAGAGCTTTTGAAGTGGATTCAAAACATGGGCAGTTAGCATGAAGAAATCAGCAAGTTGAGAGCACAAGTCCTTGTGTGAGGATACATTTGAGATGTCCACTGTAACTGATATATTTCTCACACACAATCACTCACACATATACAAGAGAGTTGAACTTCAAAGATTAGTTGAGTGAGTATTGCACAAAGACAATAAACTTGTGTATGTAGTCTTTGCATATGAGACATTAAACAATATGCTGATTGTGAGGTGCTGCCTACAATCTTGAGTGCTAGGAGTTCTAGTTGGGTGCGGCCCTTCCGGAATGGGTTTGTACAAGTAGTTGTATAAATCAAAGTCTTCTAGTGAATCCTTCCCAAGGGGAAGAAGGGGTGACGTAGGAGTGTTGAAATCTCCGAACATCCATAAACAAATTCGTGTCTATTTGTTTATTGCATTTACTTATCATTTTCATAGTTTTAAAGATGCATTGTTGAAGCATTTTATGTGTTCATCAAATACCAAAATATTGCATACCAAGTGTTTGATAAAATGCTTCAACTAAAATATTTTTATTCATTCAACTTGCATATATTTTAAATGGTTTACAAAATATTTAATCGGTTTCTACGAAGGATTATTTCGAGTATTTTCCGCTTGGTTTGAACACCAAACTCGATTTAATTTATCGGTGTTCAATATTTCAAGAACCGAGCTATTGTAGCTCAACGATGATCCCCATAACCGATCCTAACAATAAGTTTGTCTCGATCTCCTATGTCGCTTTCCTTGGAAAACATATCTAAACTTTCTATTCCATATAATAATTGTATTTTGATGATATTCTTTCCAATCTGTGTTGTGTTGACCAATTCTCGTAATATTATGAAGTTCAATGTTGTCGAAGGCAAACACATCACCATATTTCGTTGTCGTATGAATTAATAATTGTCTTTATATCTATATCATGTTTCTTGAAATGGTCTAATTAAATTGAACAAAAAAAAAGAAAAATTCATATAATTATCACATAATTTAAATGATCCAAAAATGCCTCATTATTGTTCATATGATCAAAAAAGTTCTTTAAAATTCTTACAGCATGAGTCGGTGAATTTGTGTAACTAAACACATTTTTCCACCTATAATTTAACAAATATGATTACATGTTGAAAATTTTACAAATAATTATAGATTACATTTGGACAACAAATTAAAAAATTATCAGGCACAATATGGAGCAACTGAAAAAATATTATCGCGTTGACTTGGAAGAGCAACAGCTGTTAACCCATCTCGGTCAGAGTTAACCAATTTAATCATGCTTCATGCTCATATCTATCAATAATAATAAAAACAGTTAAAAATACATATGACGTTTTAAATAATAAAAATATAATATTTATATTTGCAGGATATATAAAGGTCCAGCTATTGTAGATTTTCCTGTACGTGTTGCATTGGACAGCTCGCGGTATATGAATGTTAAAATTGCACATCCAGAAGATTACACACGATCAATATCATGTAGTATTTGCAAAAAAAATGAGTTTAGCATAGAACAATATTCCTTCAATAATCATCAACACTACACATCGGTATATTTCATGACAACTACTCCAAATTATTATTATCAATTTCTGTCATTCTGAAATAAGTTGTCGAAACAATAAGTTAATACAAAATATTATAATAAGAAATAAAATAACACATATAAATTTAATTGAAAAGGTTAATAAGCATAAATTTAAAAAAAAAGTTAATAATCATAAATTTAAAAAAAAATATTTAATATATGTACAAAATAAAAAATCAATATTCATTTTTCATATAAACAAATACTTGTTTTTGTATAGACAAGTAGTTCTTCTTTCTTCGTTTGAATATTTTACTTTTCCTTTTCTTTATTTATAATAAAAAAAAATTTCGATCCCACCATAACCGAACGCTGAAAAGGTTCCAGCAGCTATAAAGCAGCACCTTACAAATACATAATTCGTCACACTTCGTGGCGTTTTGTAATAGAGTGAATTTCATGTAAGACCGTCTCACGGATTTTAATCTGTGATACGGGTCAACCCTACCTATATTCACAATAAAAAGTAATACTCTTATGTATAGTTTGGTACATGTGATAAGAGAGATTGATAAATAATCCTCTCTTATCTCACGTTTGGTACATTTTTAGAAAGCTCATGATAATATCATGGGCCCGTGATAAATAATTTTATATAGGGATAAAGTATCTCTTTTATAAGATGTGATAATTTTAATCTAATGATAAAAACACCACAAATAACTTAATTGCCCTCAATATATACTAATCTTAAACCCTATTGTTTTCTCATTTCACTTGTAGGTAGAAATTAAAGTCAAATAAATATTTTTATTTATTTTATATATTATATAATATGATAAATATATAAATGAACTCGAGATAATTATATAAATGATTTGTATAAATCTCAATAAAATTATTAGTATCACTCGATTAACCTTAAAAATTTATATTTTACTTGACTCACAAAATTAAGGGCTCAATTATCATATTATATAATATATAAAATTAGGTATAAAAAAAATCGCAAGCAATGTCGACGCATGAACATATAAGAAATATGAACTCAAGCAACACATTTGAAATTATTAAATTTATTATGATAAGGTTAATTTTGTCATTACAATCTAATATATAAATTTAATCAATCTTATTAAATCATATCAAATATTAAATATAATATCATATATCTTAGTTATCCTTAACTTATCCTTAAATTATATATCATATGATTATCCTATCATGTGTACCAAACTATGCTTTAACGTAAAAAAATAATATTTTTGCATGGATAACCCAAATAAGATATCTATCTCACAAATACGACCCGTGAGACCGTCTCACACAAATTTTTATCTTTGTAATAATTTATTTATTACTACAAAACCGCCGTCATACATATTATTTTTAAAATACATTTTCTTAAATTATTATAAAAAAAACAACCTTTTCATTCATGGATGCATCGAATTTTCGAAGTCAAGAATGACGCGTAGCAGCTCAAAACAACCACAATTTTTATTTTATTTTTAGATAGCTGCTTACCTCGGTTATATATTATATTATTATTGAGGGTAACATATTAATTAATTATTAATCCAAAGAGGAAAAGTCTCCTTCCCGATGACATCATCACTTATATATATATATATATATATATATATATATATATATATATATATATATATATATATATATATATATTTCTCGAATATATATAAAAGTTCCTTGAAATTGAATAAGAAAAAACCAGGCGTGCCATTAAAATTATAATTAAATTCATCATGGCATATATGGTGGGATTATGTATTTTTTGTTTTATTAAAAAAAAACAATAACTAGCAGTGAAAGTGAAATTCAATTATTTTAAATTTTATAGTATCTTAAGTATTGAAAATAAAAAAGTTGAAGGTTGAAAATAAGAAGTTGAATATTGAAAATAATAGTTGTAAATATTGAAAATTAGTGTGCGATGATATATGTAATGATATGGACAATTCTATCCTACTCTGGGAGATTTACTCCTTGTCACTAACTAATATATACATGTATAACATTTAAAAATAGCTACAATAATTTTATTAGCATTTATAAATGGGTAGAACATAGAATTTCTTATAATAATTAAATTTTAAAATATTGATCTTTTACATTTCATACGATTCTACCACAAAAATAAGAATAATAGAAATGAAAATCTCAAACCTCAATCGTAAAAGTTTTACTATAAAAAAAAATTCACGTAAATATAAAATATTAAGTTTAAAATTTTGAGAATAATAATAATAACATAACACATGTTATATACATTAAACGAAATTAGTTTAATAATTAGTTTGGTTGATTTTGGTTAAAGTAGTGTGAAATGTAATAACAATAATAATAAAAAAAAAGACATCGTAAGAAAAGAAAGTAAAGGGAGTATCTCACCTGGTGTAAGATAGAATTGGCCGTAATGATGTATTTATTTTTGGATTATTTCTAAAAAAATTCTATAAATAGGTCTCTCAATTTGGGAAAAAAATCACAATTAAGTAACGAGAAAATTTTGTAAAGTGTGTAGTTTATAAATGTTGTCGAGCCTTCAAAAAATGATGTAAAAGCCTATAAAGCACTAAGATTCGAGAGGAAACTATGAAAATGGTGGGAAGAATCTGAAATCTGGATGACCTATTAAATAGGTTGAGTTTGAAAGTTCCGAACTCAGATTTGAAATGTCCAAATTTGACACCTCACGGTTCGGAAGCTCCATTCTTGGGTTCGGAAGCTCCGAACTCCTGTGTAGATGATGGTCATTCTGACGTGTTACTGTTTTGCTAGCTACATGGGTTCAGATTTCAGAAGGTCCGTCCCTGAGTACGGAAGTTCCGAACCGGCCAGTGGTTCCGAATTGACTGCTAAATACACACTTCGATTTGTTTAAATAATGACACTTATCCATGATTACGATTAATGACACTGTAATTATGTTTGAATAATAATTTATCAATAACTGAACCTGGATATCTTAATTGTCCCACATCGTTGGATAAATAACTTGGAATTATATATATGGGCTTAGACAATCCTTCTCTCTTGAGCTAGCTTTTGGAGTTGAATTAGGTCCAAGTTCCAATCTTAACATGTCATTTGGAAAAGTGCAAATATTCTCATTTTTCTGCATAATTGTTGCACACAATTAATATATAATAATAAATAGTAGTCGGATATTCAATTTATTATAGCACACTTAATTTCAAATTGCAGTCAATATTTCATTACTCTCGTGTACGAATAATTAATCCAATAAATTGTGACATGAATTTATGATTTTGAGTGTCAAATATTAATAACTTTGATTTGATATATTATTTATGAATATGTTAAACACGAATATCAAAATAAGAAATATAATTGCATATCATTGAAATTATAACACAGATACAAATTTTAAGTGCTAACTAAATTAAATTATATATAGAGCTATAATTTTCGTTTCGAAACAAAATGTCACGTTTTTTAGTCGATATAGGCAGGGGAGGATCTAGGATTTTGGCATTGGGGGGGCCACCTTTGCGACGGTTTTCTCTAAAACCGTCGCAATATGGCGACGGTTACAATAAACCGTCGCGGAATTTTCGACGGTTTTTGTAAAACCGTCGCTAAACCGCGACAGTTTCTATATAACTGTCGCTAAAAATTTTTTTTTAAATATTTGGGGGGCCGTGGCCGCCATATAGCGACGGTTGTTGATAAAACCGTCGCGCATTTTGCGACGGTTTCCGTCACAACAGTCGCTAAAAAATTTTTTTAAATTTTTTTGGGGGGGCCGTGGCCCCCGTTCGCCCTACACTAAATCCGCCCCTGGATATAGGTATGTATCGTCAAAAATAAATGTGCTAATTTTGAATAGCAAATAACACAAATTGAATATGCATTGATGATTTTTTTTTTATTACAGAACTAGAATTTGGATATTAGAAGAAAAAGAATTATTTTGTAGTACGAATGTGTGGTATAAACATTCAAATGTACCCACACTTTTTATTAAAGCGCGGATTTACCGACTCAAAATGGTTATTGGTAGGGGTGAGCATTCGGTAATTTTGTTACCGACCGAACCGAATTAGTCATAACCGAACCGAACCGAAATATTTAGTCATAACCGAACCGACCGAATTAATTTTCATAACCGATGAAAACCGAACCGAATTAAAATCGATTAATTCGGTCGGTGACCGAATTAACCGATTAGTTAAAAAAAATTATTTGTGATTTAACTTAAATTATATATGCAAATTTTTTGAACACTAAACTTTACACAAATGCATAAAAACATAAAATCACTCACATCACAAATATATAAGTTTTATTTGAACACAATTAATACATATTATATCGATTTTAAATTTAAAAATTAAAATATTTATAGAAATTGATAAATAAAAAAATTTATTAAATAATAATATTTATTATATCGGTTCATTCGGTTAACCGATTTCAAAATTTTGAAAACCGTAACCGAACCGAATTAACCGATATAACCGAATTTTTTTAATTTGAAAACCGAATTTCTGTATTGGCTCGGTTCGGTCGGTTAATTCGGTTTAACCGAAATCTTGCTCACCCCTAGTTATTAGTAAGGTGTCAATTCGAGTGGGTTGGGTCGGGTTGAGCAATAGTACTATTCAAAAATTGTTCAACCCAAAATCGAGTCTCCGAAAACTCTCAATCCGAACATGAACTCGAATCAACCTGATCAACCCGAAATTAAATAAAATTTTAAAAAAAAATAATTTAAACACATATTGACAAAATCTCCCTCACATATATGATTAGGTTTGAAATTATAATTGTAGAATAAAATCAATTTACTAAATCAAATAAACAATTGTTTAAAAAATAAAAAATATTCAAAATAAATATTAAATTATGAAAATTTATTATATAAATATAAAATAAATATTTTTTCAGACATACAATATATAAAAATATATATAATATTTATTAATTATATATTTTTAAAAAAAAATTAAAATTTTCGGATCAACTCGGGTCAAACCCCAACCCAACTCGATCATTTTTTTCGAGTCAACTATCGATTCCAACCCTATCTGACATGAACATGAGAACCCAAACCTGATTTTTTTTCGAGTTAAACGGTATCGAGTTGGTGGATTCTGTCAGATTTTGACACCTCTAGTTATTAGATATATGAACTTTGAATTTCAAGTTTCTAAGTTTAGAAAGCTATAATAAATTTTTTTAAAAAAAACGAGAACAGAGTTGAAAAAAATGTTTTCCCATATCCAATTAACCCATATTTTAATTTTTCAAACGTTTGTTTATTATAAATTAATTTTTAAGATCGTTTTTTTTTAAAATTATAGGTGCACGTTTTAATTTAGTTTATTTGGGAAAAAAAGAAGAAAATATTGCATTTGGATATTTTTAAAATATTTAAAGATATGATAATTAAATTAAAATAAAACTAAGTATGAAAAACAAATATAATCAAAATATATGACATAACGTTCTAACATATATCCAAATCAAATTGAATTAACCAAACTATTGTTGAAATTTTGATGCTTAATGAATGAAAATTAAGTAAATAAATTAATGTGTTTGATTGAAAAAATTCGAAACGAAGAACGAAACTTAATAAATGAATATTAAGTTCGGTGGTTCTGAATTAAACTCGAAACGAGTTCATCAAATGTTGAAAGAAATTCAAACAAGTAGTCAGAACATGTGAGGGATGAAAACCGCAAAAAAAAAAAATCGGTCGTGAACAATAGCAGGCGCGCACACATGCACGGAGCTCCGCGCATGTGAGCGCCTGCCGAGAGAACCGAGATCTCTCGGCAGGAGCTGTCGAGCTCAGCCGAGCGCTCGGCAGCACGCTCGCGCGCGCACAGGCGCGAGCGGACGCCCCTGCAGGTCTCCGTGTCCATTCGAATTTTTCTTGCATTTTTTCATTACCTTGACATTGTTTGATGATTGTGGTCAGTTACAATGGCCAAGGGATATCCCTATGAATGAAAGATCATGTCTTTTCACATGAAAAATATTAAATGTTGATTTATTGAAAATCAAAAATACATACACATTATTTTCAAAGCATTTGCGTATTGTTCTTCTTCCTTCTTCAACAAGAGAGAGTTCCTTCATTTCTTTGTGATGTGCTCATTATTCAAGAGTTGTAGTTGTATCTTGGGAGAAGATTGACACAAATCTCTAGCACATTGTGAGAGGCAAATTCTTCTTAAGAGAAAGTGTTCAACATTTGCCTCTACAAACCATTCCTTTGTTTTCTTCTTGCTTCTCCTCTCATATTTGAATACCACAAACAACAATATTAAGAAGAATTTTGGATTTTTGATCATTTGCAAGAAGAATCTCAATGACATCATCATCTACAACACCACATGCAACCGTTGCATCAGGAGAGAAACCAAAAACGTTTTCTGGTGCATATTTCAAAATATGGCAACAAAAGATGCTCTTCTATCTCACAACATTGAGTTTGTCAAGGTTCTTGAAGGAGGATCCTCCCACCGTTGCTGAAAACGAGACAGATATCAACATGAGGGCCGCTTTGGATGCATGGAACCAAAGTGATTTCTTGAGCAAGAACTACATCCTCCATGGACTTGACAATGCATTGTACAATGTGTATTGTCAAGTCAAGACCGCCAATGAACTTTGGGATATGCTTGATAAGAAATACAGGGCGGAGGATGCGGGTTTGAAGAAGTTCATTGTTGGGAGATTTCTGGACTACAAGATTGTGGACTCAAAGTCCGTGATGAGTCAAGTGCAAGAACTACAACTTCTCTTGCATAAGATTCATGCGGAAGGAATGAGTCTAAGCGAGTCCTTCCAAGTTGCTGCTTTGATCGAGAAACTACCTCCGTTGTGGAAGGATTTCAAGAATTATTTGAAGCATAAAAGGAAAGAGATGAGATTGGAGGATCTCATTGTGAGATTGAGGATAGAGGAGGAGAACAAGAGCACCGAAGCCAAGGCAAGTAAAATGGCAGCAAGGGTGAACATTGTTGAATCGAGTTTTCAAGGGAAGAAGAGGAAGTTTGAGAAGCAACCACAACAAGGCCAACAATCACCAAATAAGAAGAAGTTCAAAGACACTTGTTATAACTGCGGAAAATCGAATCACATGGCTAAGGATTGTAGGAAACTAAAGAAGGGAAATCCTCAAGCCAACGTAGTTAAAGAAAGATCGGTCATTTTAATTTTCTGAACTTGATTTGTCTGCAGTTGTTTTGGAAGAAAATTTGGTGGAAAACCCCAACGAGTCGTGGGTTGATACTGGAGCAACTCGATATATATGCTCCAACAAGAGGATGTTCTCCACATACACTCCATCGACCGGGAAAAAACTATACATGGGGAACTCCGCTACATCTGAGGTGGTGGGCACCTGAAATGTTGTACTAGTAACCCTTGTTGATACACTTCATGTACCAGACATAAGAAAGAACCTCGTGTCTGGGTCTCTGTTGGTCAAACACAGGTTTAGACTAGTATTTGAGTCTAACAAGGTTGTATTGACAAAGAATGGTCATTTTATTGGAAAATGATATCTTGACGAGAACCTTTTCAAGTTGAATGTAATGGATATACGCCAAAATTTTGTTGAAAGCAATAAAGACAAAAGTTCTATTTACTTGCTTGAGTGTTCTCATTTATGACATGTTCGTTTAGGACACGTAAATTTTACTACCTTGCAACGTTTAATGAAACTTGAATTATTGTCTAAACACAACGTCGATGCAACACAAAAATGCGAGATATGTGTTGAAGCAAAAATGACCAAAGCGCCTTACCACTCGATTGAAAGATGTACAACTCCTCTAGAACTAATACACACTGATCTTGGTTGTGAGAACTTGAAATTCCAGCAGTAGCAGCACCTAGCAAATTTCAGCAGAAGCTAAAAATTCCAGCAGAAGCTAATATTTCAGAAGCTGGTATTTTTCCAGCATATTAGAATCCAGCAACAGCAGCACGAAATTCCAGCAGACAGTTACTAATTCAGCCATGACTTGTAACTGAAGCATTTAACACGGAATAAAGATTGTTAATGACATATTGTGGCCATTAATTGGGAGGCTAACAGTCAGAATTTTGCCTATATATAACACTCTCAAACCTCTGAAATGGGTTACACAAATCTTGAGATTATCACTTGAATTTTCGAGCTAAGAGAGTGCTGATTTTAGAGCAGCAGAAACCAGTAGCAAGAACAAGCAGATTTCAGACTTCAACCGAAACACTTTTAGCAAGTTACAGTAAGTGGGCTTATATATAAATATCTTGAAACTCGTTTGATGATTTCTGATTTAAAGCAAAGTACTCTTGATTTTCGATATCTGATTTTGAAGTACTGAAACTTAGTGAACTAATGGTAGGAATATATATTCTGAACATTACTGATTACTGATTACTGGCCTCACCCCTTAGAGGAGAGAACATATAGGGGACTGATATCAGTTTAGCCATGAAATTCACGAACATGCTCAGTGCTTATTTGATAAACTTCTGATTTCCGATTACTGAATACTGACTTCTGAACACTGAACACTGATTTCCGTTATGAAAACAAGAATTTCTGTATATTTTCGTATTATTGTTCTATGAAAATGATTTCGCAAATTGGGAGTTATCTCTTCTCCCGCTTACTGAGTGACAACCATATCATTCACCCACTATAACATCTCAGATAAGAACGATGAAGAAATGTTAGAAGAAAAGGAGCAGAATCTGTTTTGGGAATGGTGAAGAAGAAGACTGTTATTCTCAGTTTCAAATTATGTTTTTCCGCTGCATCTGTAGAAGCAATGTTTTATCTGTTTTACATTTCCGCTGTAAAACATTAATGATTCGAATTTGTATCGGAAAATGAATTATTTCGTATTATCAATAAAAAGTCTGGTTTCTGAATTTTGTACTTCCGAGGCTTGTTGTTTTCGAATGTAAATTTGAGAGCAACGCCGGTGTCAACCAACCCCCATCTCGGGGCGTGACATTGGTGATTTAAAATTTGTACAAACTAGAGGAGGGAAAAGATACTACGTGACATTCATTGATGATTACACAAGCTACTGTTACGTATATCTTTTGAGGTCGAAAGATGAAGCTCTTGAAGCATTCAAATGTTATAAGAACGAAGTTGAGAATCAACTAGACAAACAAATAAAGAAGGTTCGAAGCGATAGAGGGGGCGAATACGGAGCACCGTTTGATGTATAATTCATGAAACGACTGCTCTTTATTCACCACAATCGAATGACATTGCCGAAAGAAAGAATCGAACTCTGAAAGATATGATGAATGATATGTTAATAAGTTCAGGACTACCCCAAAACTTGTGGGGGAAGCAATACTATCGGCTAATCACATCCTGAACAAGATACCCCACAAGAAAAATTACAAGTCACCTTATCAATTGTGGAAATGTCATAAACCTTCCTACAAGTACCTTAAAGTGTGGGGGTGTCTAGCTAAGGCTGAAATATCAAAGCCTAAACAAGAGCGAATTGGACCAAAGACGGTCGACTTCATATTCATCGGATATGCACATAATAGTAGTGCATATAGGTTTATGGTGCACAAATCTGAAAATGCAGAAATGAATACGGGCATGACATTTGAGTCAAGAAATGCAGTATTTTTTGAAAATATATTTCCTTGTAAAGAGAGAAAATAAAATGGTTCTAGCAAGCGAAAACTTGAGACGGAGCATGAAGGTCAAGTACCTACACATGATCCAACTCTTCATGAAAATGCTATACCATTGGAAGGCTCTTCAAAGGAGCAAGAGCCAAGAAGAAGCAAAAGGGCTAGAATCTCAAAGTTCTTTGATCCAAACTTCCATACTTTTATGTTGGAGAATGAACCAAAGAACATACAAGATGCTCTGGGTAGTTCTGAAGCTCCTTATTGGAAAGAAGTCATCAACTCTGAAATGAATTCTATTTTGTAAAACCATACTTGGGAACCAAGTGGATCTTCCACCAGGTACCAAGCCATTGGGATGCAAATGGATATTGAAAAAGAAAATGAGAGTTGATGGAAGTATTGAAAAACACAAAGCCATGCTTGTGGCCAAATGTTATAGACAAAGAGAAGGTCATGATTTATTCGACACGTATTCACCAGTTTCAAGAATAACATCCATTCGTGTGCTCATTGCTATTGCAGATTTGCATAAAATGAATGTCAAAACGGCATTCTTAAATGGTGAACTTGAAGAAGAAATATATATGGAGCAACCTGAAGGCTTCATTGTTAAAGGACAAGAAAGAAAGGTCCGTCGTTTAAATAAGTCACTATATGGACTTAAACAAGCGCTCAAGCAGTGGCACGAAAAATTTGACAAGGTAGTATTGTCAAATGGATTTAAGATTAATGAGTGTGACAAATGTGTTTACATTAAAGGCACTCGAGAATCCTATGTGATAGTATGTCTATATGTGGATGACATGCTAATAATGGGAATAGCCAAGAGTTGATGAAGGGTACAAAGAAAATGTTCACAAAACATTTTGATATGAAAGATATGGGTATTGCTGATGTAATTCTAGGGATTAAAATCTTTAGAATTCCAGAAGCAATAGTCCTATCTCAGTCTCACTATGTAGAAACAGTGTTGAAGAAGTTTAACACTTATGACTCTACCCCAGTAAAAACGCCTTTGGACGTGAATGTCCATTTGGTGAAGAATCGTGGAGAACTAGTTTCCCAACTGGAATACTCCAGAATTATCGGAGACCTTATGTACATCACTAATTATACTAGACCTGACATCGCTTGTGCAGTTAACAAGTTAAAGTCGGTTTACAAGTAATCTTAGGGATGCACACTGGAAGGCGTTGACAAGGGTGCTTAGATATTTAAAGCACACCTCAGAATATGGATTAAATTACACAAGGTATCCTGCAATACTTGAAGGATAATGTGATGCAAATTGGATTTCTGACACCAATGACTCCAAATTCACAAGTGGCTATGTATTTAGCATTGGTGGAGGATCAGTCTCTTGGAGGTCATCAAAACAAACTTGTATTGGTAGATCTACTATGGAATCAGAGTTCATAGCGCTAGATAAAGCTGCAGAAGAAGCTAAATGGCTTCGCAATTTTCTAGAGGACATTCCATGCTGGACAAGTCCATGCCAACAATCTTGATACATTGCGACAGTCAGTTGACAATTGCAAGGGCACAAAACAGTATGTACAATGGCAAGTCTCGATACATTCGTCGAAGACATAATATTGTGCGACAGTTGATCTCTAATGGAATTATATCTGTTGATTATATTAAATCAATTGATAACTTAGCGGATCCGCTTACAAAAGCATTTAATAGAGATCAAATGTACTGTCTAGCAAGAGGAATGAGTTTAAAACCTACCAAATAAAGTTTTCACAATGATAACCCAACCTTGTTGATTGGAGATCCCAAGATCTTGGTTCAATGGGACAACTAAGTTATGAGAATTTGAGGAATCACTCCTCATTCCTAAGACGATGAGTGAAGTTGCCTACAAAGGTAGTGAGGTTAAGTATTGTATTTTTAATGATTTCGTAGCTTACAAAAGCGGGGTATGTAGGATACCTTTTTGCAAAGAGATCACCTATGTACGTGTGAGAACGGGCCGCCTCGATGAAACATGTATGAAGCCAAGATGTGTTCCATGGCCAAAACTTTTTACACAACCGATAAAAAAATAGAAAAGGAAGAAAGGTTATCTTGTGGTTACAGTTGTCCATGGCCGGAATTATATTTTTTCCTAGAAGTTTAATCGGAATGAATACTGTAAAAATACATACTCCATGCTATTATTATGAGAACCACAATATTCATTTTTGTTTCATTATGATTTTTCGGTATGCTGTATCGATTATGATGAATGAGTCGAGACAGAGGTTAGATGGCCTTGCTGGATTAATGATTCAACACAATCATCAAACATCTCTTGAATTGATCTGAACTTCATTCCTAAACCCTTCAGTTTCGACACGTTGAAATTATAGTAAGGTCTGTCCAATTTCTCAAACCTGCAAAAGAAAATGCTGCAACATCTTATTCAACATGGATTCAATGATATTTGTTGGTGACTGGGGGATTCTCACCTTTTGGGAATGGGTAGTGCAGGATAGCGTGCTGATAGAATTGAAGCCAATTCATTGTTGTCCAGAACAGTTGAGCTGCAAAGATACCGCCCTTTCACGTTCTCATTCTCAAAAACAACAATATGGCTCGACGCAACGTCGTCTATGTGAACATATCCCATTCTTCCATACCACTCAAACTTCTCTGTTTCCCCTGGTGTGTGTTTTCATTGGAGACGAGCAAAAAACTAGAAGTCAGTTTTGTTCCACTCATCATTATCTTGTATTACGTTATACATGACTACGGACTACCTCTGAGCAAGCCAAGTACATCAGCTGAAGTAGAACAAAGAACAGGAGGTAAACAGGGTCCAATCACAAACGACGGCAGAACGGTCACCAGATTGATTTTATTGTTCTCACAGAATTCCCATGCAGCTTTCTCCGCCAGAGTTTTTGATATTGCATACCAAACCTAGTAGGAACAAACCCGAGAAAAAAGGCGCCCATGTCTGATATACTTACGAAAGCATATATAAAAGATATTCCAGGCTGCTACTTGTTTCAATACCTTGTGTTTTTCACACAGCTCCACAGAGCTCCAAGATGACTCATCCAATGGCACATCTGGGTCAAAATCTTCTCTTGTCCTCACTGTCGATGAAGATGAGGTTAGAACCACACGCCTCAAAGATGGATTTCTTTTGCATGAGCGTAACACATTGAGAGTGCCATCAATTGCAGGTTTCAATATTTCCGCCTGCCACGAACCAAAATCAACGTTTGTTTGGTGGAGAATATATAGGGTATTAAAATAGGTAGTATATAAAGCATGCCTCTGGATCCGAAGTAGGGTGTCCTAAAACAGGTGATGCAGTATGAAACACTCCGACACAGCCCAAGATTGCTTCATCAAAGCTGCCTTCTATCATCAGGTCTCCTCTCACCAGGCAAAGCCTTTCTTTTGCTCCATCCAGCTTCCACAGATGCCCCACTTTCTTCTCATCTCCTGATTAAGAATGACAAGAAACAGAGTAAATACTGTCAATATAATTAAAAAAAATAACACAGAAGCAAAGTTAATCTTTCAATTATGCAGCTGATTCTACCCGGATCTCTGACTGTTCCAATGACATGATAATCAGATAAAAGGAGGCGCTTGATCAACCATGAAGCTAGAAACCCAGCTGCACCAGTAACACATACTTTACCCTTCACTTCAGGCATCTGATCCAATATCCTTTTCTTTCATTAAAATTGTAGTTATATGATATGAAATTCTGTTTGGGAATCAAATTTATACACCCTTCAAAGCAATGCAAGTACTAGAGATGGTAGGTCATCTGATGTGTGTGTCTCTCATTAATCAACAAATATAAAAATAAAAGGCAACAAGGTTAGTTAGACTTAGAGTGGAGGCTTGACCTGGTTTACAGGTGTTAAGTAGGCAGAGAAGCCAAAAAGCATGACGATCATCAATGTGCTCAAATTAATGAAACATGCCAAAACTTTTAGAGAGTTGGTTCTTGTTAAATAAGAATGAATCTCACTATCCAGTTTAATATAAGCTATTCTCTATATCACAAGGATACTTCCTGCTACAAAGGAACTGTTAAAAATGGCAAAATCGTCTGCTATGAATCTCTTCGTGCCACAAGACGCATTGGTAGAAAAATGGCAGATCAAAGTTTCTCTTTGCCACTGTCCAATAAACATAGCCGTATGATCGATTAATTTGTTCGCAGCCGTTTTGCAGATTTACCACTGTGATCTTCAGATACGCCAATTGCTTGGCCATTATCATTTATCAGAATAGATTTAAATTTAAACATCCAACCAGGAAAGTCAGATTCCAAGAACAAAGATGTTGGAGTTGATTTGTAAAACGCCAGTGGGACTTGCTTGACCCTTCTTCGTATCTGCAACAAAAATTAAGCTTTAAATAAGATACTGAATTAAGAATGGCAACCAGCAAAAATATAGTGGGGTACATGAATTGCTATATTTTTTTAAAAAAATTATCATAATTTGCTAAAATTTGAAAACAACGTTATTTTGATAACAGCTTTTAAAAATTAATGAAAAACGGAAGAGCGTGAGGGAATGGCCCAAACCACTAAACTCTATCCGGGTCTCTGTATCCATCCGGGTTCGGATCGGGAAATGGAACCAGCTGCGAGGCGCAGAGAGCAAGAACGCGGACATAATCGATAGCATGACATGCATTTCCAACAAGACTGTGGGAGCCAAGTCCAACCCCTTGAAATTTCGCCACCTCAACAACGTTAATGGAACCCACCACCCACTTGGGCATTCGCCGTCTTTTTTGCTTGTAATATGTCACAATAGATGGTCTCTGCGTGAATGAACGATCGTCAAACGTGTGAGTCTGTCGCTGAGGAAAAATGGATAACAGGCGTAGGGTCGAGGAGTTTACGGCGGGGGTACTACGGTCTGCCGTCTGTGTGTTGCTGGAGGTATGCTGAGTGCCGGACCAGCCATCTCGCGATCATCCCGCTCGATGTCTTGAAGGTTAACATGCAGGTATGCCCGGAAAATTGTTCAACCATTCTACTCCCGTAATTAACTCTTTTGATTTGGATTCTTTAATTTGCTCTCTGTATGTTAGGCGTCTTAAATTTTGTCCATGGCTGTGTAAGCCTCTGTTCTTAGTACTCACTTTGTTTTTCTTCGTGACTTGTCGAAGTCGATGTGGTTTTTTATGACATTTAACTGCTTACTGGGATGCTGCTTCCAGTTTGAATAAGGATGTTTGTTTTCTTGATGATAATATGTTTGCTACCCTACCATCTGGGCATTTAGGCGAATCCGATCAATTATAGCGGCTTCCTATCGGTCCTGAAGAAGGTGGCTCTGCTCTTTGGAGAGGTTGGTTTGGGAAATTTTTGGGATATGGTTTACAAGGTGGATGTAAAAATTTGGTCTTGATGAATATTACAAGAAGCTTTATGGAGATGTACTGGTGTATCAAAAGAAGGGGGTTGTATTCTTTCGTAGCAGCGCATCAAATATTTCCCGATGTTGCCCTTTGCCCATTCGAAGATGTCAAAATGAGTCCAAACTCAGCCAACTTTTGCCGAAGGCTTGACTGATGGATTTCCGAAATTTTATGCCAGTGAAGGAATTTATGGGTAATTTCAAACTCCTTTAAGGTGGCATAGTGCCATACTGATTCTGTCGTGATCCTTATTTTGTTGCAGTTCTACAAGAGATCATATCACAAGAGACCTACTCCATTTATTTTTATAAAGTAAATGTATTTTTTTAGAAAAACATTGTGTTGTTTTTCTATTGATTAGTTATTTTTTAACCCTTTAAGAATCTTTTTATTATATATAATATAACATAAATATAGATATATTATTGTGTCGGTTTCATGTGGATTTGAAGAATGACATGGCAATGAATGTTATGCACCGCCAGTGTTTTTTAATGATAAAAATTAATTCCCAAAAATAAACTATAATCACCGGGGCTTGGTTCGATCCGAGTTGAATGCCAAAAAAACCCGACCCGTGTTATGTAATAAAAATTTAATAAACGAAACCCAAGTAAGGCCAACAAATTAATAATCAAGAACATGAACACCGACAAAAAAAACTGAGTATTCTACTCCGTCTGCGTACATTGATACGAACACCATGAAATTAGCTAAGATTACAACAAAACAATCTTCGTTTTAAGCAACAATAGAATAAATGGAATCACACCCACAAGACGCCGGTGATCATATCTATCGATCATATTTGGAAGCTGGAGATGGATTGTGATTGATTTATTATTCTGGCTGGGTGAACAATGTACAGGCATATTATATATGTATGATTTGAAGGGATGATTGATTAGCTGTAGCGCATGGTCTGGGGGAGGCCAACGTCGTCCGAGCGGGAGAGTTTGCGGCGGAGTTGAGAGGTGACCTTGAAGAAGACGTGGCGCCAGCTGCCCTTGTTTTGAAACCCGAGGGTGGCGGTTTCCTCCGCGTTCATCTCCAGATCTGCAGCGAAGGCGGGCTTCCTGGAGAGGATCCAGCCCCACCCCCAATCCCACCACTTCCTTATGGAGTCGCCGGCGTTCTCTCCCAAGGAAGAGAGCGACTTGGAGCGGCGGAATGCCCATGCCGCGGCGGCGGGACGAGAGGGCTGGATCTTGAGGTTGAGGGAGAGGGATGAGAACCTCCGCCGGATCCCGGGGCTCTCCTGCAGGCCCGGCTCCGAGACTGGGAGTGATTGCGAACCCTGGTGCATCATCTTGAACACGGACCTGCAGCTCATCATTGCAGCCCAACAGTTACTGAGGAGAGAATGAATGAATCAAGAGGCTTGGAGGAGTTGGGACAAGACAGCCTGTTTTATTTGGATTTCACACAACACCAACCATGTGTTTACCTTTTAGCTATCAACCATTTTTTATTTAATTAAATTTATTGATTATTAAACATCTTTCCCAGATTTCATGAACAAATATATATTATATATATATATACATATAAATGTATATATATATTTTTACAAATCATATTTACTATAATACACAATATTTTAGTTTGCTCCAACATAATATCTTAATTCTTCGAAAGTTTTTACGTTGCTAAATTTTCACATCTTGATTTTATGATATATAATATAATATCATTAATTTTTCTTAACAAAGAATATATATTTAACTAACATTTAAAATAAACTCAAATTCCCTTTTCAAAATTTCATCAAGCTGTTGCGTTAACGTGTGATATTCGTACATCCAAATTTCAGAAATCTCAGTGAGTCTCAATTCGAAGAGCTTAGGGCCTTAGGCTCTTGGGCACATTACGCGCTTTGAACTTCTAATTATGTCTGTCCATGTATATACACACAAACACACACACGATTATGACCCTGTCAAAGCAACACTAGTTGGTTTGGAACGTCGCTGGATTCTTTCGGAATAAGGTGCTTAAACACATAAAAAAAGTATCGTTTGAAGAATAATGTTACTTCAGACCACTGGTTCATCTAGACTTGAGGACCACATGTCATAATAGCCCAAAAAGCTTCAGAAAACAGTAGGACAACCGTTATTTTGTTTTGTCATAAAATTTGGGCAATTTCATATGCTAGATAGATCTGTTTCAGGCTAAGTACTGATTAAACTTGATGACGCAATCATAGAGCCGTCCTCCAAGGAACTCAGCAACCTCCGGGTGCTTCACCTGGTTTGAAGAGCAAGAAATGAGTACATATTCATCAGTAGCAACCGACTGTTAATATTCGAAGGAAGTTAACCTTACCATTGCAATTTTCAAGGAATCACATTTAAACTGTGCATAAAGGTTAGTCTCTATTCCACGGCCCTGACCAAAAATATCAAGACAAATATGTGAGGCTCGGAAAAATTAGTCATGTACCAACACTCAACCAAGCAACAAAGAAACACATCTTTAGTTTTCACTTTATCGAACCTCATCATCCCAAAGCACTTCCGCGGTCTAAAAGAAGGTGGATAGAACAATGCCTTAAAATTAGCCATTTGAATTTCTAACTTGGTAAGAACTTACCATCCCTTCCAAAATCACGAGGTCTGCATCACTTGCTAGGTAGGAAAGTTCTTGTGATACGCTGGTAAGATCAATAACCTGTTATAATATCAAACCATACTAAAATATCTACGGAAGTCTCATTTCAAGAAACAAAATCAGAATAGATTAAGAAATGGATTTCTTACAGGCAAATCATTACCAGAGTTGGCAATGAAAAGATTCGAAGTGTCAACTCCCAGAAGCATCCCATTCTCATCCTTCAACTGTGCATACAAACTTTTGGTGACAAACCCAACCTACTCTTTAAGCTATCATCGCACCAATACTATAACAACTCTACTACCTTTGCTAAAACCTCGATCAGTTCAGTGTATGTTATGTCATTGATAGAAGGCAAGTCATTAGCGGCCAATACAACCTGCAAAGAAATAATTTTTTCCAGCTTGAAATGACAAAACAATTTATATACACGTCTCTTCTATCATAATATAGGATATATAATATAGGTTCATAAGTCTTGAAAACGTTTAAAAAATATTCAAAAAAGACTGTCATGATGAAAACAAATTACTCTCTATCGCCGAAGATTTGCATAATGATGAAGACAACACGTATTATCTAAATGAAATTCTAGAACATTTAAAAAACAAAAAGGGTGATCACTATGACTTTGCCCAACAACAATTGAACAAGATTGTAGGGGGGACACCTCCGACGATCACCAGTCCACTTGATCAATTTGAAATTATCTCATGGATTCCTATTGAGATAGGGGACTTGTATTTATCATTCACAAATTCATCTTTGTTTATGCTACTCACTCTCAGTTTGGTCCTACTTTTGTTTCATTTTGTTACAAAAAAGGGAGGAGGAAAGTTAGTCCCAAATGCTTGGCAATCCTTGGTAGAGCTTCTTTATGATTTCGTGCTGATCCTGGTAAACGAACAAATAGGTGGTCTTTCTGGATGGCTCATACATGAATTGAATTGATTTCCGTCGTCCAAGTGAAATAACCTACTATGGACTATCCCGGTAAGGTATATTCCTCCATCATCTCTTTTTTATCCCAATCTACACAAATCCCTGGACATCGGGGAATTGAACGAATGCTGGCTTCGTGCAGAGTTCCACTATATATATTAATGGGTGGCTCCCTAAAGCCGGGTCCGTCCAACGAAAGGAATCCTGGTCTTTGCTCCTAATCTTATGAATATTCCGAAGTTGAGGATTGAGCTTTCGTGTGTCACTGATTTAGGGAATAAAAGATGATTGCCAGGAATCGCTTTCCAATCAAGATAAAATATTTACTTTACTTTCTTAGTAAAAAGACAAGCCAAACACTTGATCGACAAGTAGTAAAATATCAAATCAGACCTTTACACCATGTCGTAATAGCTCTCTTGCAAATGGCAATATACCCAAAACAACATCTGCACCAGAATTATCTACAAAGATGACAGCCTGTGCAATTGGAAAGCAAGTCAGAGAGAGTAAAATATGCATGAACGATGAGAGCAAACAATGGAAGAAAAAACCATTATTGGTCAATTAATCCCAGAAACTAACCTTTTTCCACGATTTTTGACCCCATTTTAATATGAAATTGTCCAAATCATCAATAACCCATGGTCGTGGGACAAGGTTCTGACAGCTAGCTTGAAAGGACATGCCATCCTTTGCAAACAACTCCGCTAGCTTCAATATTCAAGTGAGTTGACAAATTATGTAATGGCATTCAAAGGCTGAGCAATCAATCCAACCAGATAACTTAAAACGCAGAACTGAGGAATTATTCCAACAGGATAAAGTAAATGCAGGCTGAGGAATTAATCCGACCATATAACTTAAAAGTTAAATGGCAGTATGCTACCATTGTGCATGCTTCTAAACTTGAAAACTGATCAGCTTTTGCATGGATACATCTAACTAAATAGAAATTTCAACATTTTCTGAATGACCGCATGATTAAAAACACCCGGATCAGATTTCCAATCACAGACTACAACCTAGTCGGAAGTGAACGGTGTAGAAAGTTTAAAATTAATAAGTTGATAAAATTTAATTTGAATCTTTCAGCATCAAATTCATATTACAGTGAGAAAATCAATCGATGATGTCAGAGAAGCTCTAGAAATTTTCAGTTTCATCAGTGACAACCATCCACAGCAATCATGAGATAGAGGCTGTAATCCGATAGGCCTACAACTAAAAATTTCAAAAACTGGGGAATCTATTGTTTCTCATAAAATGCAAAGCTAAATGAGGAAATAAATTATTCTAAAAAAGCCAATCATATAATCATGCAAGTCATCATATTCCAACAAAATGGTGCTTAATTCCTACGAATCCTAGCTGAGAGCCTGACATACCTGTGCTGAGCCAAGATCAAATATGTTACCAGCAAAGATTCCTCTAATCAAATTCTCAATACGCTTTGCTTCATCTTCTATGGCATCATTAAGATGAACAACATCTTTAAACAGGGTAATCGCCTTGGCATTTTCTTCATCCTATCAATGTAAAAAATTGATCTCCTTCCACCCATTGTTAAGCAGAAGTAAAACAAAGAAGGAAGCAAACATGAAGCTCAACTAAGAACTGCTTCATCAAATCCAGAGAAGTTGATACTGTGTATAGGTGCTATCATGAGATCACTCTTGTAAATTTTTTAAATGGATAACCCTAGTCCGAAGTAATATTCAAATGTTGGACTTGGGTGGCTTGGGTTGAATCATTTGCAATCCATGATTTCGAATTTAAAAACTCAAATACATCTTCTACTTATTGACACTATAATTATACAAATCACAATGGATTTCATATAATTTTAATGTTACATGATTTGAAATTCATTATGATTAGTATAATTGTACATGAATAAGTAGGGAGAGGATTTAAATTCATTTGAATAAATTGATTTCAAATACTTCTATCCAAACACAACCAAAGTGAATCTGTCCCTCGTTGACAAAATTGCTTTTCTCAAACCCTACGAAGTTGATTAGCAGCATCAAACTCAAAATCTCAAGGTCTAAAGGAATGAAGCTGGTGTTGTTATTGACTGAAACGAACATGTGAGAAAATTCCCGACCTTGACCTTCTTGAATATATCTCTGAATCCCACTTCTCTAAGGACTAGCTCACGAAGCTGGCAAAGAAGCTGATAACTATTCCTTGTGAATAAAACAGATCAAATATACAAAAATATATAACTCGAAAACTTAACAGAATAGCTCAATTTTACGAGAGGGATCGGCATACAATGCAATCAGGCGGGCCACCATGACTTTCGGGATCTTTCTTCAAGTCCTCAAGTATTTCCTTGTATCTAGAGGGGGTGGACACACAAGTAGTCAAGAAAATATAAACAAAATAAATGCAATCAATCGAGCACAGCGAATCTCGTATGTCAGTAGTTGAACTTAATATACAAAGTCATACATCACCTTTGAGCGAACTTTTCAGCTTTGGCGGGTGCATCGGGCACCGAATCGTCACTCTGAGCGCGATTCCTGCGAAGTCATCCATAATTACAAACATGATCATGAGAAACAGATATCACAAATTAATAGTTGAAAAGAAAAAGGGAAAGTTGATACCGGAAAGAGGGGATGGAATTGGCGAAGAGATTGATCCAAGAGAGCTCGGTGGGGGTGGTCTTCTTGGGATTGTCGGAAGGGAATCTGTAAGGAATGGTGCATGCTCTGTAATTTTGCTCCAACAACACCGGCAGCGCCACCATTTCCCCCGATTTCTCCATGCCGAATTCTAGAGCATTCCCGATTGATTAGAACATGTAGTTTGATTTGAAGGTACCATAATTCACTGAGAAATATTAAATTATTATTAACCTAATCGCCCGTATTAATTTACGGTCTCCAATATTGAATTAGCTCATGTTCTGAGTGTGGAAATATTCTAAATATTTTTTTTTATGTTTCCAAATGAAATTTTTTAAAGTAAAAATTCGAGTGAGACGGTTTCACGAGTCTTATTTTATAAAATATATATTTTATTTGGGTTATCCATGAAAAAATATTACTTTTTATGCTAAGAGTATTACTTTTTATTGTGAATATTGGTAGGATTGACCTGTCTTACATATAAAGATTCGTGAGACCGTCTCGCAGAGACCTACTCATATTTTAATTATGTGCTTAATTAATTTAATTTTTGAAATATTATAATTTTAGTTTGAAATTTAAGATAGAATATGTTATTTTGAAATATAATATAATTATATGAATTATTTTCGAATGTCATAATATTCATGTTTAATTTCATCTATCTTTGGTGAAAATAAACTCCTCATTTTTTTATATTTATAAAATATTTCTCTTATTTAGCTATTTTCATCTATCTTAGATGAAAATAAACTCCTATTTTTTTAATATTTTTTAAGAATTAGATTCCAAATAATTAGAAAATTCACAACGATCATTCAAGCCGATATCAATCTTCATAAATCATGATGAAAGACACTTATTTATTACTATATTATCTACTCATTTGAATCCTTTTATTGTAGTATATTAAATATCTTATACAAATTAATTATTTTCGACAAAACTCAAAGAGTGGGTCTCATGTGAGATCGTTTCACAGGATTTTAATCTGTGAGATCGTTTCACGGATGGTAATTTTACCGATATTCACAATAAAAAGTAATACTCTTAGCATAACAAGTAATACTTTTTCATGGATGATCCAAATAAGAGATATGTCTCACAAATACGACTTGTGAGACCGTCTCACACAAGTTTTTGTCCAACTTGAGTGGGTCTCATGTGAGACCATCTCACGGATTTTAATCTGTGAGACGGGTAACCTTACAGATATTCACAATAAAAAGTAATACTCTTAGCATAACAAGTAATACTTTTTAATGGATGACCCAAATAAGAAATGTGTCTCGTTTTTGCCAAACTTAAATATGTTGTTTCATAAATATCACAACTCAAATTAAATATAGAATGATTTAAAAGAATGTAAATCAGTGTCAAACAAAATTATTCTAAATTAAACTCTCATATATTATTTTAATAATAATAAATATATAAAAACAGTAAGAAAAAGAATTCAAAAATGAAAATATAAACGATCTTAAGTCGAGCATTAAAATTTATAAATAATCTTAAAAATAATTTTTTAAATATAAATAAATTTGAGAAAGTCATTTTAGAAATTTAATTTGAAAAGTTTATTGTCTTTAAAAAGGTAATCTTGAAAAACAAAATTACCTGTTGAGATAGGGCAGGCAACATTATACAGACGAGAAACAACAATAAAAGGAGGATCCTCCACGGCAGAATCAATCCCGACGCACCGCTCTTTCCCGAATCAAAATCCAAAATTTCATCTACCCTTCTTCGATTTTTATTGCCCAGGATGTTGGCATACGTAGTGTTGAGTCCTTTTTGTTCTATATTTGTGTAAGATTACCCACTGTTCTTGTTTATTCGACAAAAAAGGAGGTTTCTTTGAGAGGGAATGTGTTTGGAGAGTTTTTTCAGAAGATCTGCTATGGATCGGTTGCTTTTTTCGAGTTGATATCGCTGTAGATTATCTACGATCCTTTCTGCCTTTTTCTATTTCAGAAGGTACGATTAGTGTTTGCCTCGTTTTTTATTCGTGGATATTAATTAATTTATTTCTTGCTATTTTGGTGTGACGATTTCTTGCAAGGACTCTATGATTCACTGTGTGTTTTGTGGATGTGTCATTTATCTGAAATCTAATATCTGCATTACTTATTGGAGAAATCGAGATTTGAAACCAACTGAATACAGTAATTCATTCATGTCCTCAACCTTTGC
Source organism: Primulina eburnea (assembly GCF_022965805.1). Taxonomy (NCBI): domain Eukaryota; kingdom Viridiplantae; phylum Streptophyta; class Magnoliopsida; order Lamiales; family Gesneriaceae; genus Primulina; species Primulina eburnea. Next base: position 17,000,088 of record NC_133103.1, read on the forward strand.
AAACAATATAAATTCTTCTTCTTTATCGTGTGTCCATTCCAAAGAAGAAGATACATCTTTTAAATATGCTGCATTTTATTGTATTTGGCTCATTCTTATTCTACCACTAAAATATAAGAATTTATTTTCTTCACGTGAACTTTGTCAATCAATTTCTGTCCTCGATGATTTATATGCTAATTTTACGTTATTTCTTTGAGATACTTCTTAATAGGGCGACTGAAGATTCTGAACAGAAGGTGGGTTAGTGAGCGGGAGGTGATTTTGCATGGGTGACGATGCCGGAATTGCGTAGCGGAGCACGGAGATCAAAACGGCTTGTTGATCTCCAGCCTGCACATCAACCCGCTAATCCAGAAGAGAATTGTGTTGCACCTGTTCAGAATAGAACGAGGAGGAGAGGTAGAGGTAGAGGGAATGCAGCTGCTGTAACTAAAGGGCCATCTGCAGTAACGCCAGCTAGGCCAACTGCTGCTGGTCGTGGTCGGGGCATTAGGTTGATAGATTTAGACACAGAGCCACCTTGTGAGGTTCTTCCACATCCTGTTGGCCTTGGTGCTGGGGAACAGCCTCTCAACGTAATAGAGGGTGTTGAAGAAAAGGAAATTGGCATGGACGGTGGGAGTGCAGATAAAGTAATGGGAGTTGAAGAAGAAGTGAGCGCTACTCCAGTACCAGATAGGGTAATTTCATATTTTTTTCGTATTCAAGAATGTTCTATGAAAATCTTGTTATGATCTGTTATTCATGGATCATTGGATTTAAACTCTTGAGATTGCTTGATTTCTTTTCCTGTTATTTACTTATTTAGGTCTTTTCACATTTTAACAGCATTATTAGTGATTGAGTGCATTTTGTTTGTTCAGGTACAAGTGGGCAATTCTCCCATGTATAAGACAGAAAGGAAATTAGGTAAGGGTGGATTTGGCCAAGTTTATGTTGGCCGAAGGGTAAGTGGTGGCACAGAAAGAACAGGACCAGATGCAATCGAGGTATCACTGAGCACCTGTTTTCAACAGTTGGAGAGTTTTGAGCAATCTCTCTTTTTCTGAAATTTATTAGCTTGGTTTATCATTTTCTAGGTCGCACTTAAGTTTGAACACCGAAATAGCAAAGGCTGCAATTATGGCCCTCCATATGAATGGCAGGTGTACAAGTGAGTTTGTTGTTCTTAACTAGAGGATGTTCTCATTTCTTTGCATTACAACTATTCACATCTCACCTGTTGTCTTATTTATTGAAAAGCACACTGAATGGATGCTATGGGATTCCATGGGTTCACTACAAGGGTCGTCAAGGAGATTTTTACATCTTGGTGAGTTTTGATCGCATTTTTTTGCAGCGGATTTTTCAGTATGATCTCAAAGAAATTTTGTTTCAGGTCATGGACATGCTTGGACCCAGTCTTTGGGATGTTTGGAATTCCTTGGGCCAGTCGTAAAGTTCTATCTCTTTGCCTGCTTCCCTCCATCTTTCTGTTCAATCCTTCTTTTTAAGTAAACTAGTTAATACGTGTTGCATTTTCAAATGTGCAACAAAGTAGCTGTTTTATTGTTTCTATGCTGATTCTTTCCTTGTTTATTATTATCACTTGAAACAGAATGTCTCCAAGTATGGTGGCTTGCATCGCTGTTGAGGCTATATCTATTCTTGAAAAGCTTCATCTTAAGGGGTAAAACCTTAAAATTTTAATATGTATAATGATGTGTTGGCTCCTTGATAAGATAAAGTTGTTCACGGACTTCATTTTTCTTGCTTATTACTTTCTTAGTAGAAGACAGCTGATTGATTATCTGTACCCTCCCTTTCACTTTTCTAGATTTGTGCATGGAGATGTGAAACCAGAGAACTTTTTACTTGGTCAACCTGCGTCTGCTGATGAGAAAAAGCTGTATCTCATTGATCTTGGTTTGGGTATGATGCTGCCGTTCCTTTTCTTTAACTTTGTGCTGATGATTGACCATCTAGTTCTTGGTTAGCACCAATAGATGTTCAAAGACAGAAAGATTTCATTTTTTGCTATTGGTTTTTGCGTAGCTTTGATTTTTCTGGTTGACCTTTTGTTTTCATTTTTGCTATCCTGATTAGTGGGCTTTATACTCGTTAATTCCTCATTGGTGCAGCTTCTAAGTGGAAAGATGCATCATCTGGTCAGCATGTTGAATATGATCAGAGGCCAGATATATTCAGGTGTGTGAAGTTCATGCAATATTTTCACATGAGCTATACTTGTTATGAACCAACAAACTCCATCGGTCTGTTCACAGAGGCACAATAAGATATGCTAGTGTACATGCACACCTGGGCCGCACAGGAAGCAGGAGGGATGATCTCGAGTCATTAGCATACACGCTGATATTTCTGATAAAGGGAAGGTTACCTTGGCAAGGCTATCAGGTCAGTTGAGATGACTGCTCCTAGTTACTTGTGAGCTTATTCCATTTTTATGTAATTTATTGTTCTCTGTTCTTATTTGGATGATTGCAGGGTGACAACAAGAGTTTCCTAGTTTGTAAAAAGAAAATGGCCACGTCTCCGGAGTTGATGTGTTGCTTTTGCCCAGCTCCATTTAAGCAGTTCCTCGAGGCTGTTACTAATATGAAGTTTGACGAGGAGCCAAATTACCCGAAATTGATATCCTTTTTTGAGAGTCTAATTGAACCATGCACATCATTGAGACCGATACGAATTGATGGAGCACTCAAGGTGACTTTTTAGCAGAGAACACATAGTCTATTCGTTTTTTTTTTGTTTGTACTGGTTTAGAAAGCATTTGTTTTTTTTTTTTAAATCTTCTATTAGGTTGGACAAAAGCGTGGGAGGATGCTCATTAACTTGGAAGAAGATGAGCAACCAAAAAAGAAAGTACGTCTTGGTAGCCCAGCTACTCAGTGGATTTCAGTTTATAATGCAAGGCGACCCATGAAACAGAGGCAAGCAACTTTAGATTTACTTATATGCTTATTCTGTCATACCTTTGCTATTTTTTGTTTGCTTCTCATGGAATTTTGTTCTACTGCTTTGCAGTTTGTCATTGAAATGAATACCTGAACTCTGATATATTACATGTGTGATTTTATGATTTGCACGAGTAGTCTTTTAGCCGATGGTTTTTATTTGTGAATCTTGATTTAATGTAGGCATTCAACCTTTCCTGTTTGTAATTTTACTTCTTGCTTTATCTTTTGTCTGGAGCCATCTATGTCAGGGGCTTAGTGTTTAAAAAAGTTGGCCAAAGTTGAAAAGTATCATCAAAAGTATGTAACAATTCTGGAGACTTGATATTTTGTTTGGTTGTTTTTTGAGTTGTGCATTGCACGTGTGATTCTATTTCTGTTTGATTTTTTCAATCACATAGAGGTTTTTCGTTTGTGTATTTAGTTTATTTATTTTATTTCTTTTTGGGAACTTATTGTACTTGAATTTGTTGATGCCTGTAGAATTTGAATATCTGAAAATCTAACTTCTGGAAAGTGAGAGCAAATTGCCCTTGTCTTCCTGTTGATTGATGTGTCGATTGTTGTTTCCGTTAATATGAAAGATTTTAGATTCCGACCTATATGAGAATTGCTGTTTCCATTAACATGAAAGATTTGAGATTCCAACCTAGATTGTTTCTCATCCCATGGTGTACTTCCTATATGTGAGATTGCTGCCATATTTGCAATTTCTCTGTTTGTGATTAAATGGTTGCATTTGTGTAGATACCACTACAATGTCGCAGACTCAAGGCTCCGTCAACATGTAGAGAAGGGCAATGAAGATGGCTTACATATCAGCTGTGTAGCATCAGCTTTAAACCTCTGGGCCTTGATCATGGATGCTGGGACAGGTTTCAGTTCACAAGTGTATGAGCTTTCTGCTGTCTTTCTTCACAAGGTTGTTTATCCAACTAACATTCCTTGTTATGACTTCTTGTGTCACGTCCTAGCTTGGTACTGTTTCCTATCCCAACAATAATGTTCTCTGGTTCATGTTAGGATTGGATCATGGAGCAGTGGGAGAAAAATTATTACATCAGTGCAATAGCTGGTGCAGCTAATGGAAGTTCACTGGTGGTTATGTCTAAAGGTGGGTTGAAGCTTCTCTCTTGTTGCGATTTTTGTCTCATGGGGCTCACTTCCATTTTTTGCCATGCTTTTTTGGATGGTGTAAACTGTAAAGATATGCTCTTTATTAAATGTCCACCACTGCACTAATTGGTTGGTCACTTTTCTGACCATAAACAGCTTATAACATAACATTTATGATTGTGCACACGATGCTTCTGATCAAATATTTTTGCTATATGCTTTCGGGATTTTTTCAGGAACTCCTTACACCCAACAGTCGTATAAAGTTAGTGAATCATTTCCATTCAAGTGGATTAATAAAAAGTGGAAGGAAGGTTTCCATGTCACATCCATGACTACCGCCGGCAGTCGCTGGGGTGTTGTAATGTCCCGAAATTCTGGATATTCTGAGCAGGTAAGACTTAATTAATAAGTTGAACAGTCAACCTAAGGACTTCCTGTACTTTGAGTTATGTCTAAGTAATGTGCCGGTGTGTTCTTAGGTTGTGGAGCTTGATTTTCTCTATCCTAGTGAGGGAATACATCGTCGATGGGAAAATGGCTACAGAATAACCTCCATGGCTGCTACAGCTGATCAAGCGGCCTTCATACTTAGTGTACCCAGACGTAAAATCATGGATGAGGCTCAGGAGACCCTTCGGACATCTGCCTTCCCTAGCACCCACGTAAAGGTAGTAGCTGCTCGTCTGATAATTTATTTGCGGATATTTGGGATACACAATGGATTGGAATCAGAGTACAGTTTAGCCTGGAATTATATATTTCATTGGAGAATTTCGATGACGTTTAACCCTATCAGTTCTTTACCATTTCATAAACTTGAAGGTATGAACCCCTGATAGTCCTTTTGATTTTGTTTGCAGGAGAAGTGGTCCAAAAATCTCTACATAGCATCAATATGCTACGGTCGTACCGTTTGCTGAAGGTCTTGTGCAATATATTCTGGTGCTGAAGATGACAATATTAAAATTTTGGAAGCTCATATTCTTTGGCTCCGATTTTGATTACCATGTGTGTATCAGGTTCTCTACTCTTTTGCCTCAAAAATCATGTTATGTAACTGTAAAATTTACTGCCTCCGCTTCTGATAAATGCAAAATGACATGAGAGTTAAAATACAGAGAGGGGGAGGAATATTGCGATTGATCTTTATCCAAATTCCAAACCCAACCCTTGATTATGTGGCAGCTTGCCATTTTACATTGAAATTGGTAATGTTATATCAAGTGGACCTCTCTACTTCCTTTATTATTTATTCTCAGTATCAGCATGTGACATTATGTTACCAATCTGGATCCCAGCTGAGCTCTAATAAATTAACGGGTGGAAGAGTGTAAAAAATTTTCTGGCAATAGATGGATGAAGGTATTTTATCGACACCGTTGAGATTCATGATGGTTGGTGTTTGTATAAGTGGCCACAAATGTCGGATACGGACGGCTATATGAATTTTTCCAAAATAGATTAGAGAAAATTTTCACAACACAATTCAGAAATTAATTTATATGTAAGACGTTGAAACATCTTATGTCAAAAGATGTGATTGACTACTATCTGCATAAAGACATGACTATCTGAATGGACATACAGATTTTGTGAATAAGCAATTCTTCATTTAAATCTTTTCCGGAAGACTTAATTAGTAATATATATATGTCATGTGTGTATATCAGTGTTCTAAAAAAACCTGTTTAAGCTCCGTTTAAGTGCGTTTTTTTAATTTTAATTATGATTAAGCATGTTTGATAAAGATTTGACAAATATTTAGCATTTTTTAATGTGGTCTAGTTGCAAAAACAAATAAAGATTGTAATTTTGAGATTTTATATTTTTATAAAAATGAGAATTAATGCATTAGATTTAAATTTATCATATTTATGTATTATTTTATTTATTTATTATTTTGAGATAATTACAATTATATTAAAGATAAAAAAACTTTTTTTTCACGTTTAAGCATATGTTAATTTCGCTTAAACGTGAAAAGTTTGGAGCTCGACGTCCGTGCTTCGGGGCGTTTCACGCTTTTTAAAACCTTAGTATATATAGGAATCAGAACCAAAATCATTGATCAAAGATCCAAGAATCCACACCAACCAGAACACACGTTTCCCCAAGAATAATACCGTTTCACATGGTATCCGATCCACTTAGTCGTATCATTCCATACTCCAAATTTATATAAATATATATATTTTGCGTAATTTTTTATGTGGCGGCTCGCGTATATGTATTAACATTCGGAGTAGATTTTACATTTTGTACCCGAACATGGCTCGAATACGCATGGTTATAGACTTTATATAAATATTACGCATGGCCCGAAAATTAGTTTCAAAATCACAAATTAGTGTTTATTATTATTTATTTTATCGTTATTACTATTATTATTTTATACCATAATTATTATAAAAAAATATAATACTTAACAATATTACAGTTTATTTAATTTTAAATACTACTATAATTTTAAATAATATTAATCTAAATGTCTTTAATTAGTGTTATTATTAGTATCATATACTAATACCGAACATTATTTTAATTACTATTTTCTTATAAATTTATTTAACATTAATACCAAAAATTAATTAATATTTTAACACTATAATCAATTTACAATTTTGTAATTACAATAATATACGGATTATTATTACTTGTTATTCTTTCTTCATTCATTCTTTCAGATGAATAATAGTAGTAACGACAAAAATAATAAAATTAATAAGTAATTACAAAGAAATTAAGCAAAAAGATAACATCACCGTATACATTAATAAAAATAATAAAGGTGATTCACATTAATGAGGATTAAGGAAACATTATTATTAATAGTATATATTATTTTATTAGTATTTGTATTCATATAAATTTATTATTATTATTATCATTATTAAATACTATTTTTATTAGAAGACTAATAATAAAAAAGTGTGGTCGCCTTTTAATTTAATCTTACGAATCATATGTTTTTAACTAATCGCTTAATTTTCTAACTTATACAAATAAATTTTGTTTTAGTCATATATATTTTTATCACAAATGATATATGTTCATTAACAAAATAATTTTTAAAATAAAAAAGGATGAATCTAAGAAAAAATATATTGGATTCCAAGTTTTATGTCTAATTGTTTAACATAAATATAAATATGATTTAATCTAAATAATCAATTGAAAAAATACAATTATTAATGTATTTGTATTATATTTAAAAAAATCAGCAATAATAAAAAAACACATACATTCATTATAAGAGTAATCAAATAAATTACAAACAATAATTTTAATATTGTAAAAAAAATAATATCAATATAAAAAAAATAATTAGTAAAATTACTTTTCAGAACTATTCGTGTGACCAAATTAACGAATAATATTAAAACCTGAAATTTATGAAAATTATAATCAAGATGTTACAAAAAAATTATTTCAATATTCATAAAATTATAATAAATATCTTGCACGTATTTTTTTAAATGTTTTTAGAGTAGAATATTTTTAAAAATGTTTTTTTATTTTGATATTATTATTTTTTTTAAAAAAAAAACCTATGTATAAGCCCCAATTCATTTAGAGGTATAGGGGAAATTAATATGTACAAAGCCCAAATGATTTAAAAGGCATAGGGAAAATAACAAATAAAACACTGGGCCAACCAACGTATTAAATATGTAGAAAACAAGTGGACGAGTGAATTGAAAATTTAAGATCGTCATCAAAAAAACAAGAAAAATGGAATTTTTCAAATAAAAGAAGTGGAGAAGAACTTCGGAAAAAACAAAACAAACAAAATTGAAGAAACAAAAATTCTTCTAGGTTTGTATTTCAAATTTATTTATATGTCAAATTGTAATAAATGAAATAGTAATGTTTTTTAATTATTATGTGAGTATATTATGATTTTAACTTTCCAGGGTTAAAAGGTGAACATTGGGGATTTTAGAATTTCTAATATTTAGGGTTGAAATATTGAAATTATTATATTTTTTCCAAAAAAGACAAAACTTTGGTTTTTTTAAAAAATATTCGTATTTGAAATCTATATGATTTGACTTGCTATTTTATATCTATTGATTTATGTTGAAAATTTCAAGATTGAACATTATGGTTAAAAAATAAAGAATCAGCCATTTGGCTTGAATTATCCTATATAACTATAACTTATAAAATTCATTTTGGTTACATGTGAACATTACACTGAAGAATAAAAAAAATTTTAGATTTTTTCAGAATCATCGTCAATGAAAAAACCGAGACTTGAAAATGAGATTTTTGATGAACCGTTTCAGTGTAACACTTTACGAGTATATTTATGATATTGAAATGTGTATCTCAATAAAGTAAAAGAGATGTAACTTAAAGCTGATATGAAAAAGGCCTGAGGAGAAATTATTGTTGCATCTCCGAAAAATACTTCTGGTGTAGAAGACAAGATATTGATAAGATCATTCGAGACCATGCTAAAGACTAAATTAAACCGATGATCAAATCAATGTCAAGGAGTAGACAAGAGTTGGATAAATACTTGATATATTGTCTCGGATCAAAGAACAATTTATCAAGCTATATATAATAGTAGATAACGTAAAAGCAAAATGCAGGATTCGTCATATACCGTCTAACTGCTCACACTGCTTGAGTCAGGGGCGGAGCCAAAAGCTCCTATAAAGCCTGGGTGACCCAATTTTTTTTTAAAAAAATTATATGTAAATTTTATATAATTTTGGAATAATATAATATTAGCTCGGGTAGATCAATTTAATATATTAAAAAATTATAGAGTTTAAATTTTAGCTCGGACGGAGCCATATTTCTGGCTCCGTCACTGGCTTGAGCAATGTCCGGTCTTATACAGATTATGGCGAACATCAAACTTCCCACTGCTGATGCATATGGTACTGGAGACATGTCCATCCTCTCTGCTTCACTGCTAGGACACATCTCGGAGGATAACTTGAAGTTAACAGGAAGATTGGTCGAAATTGGCTTACTATCTTGCATGTTGAAGCGTTGCAAGACTTCATTCAAATAATTTTTATGGTAAAAACCAAATCTTTATGTTACTTCTGTCTCGGTGAACTTGCATCCCTAGAATCTTGTTTGTTGGTCCCAAGTCCTTCATATCAAATTCCCTAGCCAGCTGTGCCTTCAATCATTGGACATGATCTTTGTTTGGGCCTTCTACCAACATGTTATTCACATACAACAGTAAAATGATATAATCATTACCAGACCTCTTAAAACATGTACAAAATTTTGCACCCAATCTGTTGTATCCAAGGCTCATGATATAGGAATCAAATCTCTTGTACCAACATCTCGGCACCTATTTGAGACCGTACAGATATTTGTTCAACCTGCAAACCAAGTTCTCTTTGCTTTTTTCCGCAAAACCTTTTAACTGAAACATATAGATTTCTTCTTCAAGATCTCCATGAAGAAACGTCGTTTGCACATATAGCTGTTCTAGATGTAGGTCAAATACTGCACACAATGCTAACACTACTCTAACTGTTGTAAGCCGGATCACAGGAGAAAATATTTCATTGAAGTCGATGTTTTCTTTCTGACGATACCTTTTTACCACCAATCTAGTATGATACCGCTCCACTTGTTTATTGCCATCACGCTTGATCTTAAAGACCCATCTGTTACCAATGGATTTCCTCTCTCGTGGTAGTGTAACAAGATCACAAGTTTTATTCTTGTCGAATGCCTCCAACTCTTCTTGCATTGCTATCATCTACAAGCATACATCTGAGCTTTGAGTAGCCTTATGGAAACTCGATGGCTCACCATCCTATGACAATAGACCATATACAATATTGCTTTCAGTGACATAATATGAAAGCCAACCTGTTGGTCTTATGTCTCGAGTTAACCGCCTCACATTGAAAACTTCAGACTCAACATGTTCTTGTTCTTCGTGCTCTGGTATTGCTTCACAAGAAATTTAACCTTCGTCTATCTTATTTTCCACCTGAAACATAGTATTTTATCCGGCAGATGGCCAGTGGCCTAAAGAAACGACATATTTTGGAAATATAGATTTGAATTGCGAAGAATATGAAAGAAAAACACCAAGCGTGCCTTTGTATTCTTTTACTTTATCTTCCTCGGAGATAACATTCATGCTGATGACAAGCTCGTGAACAGTAGGATCCCACAAGTGAAATCTCTTTTTACTCCATCAGCATAACCCAAGAAGATACATTTTCTGGATTTTGAATCCAACTTCGATCTTTCTTGCTCATTGTACAAAACATACACAAGAATTCTAAATGTATGCAAATTAGAAAAATCAGTTGGCTTCTCAGTCAAGATCTCCATCAGAGTCTTAAGATCAATCGCCAGTGAAGGAGAACGATTCATAATATACAAGCGGTTTTGACTGCTTCCACCCAAATTGACTTGTCTAAACCCGTAATACTTAACATATCTCCATCAGAGTCTTCAGATCATCCGCTCTGCCACTCCATTCTATTGAGATGTGTAAGCCGTCATAAACTGTCTTTTCATGCCCTAATGTTGACAATATGCTTCAAATTCGTTACTGGTATATTCTTCTCCATTTTAGTTATCAAACACTTGATTTTCTTTTCAGAATCAAGTTCACTCCGCGCTTTGAAATCTTTGAAGATCTGGAAAACATCTGATTTTTTTTTGATTGGATACATCCAACATCTCCTAGAGAAATCATCAATGAACGAGAGAGTATCTTGCTACTCCTAGGGATACAACAGGTACTTGCCAAACATCTGAATGAATCAGCTCCAGTATGCTTTTGCTTCTGCAAGTAGAAGTACCAAACTTTAATCTGAGTTGTTTACTGGTAACACAATGCTCACAAAAAGGTAGTGACACTTTTGTAAGTCCCGACAACTGCTTCCGTTCTGAGAGAATTTTTAACCCTCGTTTTAACATATGCCCGAGCTTTATATGTCATAACACTGTTAATTTTTCTCCTGAACCAATTGATGCAACAGCTAGTTCCGTCTCTTTATGTGTTTCTCTCAAAAGTACAAACAGATTTGCATCAATTTTTTTTCGCCTTAATAACCACAAGCGCGCTCTTCACAATTTTCATGATCTCATTATCGATACGGGTTTTGCACCCAATATCATCCAATTGCCCCAAAGACAAAAGATTTTTCGTTAGTCCCTTCACATGTCGTACCTCCTGCATAGTGCGAATGGTGTCATCAAACATTTTTATTTTGATAATACCGAGCCATTTCCAAGGCATGATATTTCCCATGAATACAGATCCTCCTGAGACTAGTTCATAATGATCAAATCATTCTCTCCGAGACGTCATGTGCCATGTCGCTCCTGAATCCATAATCCATGTGTCACAAAATATGTGCCTGCCTTCTATAACTGTTGCGGCTTCGCTAAATAACATTTCATCACCACCTGAAGTAATGACCACATTTCCTTGTGAACTATTGTTGATACTCGTGCATTCTTTCTTGAAGTGTCATTTACCGCCACATTTAAAGCAGTAAATATTTTTCTTCTTACTTCTCAATTTTGATCTACCTCGTCTTTGGCTCTCAGTGGAGTCACGGTCCATAATCTTCCTCTTACCATTGGTAAAGTATTTGTCTATTTTGATGTTATCAACATATCTTCCTTATTCTAGCGCCGATTTTTTTATCCGAAACCGCAGTTAAAAAGCCCATAAGAGTTTTGTTTCTGAAAACATATTTAAAGCTAAACCTGATATATTGCTGTGGTAGCAACAGCTAGGGTGATACCCAGTCGCAAATAATGGCTTCCGTGTGCATATGTTGTGTGCGACAACATTTTGAGAATGTTTCAAGATCGGTTAAGACAAGGATTGGTTGGAATATACAAATAGTTAGAAAGTCAAGCCAGCTAATTACTAACAAGACAGGATGACCAAGTCTGATATTCTCGCACTAACCTAACCCTCTTTATACTTTTCAATGCATGACAAATTTGGAGTTGGTAGCAACAGCTTTGACTTGTCCGCAAAAAAACAAATGGCCAAGTCGTAGTCTAACTTACGCGTTGGGTCTCTATTATAAGTACACTCAAGATGCGCTATCTATCTTCATATCACTATTTGTTTCGATTAAAATCCAGAAATGTGCCCTCTGAGATTCATCTTGGTGTTCTTCTCCGCGATACTGGCAGCTTATTTGGCATGGAATTCCTTAACTTCTTCCCAGGAATTCACATCTACAGAAGATTTATCCCAACATGACAATGAAACTTCTACTAAACACAAACAACGATTTCACCTTCTCAAGGTAGGCAAGCATGATGCAATTCGTTCTCTATGTTTGTTCGTTCTTTCTTTTTTTCGCTGATGTTCTCTTTCTGAATATTTATTTTAGATGATGCAAAATGGATTCTGGGTGTTGATCGATATGGCAAGTGGACGTTACCTGTGGCGGAGCATCGAACAAGTTAAACAGACGGGAAGTGTAAGGGTAGCAGCAAGTTAGAATTCCGGCCTATCACCAATTCTGTAAAGCAATGACATTTATTAGCACTTATCTCACGTCATCGAAAACAATGACGTGTATCTGTACATGGAAAAGTCTGTGTATGAATCTGAGTTCGTATTCTTAATTGTTCATGCTGACAAGCAGCGAACAGCTGAAACTGTTAATTCTTTGAGAGCTCTTACTTGGTAGATAGGTCTGATGTGGGGCTCGTCTTCATTCATTCCATTGTTGCTCACAAAATTAGACTTGGTAAAATATTAAATGCAATCATCCATGAAGAATAGCATGAAGTAATGGTAACATCAGCAATGGAAGAATGGGTAGAGAAGGAAGAATCACACTTGTTCTCACAACAAAAATAGGCGAGAGTAGATCATATAATAGCTTTTTAACTGGAAACATATACACAAACGTTCAGGATAACATATACCCATTACAGAACAGCATTGCCAACAACAGCAGCTTTAGTTTAGATCAACTTGTAGCTTTATTGACATATACAAAAGAGTCAGGAGAGCACCTTGGGGCAGTGGAATATACCCTGCAAGAGTTGAGCCAAACCACATGGCAATTACCACCAGAGCAACAACGCCGCTACTTGTTTTGCCACAAACCCAACTTGCAAATGACAGCAACATGGAAAGCAAAATACCACCTCTCCCTCCTAAAATCCAGGCGAGTAAATAACCAAACTTATATCCTGCATCCAGTTTGTGGTCAATCAAAGCCACAAGGCTGCTAAATGTGAGAGATAATCGGACTCCCACAGTCTGCATCAAAAACAGAGAGAGGAAAGCTGATCTTAGCACCTCGACGAAAGAGTCTCTCTCCTCATTTAGCTTTTCTTTCTCAGAAAACTTGCTGGGGTTTTTATAAAATTGCTCTTCTTTATTATAATATTGCTCCCAATATTTCTCATTTCTCATTTTACGCCTATCGGAAGCCCATTTATAAAACCTCATTCCACCTTCATAAGCCAGATTGGAGTCCCATTCATCACCCAAAGGCCTTCTGGCACTTTCATGACGTTGCAGGGATCGATCATACTCATTTCTTGTTATTTCCTTGATCAGAATCTGCCACAAAATTATTGTTCCTTTAAATATATCTTGACATTGGAAGATAGAAAACTTACCAAGTCCACAATTATGGGGGAGGTTCGACGGCACGACATTTAATAATGCAAGAGATTGCAGAGTTTTTTCATCGAGAACCAATAAATGAACTCTTCAAAATACTAAATACCAACTTCCCATGCTGCAATTTAAATGAGACTAAAATAAGAAGTTTGCTAACATGCAACATGTTTGACTTCTGTTTTCTTAATTTTAATATTGCTGATAAATTTGAAGAACAAAATTTAAAAATATTCCTGTATAATAAACATCAGATGGTTGAAACCTTTAGGTTTGCATCAGGAAGTCACCACAAAGAAATAAACTACAAAAAATCGTTAGATGTGGACACAAATGAAAATCCACATCGAAACCAAAAGCAGGAAGAACCACTAAGACGATATTAAATGTTAAACTACTATCGAATTCCAGGGTGGGACTTGGGAGTAAAATGTTTGCCTATATATCTTATGGCCAATTTCATCCTGAAACTATTTAGATCACACACAGAAGTAAAACGTGGACATGAGGAAATAAGAACTGTAACAAAAATAATTATGACCTTTGAAATCAAATGTCATGTAAACTTATAATACCATTTTTATCACCCTATACTAAAATAAGAGAAATAAATCCAAATTTTATTCAAATGAGAATGACACTTATCTCCTAGACGTAGATCATCATGGGCAAAGATCATTCCTATTTCCTCATTTCACTATCTCCTTATTATAGGTAATGTATCAATGAAAAGACAATAAAAATAAAAAAAGATTTCTCACATCATATGCAAGGCGGATACTCTTGAAAGCCTCGTTTGCTCCTACTTCCTTGTTAACATCAGGGTGATACTGCAATACAAATTAAGAGCAGCTGAATCAAAGAGTAATTTGATCTTCTAAAATACAGACATTTTTTAAAAAAAAATAAAAGGGCCACAAAACCACAAGCACGCATATCACATAGCATACGGACTTGAGTCCTAATTAATCACGTGTTTGTCATGAAAATTACTGTGTGGGGGGGTTAAAAAGGTCATTAAACCATATACGTTACGTTTTTCTTTTTGGGGGGGAGGAGTGGGCCTAGAGAAATAGTTTTGCATTTTGCACATGGAAGCCTCCTAATAGCCCCTTATTATAAGGGTAATACATGCCAATAAAGTGAGAGAGATTGTTAGAGCTAGATAGATTCACGCTGACATTGAGGATTAATGTGTTATGACCATAAAGCGATCAAGGATGTGCTTATTAATGATGAGACTAGTGTCAGTCATGGATATGTTGAATAGGTTACATCCATGAAAATGAGTCGAGACCAATGATGGCGTGATTAGAAGTTCCAATCATCGCAGCCCTATGATGTTCTTAGGTTAGGTGTTAAACAAGCACTTCAAACCATTAAAAGGAGGAAAGCATCCCAATGAGGTGAGTCACATGTCGTTACTTCAGAGGCTTTCAAAAAATAATATTTTCCGCCAAATAAAGTTAGTATTTCATTATTTAAGACAACTAATGCCACTAAACATTAAAATAAAAGAAGAGAATCAAGCATTGTGCTTTGACTAGGGATGACAATGGGGGCGGGCGGAGCAGAGCGGGGCGGGAGCGGCCATCCCCGGTTCTATCTACTCGGGGAATCCTCATCCCTGTTTTCGTCTTTGCTTCAAATACCCATTGAGTTAAGCCAAAAATTTCTTCAATTTTCTTTAAAAATTATTGATACAAGAATCCAATAATATATAAATATATAAATAATATTACTTAAACAATACACATGATATATAATATTAATAATCCATCATTTAATAAACATAAAAAATCAAACTTCATCATCATCATATTCCTCTCTTCTCCATTAATGACATCCTATTTGGATCTAGAAGTATAATACCCAAACCCGAACCCATACCCGAAAACACGCCCCCAAACCCGTCCCGTTTCGAGATTTCCCCGCGAGGAAAATAGTCATCCCTATCCGCTTTGTTTGGAATACTCATAATCTTACAAATTTGGTTGGTTAGCCACAAGCAAGGACGCGGGGAAAATTGCCACCCCTTTCCGCTTTGTTAGGAATCCTCATAATTTTACAAATTTGGTTGGTTCGCCACAAGCAAGGAGTGTGTGGAAGGTTTCTCAATGAATTGGAAATTGTTGGTTGCTTGAAATGTAAAAGGCTTAAAGCATTATCTTATGTCCATTGTCCCTCATGGTTAAATGCTCCGAACTGATTAGAAAGTTACATGAATTTGACAACTTAAATTATGGTAATGATTTCTGATCGCACCCTGTCATTTGTAACTTTTACGATTTTAGTGTTCCTTTTCCATACCCGCATTTAAGTTTTAAAATTTTAGCTTAACATGTGAAAGAATATGTTGTTTAGAAAAAATACCTAGAAGCTTTTTCAGGGGAAAAATACAAAACCTCAAGATAAATTAACAAATGCTGCCTTGAGTTATCAATGGAAAATTCCAAAGTATATTTCTTAAATACAAAAAGGGTTTCCCTAAAGAAATAAAGTAGCTAGGTGGAGTAAATGATGAAGTCTATATAAGTCCATTAGAAGGCAGATTAACAAATTTCCATTTTGCTGATACACCGAGTGCTAATTACTTAATCCCCCGGAACAGTAGTTTTACCTTCGAAAAGTACGATTCTTTATCTGGAATTGGATGAAATATGAAACATGAAATACCTTGAGAGCGAGGAGACGATAGGCTCTCTTAATATCGCTGGTGGAAGCGTTTGGCGAGACCCCCAGCACGGCATAGTGATTCCGCTGTCCGTTGGCGGCGGCGGACGCAGTGAATTGAGGTCGGCTCCGGCTCTGGGAGGTGCGGCCCAGCACGAAGTACCCGTAGGCCTGCATAATCGATTGATCGTACACTGTAACTAAAGCGCCATTCGTGGAGTCGCGTGATATGCGACCGACGGGTTAGGGCACTGTATGTAAATGTATATCTCTTTTGATTTTGATGAATAAATATCCAAATCCAAAAAAAGGAAAAAAAAAAAGAAAGAAAATCCTAAACTCAAATTTTCTAATTTTGAATGAAATAAATATTTATACAAACCACGCGGGAATATAGAGAGGGACATAGTGGCCTCCGACACCTTTCCTCCATTGCCCGAATTGCGTCTACATTCAATCAGTTCCACCACTGCAAGGAGTCGCCTCTATTCCGAT
Organism: Primulina eburnea; assembly: GCF_022965805.1. Classification (NCBI taxonomy): domain Eukaryota; kingdom Viridiplantae; phylum Streptophyta; class Magnoliopsida; order Lamiales; family Gesneriaceae; genus Primulina; species Primulina eburnea. The sequence continues at coordinate 17,016,948 of NC_133103.1, forward strand.
CCCCTTCTTCCCCTCGCTTACAGGTACATATGATTTCGCCATTGTTTTCCTGCATTCTCTCTCACCAATTTTATGTATTTTGTTCTCGAAATAATGCGGGCACTTTCTCGCTTCCGTCTTCATATGCTAACTCATTTGGGCCGAAATTGTACCTTCTTGTTTACCAAGCGCTGCAGTGTATGCCATGAGTAGAGCCACGATTCAAGATAGAAATTGAATGGAGAAATGTTTTTGGGCAGATTTAGGCTGCAGTTGGATTGATGAACATGATTTCCATGGAAGGATCTGATTTGGACAAGTATTTCAAACTTGGATTTTAAATCAGTGCATTTAATTGCTAATATATTAGTTTGGATTAAGAAGGGATGGATTTGATACTAATCTTAGTCGAAATCTTCCAAACAAGTTGAAATTCATAATCCGAAAGCCTCTCTTCTGTTTGCAGGAAAAAGAAGAGTATTTTATTTTAATGTCTTCTGTGGGCAATTCAACTAACATCTTTTGGCACGAATGTCCCATCTCGAAGCACGATAGGGAAAAACTGCTTAATCAACAGGGGTGTGTTGTATGGATCACTGGTCTCAGTGGATCAGGTTAATGTTTGTATGGGTTTTCAATTTACAAGGTCGTTCTTTTGTTTTCATCCACTTCATTTTTGTTTTGTTTTGTTTTGTTTTGTTTATATATGCTTCGAGTATAATGTCCTGTTCAACACACTAGTATTGCTTTCTCTTAAACTTCATTTGTGCCATTGAATTGTCCTTGTTAATACCTTTCAAATGATTTGAATCATTCCTTTACTAAATTTTCAATTTTTATTTATCAATTATACTTAAATAACCAAAAATGTATCACATGTTGCCAGCAAATATTTTCCGCAGGCAGCAGAAATATACCAAACATGCATTACATGTTGTCTTTATGCTCGCATGATTTACAAAAATGCTGAATCACTGTAAAAAGTAGATAAACCATTCTTTAGATTGTTAACAGCATCTCAGCTATCACAGGCTGTGATTGAATTGTAAAGTTTTTGTTGCTTGTAAATATCTTTTTGTTGACTTTGTGGCATAGGAAAAAGCACACTTGCATGTTCACTCGGCAGACAGTTGCATTCCCGCGGTAAACTCTCCTATGTTCTTGATGGGGACAACCTTAGGCATGGCCTAAACAAGAACTTGGGTTTCTCACCAGAACATCGAACTGAAAATATACGCAGGGTCGGTAAGTATGCAGTTTTTTTGTTTGGATTTATAAATTATCAATGCCTGCAATTCTCTGTTATCCTCTTTCTTTCCTATTCAAAGCGTTACTTTTCATAATCTAGACCCAATATAGCTACAGTATATTGATATTGAACCTGGAAGTCCCCAATGTTCATTTGGTTACCAATGCAGTCCGCTTAAGCACATCAAAATCTTTAATTGAAATGCTTGATAATCAGATAATATCTATAGTTGAGTGCCGCGCCTTCTCTAATGAAGGCCATGTTCCAGTAACCATTTTGTTGATGCCAGTTGGTTCTTGGTATAGCAATTTTTCATAATGCTAGAGTGATGAAATGGCTCCACAGTTAGGAGTTAGGACATGAGGTATATCTACTGCATAGTTACTACTTGTTTACTAATGCATCTTCTTTGTTGTCCATTTAGGTGAAGTGGCAAAGCTCTTTGCTGACGGTGGGTTAATTTGCATTGCTAGTCTTATATCTCCTTACCGTAAAGACCGAGATGCTTGTCGTGCCCTGTTACCAGAAGATAATTTTATTGAGGCAAGAATTTGTTTTCCAATACCAAGCATCCTTATACATACAACAGAGGCCTTAAAAAATATACATAATGCAAAATTTCCAGGTCTTTCTGAACATGCCTCTTGAGTTATGTGAAGGCCGAGATCCCAAAGGTCTTTACAAGCTTGCACGGGCTGGGAAGATCAAAGGTGCATCTTCTCTTGTCTAAACCTTGTATGCTAGCAATTCTAGATCTGTTTTTTTTTTTTTGTGGGTCAGATTTTTATAAACGGTATGATTAAGTTTCAGGTTTCACTGGAATAGATGATCCTTATGAACCTCCTTTGAACTGTGAGGTTTGTAATAATTTTAATTACAGATATTTGGTGATTCATCAGGAGTTATACATCATTCACAGTTGATCTTTGTGCTTTCATTTTTCTTACCTCACGAAGTTATGGTTTCAGATTGAATTACTACAGAAGGATGGAATCTGCCCCACACCCAATGAGATGGCTGGTCAAGTGGTATCTTACTTGGATGATAAAGGATATCTCGTAGCCCATCCCCCTGTGATGACCAATCATTTCCCTTAAATATATCGATCTTCACCATACATTAAGCAATGACCCTTGATATTTTTTGGTCTCTTTTGTATGTTACTAATGTAGTTGCTTGAGTAGTTTTACCTTTTTCTTTAAATTATCATCTGAATGGGATAGAGTTTAGATCAACTTTGGTATGCATTATTGTTCAATTCTTTAGTATCACCAAATCTACTTCTTCCCTTGTCGTTCGATTTTTATCTCTCTGTGTTGTCTTTTATTTTTTGATTAGTCTCAAATATATAGTCTAATTTTTATATTTAGAAGTATTTGTTTTTTTTTTATCAATATCAGTTTTGGAAAGATGTGTAATATTTTTTAAATAAATTAGATAAGAATAACATAATTTTTTAAAAAATTTGTTTTCCAATAATATTCTAAATTTATGTGGAAAAACAACAAAAACTTATATATTTACTGTGGATGGAGTATAATTGTATAAAGAAAGAAAGAAAAAACTGAAGTTGCTGAGATTTATACGAACTGTAGTCCAATGTTAGCAAACTATTGAACATATCCATTTAGCTACGTTACCAACGCTTAGGGCGTGCTTGGCAAGGAGTTGGGTGAGAATAAAATGAACATTTTGATTTCATTCTCAATAGAACAAAAAGATGCATTAGATAATGAACTATTGATTTTGTCCCGAAGCTTCCTCAAAGGATAATGGGGCCTCGTAGCTAGGGGTGGGCACCTGTCGGTTTGGTCCGGTTTTATTCTACAATAGGTCGGTTTTTCGGTTTTCGGTTTTGAATATCTCTAGTTCAAAACTGAACCATTTTATTACGGTTCGGTTCGGTTTTTTGTATTACGATTCGGTTTATACGGCCGGTTATATAGCTCAAATTTATTACAAAATATAAAAGTATACGTCACTTTATGCCTTTAAAATATAAATCATATTATTTTTCAAACATTTAATTTGTGGACAAATTAAAGAAATATATGCAGAAAAGAAAAGAAAAGAAAACATCGACGGGTGAGTGGTGAGAAAAAAAACGATCGAATTGAAAATTGAGAGTTAATGATACTAAGTTCTTAAATCTTAATAGGCCCATTATACATAAAAAATCTTATACTTAACAATAATATGACCCATTATACATAAAAATCTTATACTTAACAATAATATAGTCGGCTCGGTTTTTCGGTTTTTTATGATTTTAAAATTTATAAAATTCGATTTTTCGGTTTTTTCGGGGATTAAAACCGAAAACCAAACTGAAAAACAGAATTTTATAAATTTTAAAACTATAATTGACCGAAAAACCTATAAAACGAATCATTTAAACTGAATTATTCGGTTTGATCTATTTTTTCGGTTTTTCGGGTTTTTATGCCCACTCCTACCCGTAACATCTAAATATGCAAATGTCATATCAGGAGCAGGAGCAAAATAGGATTTGTCAAATCGTCTACTGCTTAAAATTCTCATTCTCTTTTTTTATATATTTTACAAAAAAATTCTGTAGTTTAATTTAACTAATTTAAAATATATCTTCTTAATAATAATAATTTTTATTTTTTATATTAATTATAATAATAAACAATAACTACGTTATTATAAAAGAAAAGTACCGAAAACAATAATTGATATAAATATTATATTTTATTGAATACTAGTTATTTTTAGTAAATAATAATAATAATAATAATAATAATAATAATAATAATAATAATAATAGCTGAGTTTTTACAAAAAATAATAATAATTTTCCGTAAAAATGATACATATAAAAAGAAACTTCTTTATCTCATTTTATTATTTTAATTTAATGTCTTAATTTGTATTAAAGAATAGAAATTTGAAATAATTAATGCTAACTAATACACACAATATTATTCTTTGAAAATAAATTAACGAGAAGATGTCGATTAAAATTACTAATAAAAAACTGAGAATGAAGTTAAATCCGAGATTGTATATATTGTTATTATATTTAAGAGCGGATTTAGTAATCGAGAGAGATCGAAGTCGAAGCTGCTAAAATTTTGAGGCCAAAATTTGAATTTTTCGAAACATATATTTGTTTAAAGGAAACTGATGCTCGTTTTTGTTGTTCAGATTTATTGTTATTGTTGAGGATCGAAGTTGAGTTTAGAGGGGGGTGAATAAACTCTACTCGTTTTTCGTTCTGATTAGGTACTAAAATCCTGTTAAGGATAATAGTTGATCTTGTGCGAATACTTTCACCTGATTACAGTAAAACGTGCGGAAACAATCTGATGAAGTAGTTGGAAAAACAATAAAGCAGTAGACAGCTGTTGTTTATGGAAGTTCGAAGATAAACTCTTCTACGTCTCCCCTTCTTCTGTTTCCAGAAGGTATAACTAAAAGACTTTGGATATTACAGTACAACACTTGTACACACCCACTTCAGAAGGACTTACACCTCAGCCTACTGAAACTCTTAGTTTCTCAACTCACAAAAATGCGAGACACAAAGTTCTGAAAAGACTCTTTTCAGATTACATACTCTTCTGATAAAGTATAAGTGCAGTAAAGATCGTGAAGAGTGTAAGAATTAGCAGCACAAGATGATCTACAAAAGATCAGATATAAGCTATGAAGCGTGTGCTACTTTTCTTTGTGTTGAACTTTTAAAATGCTCAAGGAATTCTGATATTCGTCTGATAAGAGAGTAGCTTTGTTCCTTGAAAATGATATTATGCGAAGTGTCGTGTCGAACAAGGATTTGATCCAAGTATATATAATCGACTGAGTTCAACGTTCACAATCAGAGAAGTCTTCAGATAACTGATACAATCAGCTTTATTAACGAAACAAGTTCCTGCAGAAAAGCTATAAAACAATCAGTCTTGTTTTATACTTAATTGGGTAATATGCATTAAATGACTCCGTATAGTATTTAATGCTGCAATTAATACTAGTACTAGGAACTCTTTAACGGTAACAATTAAGATAGCAACGTTAGAAAACGCTCTCTACTGATTTTGTATTGTTATCCCTTTTCTACTGGTTTAGTTTTACTAGAACAACAGCTACTGATAAGTTTGTTCTGGTCTGCTGGTCTACTGGTTTTATTTATCATCGCCACAATAAAATTCATGTCTAACAATTTCCCCCTTTGTGGTGATGCCAAAACCTAAACAGTAGAAAGTTGTTAAGTAAAACAGATAATCATTTAAACAAACGGATAATGTTAATAACGCCTTAAAGTGAACAAATCAATCGGTTCCAATGTCCCTGTAAATGATTTCTTCATTTTGAGGTTCTTGATCTCTTCTGTTAGAAGGTTCAGCCTCATCTTCTGTTTGCCTAACTCCTGCTTGATCTCTTCTATCTCCTCTATCTTCCCCCTTTTTGGCATCAGCGGCCACCACATGGGTAAAGAGATCATTCAGTCTGTCGGAAATATTTTGAATGCCATCGGTTAGCATCTCCAGATACGGGGTCTGAGAAGAGATGCGATTATCTAAGGCAGTGATAGATTGATTTTGAGAGTCAATCTTGGCATCCAAAAGTTCCACAGAAGTAGACAGTGATCGAAAGAGATCATCATGCTCAGTGATTCGAGTGAGTATATCATTTTGAGCAAGCATGATGGCGTTGTGAGTTCTTGATATAGCTTTTCTGAAAACGGAGGCTTCAGCATACATCTTGTCCGAGGTCTCCTTAGTGAGATAGATGTATTTCCCCATTCGCTCTCGGAAAGATTTAGCACCACTGAATTCCGCAAGGTTTTCACAAGACATACGTTTCACTAACTCAGAGATGTTGTTGAGGTCGGTTTGTAGACACTGAATCTGATGTTCGAGATTGAATGCATCTGATTCCGGGGAAGGAGTTCGTTCAAGAATGCGTTGTTTGATCTCAGAAAGACGAGAATTCGTCGCACTCAAAACAGGGAGGGAGACAGTCAACGCAGTAGAGACAGGAGGAGCATCCATCAATGCAGTAGAAGGAGCAGGGTCTGCTGTGCTTTCTACTGGAATTGCAGAAACAGTAGGTTCAACAGCAACCAGAGGAAGAGTAATATCTTCAGTAGGAATGGCCAAGTCAGAGGCCAAAGCTTCTTCCATTGGTACAGTAACAGTCTGTGAAACTGAAGATGCTTCAATAGAAGGTGCAGAAGGCTGTTCCAGAAGAACGTTCATTTCTGCTTGATGTGCAGCAGAAAACAACTCTAAATTCGGCAGTAAAGAAGTAGCATCTGGTTCTGCTAATTGTTGCCCTGGGGTAGGAGAACCAGAAGGGGGCAAGGAAATTGCCAGTGCTGCTTCCAAAGTGGTAGAGACAGTAGGGACAATCGATTCAATGACTTCCTCAACTGAAGCCAGTTCATGCACGGACAATAGTGATGAGGACTGAATGGGCCTAGTCGGAGATGCAGGAGTACTAAGAACAGCAGCCTTTGGGGAGACTGTAGTCCTTTCCTCAACTGTCTGATTCTGTTGAAAGATCGGGACAAGGCCAACATGATAAACAGTAGGCTCTCCAAAGCCTTGTTCGAACCGGTTCCTGTCCGTACTCGGGCCCGACTCGGAACCGAAACCCGAATTTTTTGAAAAAAAAAAAGGCCTTTGGATTGCAGCCGTTGGCCCAAAGGCTGCAGATTTCAACGGCTAGTGAAATCTTAATTTTTAAATTTTGCAATTTGGGGATCTTATTGCAAATATAAAATTTTTTTACCCCCAAAAATCACCTATAAATACAAATCATTTTTTATATTTCACACATCAATTTTTTCTCAACTTTGTATTTCTCTACAATCAATATCTTTTTTTGCTATAATTTCTCCAAATATATTCAATAATTGTGTTATAATCAATATTCTTTTTATTGTTATTTATTATTTCTCATTTACTCATATAAATAATTCGAATTTCAATGGCATCATCTTCAAACCGTGGTGGTGGTGGAGGTGAATACACTTCTGTCTTTGGTGAACATTTTGGCTATATCCCCGACTTTGAAAAGGTCGAACCTGGCCACGAGGATGAAGAAGACGTGGAACTCCCCACAAAGATGTAGGGACGTCATCGTCTACCCGAGCAAGAAACACAATGTCAACGAGCACAACGACAGCCCGTGCAAAGCGAAGCAAAGTTTGGGATCACTTCGATATTGAATAACAACGTACGAATAACTCTTTTGCTGTATGCAAAATTTGCAAAACGAAATACTCTTACAAAACGGGTTGTGGTTCCGGTGGTGCCGACACTTTGAAAAAATATTAGTTAAGGTACATAAACTTGACCATGATACACTACAACCATTCAGTAAGGAACCAACACAACATTTAATTAATCCTTCAAGTGGTAAATATTTCACAATTACAAAATAAATTTCTCGAAAAGCCGTCGTAAATTTTGTTACCAATTGTTGTCAATCTTTTATAATAGCTGAACAAGAAGCTTTTGTTGAATTTACTATTATTATTCAACCTGATTTTCATAATATTTCTAGGCACACACTTAAGAAATATTGTTTTGATATTTATAAAAAACACTAAAATCGCATCTTTCAAATATTTCTTGTAGAGTTAGTTTGACAACTGATATTTGGACTAATTTAAAATATGAATCTTATCTTGTTGTTACATATCATTAGATTGATGAAACTTGGACTATGCAAAAAAAAGATTTTAGCGCTAGATCATTTAGATTTGTCACATAACGCATATACTATAGCTATATATGTTTTAAATGTTGTTAAGATTTATGGCATACAAAATAAAATAATGTCGATCACGTTAGATAATGCGAGTGTCAATACTTTTGCAATTACATATCTTAAAGAATCACTAAAACTAATTTTAGTTGGTAATTTGCTTCATATTAGATGTGGATATCATATTATCAACTTATGTGTTAAATGTGTATGTGATGATCATGTGTACAATGTAATAGAAAAAATAAAATTATGTGGGAAATTATTATATATAAGAAGACATGGACGTGACAGGAAAACATTATTCGAATCAAACAGAATTAAATTTAAAAAATGTTCTCTTGTTGAAACTAAATGAAATTATTTATATCACTTACTTCATACTTTATTGTGTTTTCAAGATTTAGTTACTCTATATTACAATAATATTGCGGTAGAATATTTAATGCTAACTGACGATGATTAACATATTTTGAATAAATGTGTTTCTTTGTTAGAAATTTTAAAGAAGCGGTCGAAAATTTTCTGACATTAACTGTCATACTTCAACCATGTTTCTACTTTTGTTTTTCATATATTTTATAAATTTATTGAATATCGCGATGGTTCTGTTATGCATGATTTTGTTTCAAATATGGAAAACAAATTTTTAAAATATTTGGAAATTATGTGCATGGTTTAGCAACATTACTAGATCCTACTCAAAATCAAGGAGGATTAGACTTGTTTTTTTGAATATTATGCTAAATTTCTTCGAAAAAATGTTGACGATTAAAAGAAGTCAATCATGTATTGTCTCCAAGAATTGTTTGATTTGTATGTTAGTGAACAATGTGATGAACTGAGTGCGCAGCCGGAGGAGATGCCGATATATAAAAGCAAAAGTGGAGCACTGAACTTCTTTCAAAGTTTGTAATAACAAAAGTTCAAAGGAAAATATGTAACAACAACCAATTACAATGAAATCCAAATTTATAATATGTTGAGACTACGTAGAATTTTGATTTTCTTGATTGGTGGAAAGTAAATTCTAAACTTCATCCAGTGTTAGCTGCAATTGCAAGAGATTTCCTATCCATTCAAAGTTAGAATGTTGCTTCCGATTCAGCATTTTCAATATATGGAAGGATCATTGGTGAACAAAGAACTAAATTTAAAGCCAGAACACTTTCCATGCTAACATCAGTAAAATGCATACAAGATTGGTTTGCAGTCGAAAAAAAGAATATGAGTGCCGGTGCAATCGATGAATTTCAAAACTCAAATTCCGATGAAGATCAAGAATATTCAAAATATATTTTAATAAATCGTGATGAATTTAGATTTACAATTGTAAAATCAATCTTTCAATTATTTTGTTTTTATGATTATTCAGTATTGTTTTAGGCAAAAACTTGTGTGAGACGGTATCACGGGTCGAATTTGTGAGACAAATCTTTTATTTGGATCATTCATTAAAAAGTATAATTTTTTATGCTAAGAGTATTACTTTTTATTGTGAATATGGGTAGGATTAACACAAAATATTAAATAAAAAATGTTCATTAATAAAAATAATTATATATTAAAAATAATAATATTCGGACAAAGAACTCGGAACCGTTCCAAACGGAATTGGAACCGATCTAAAAGTTATCGAACTGATCCAAGATTGGAATCTTGGAATCGGAACCGGTTGGAACCGGTTCGGAATCGGAACCTTAGGACCGATAAACACCCCTGCATTGAACTACGTAGCAACCTAAGACGACGAACAACATGGCCACCAAAGAAAATCCAATTTTAATTTGACACAAAAAAATGCCTAATTGGCGATTGCAAGCCTTACTTATTTGTTGTAGTTATTATATTATTATTGTTGTTTTCGATACGAAGATCAATATCGGGATCATAAGATGGTGTCGAGCGGCGCATCGGTGGTCGGGGTAGCCAAAGTGTCGGCTAATGCTTGTGAGTAAACAGTGTGCAACCCACAACGATTGCCCAGAGATCAAGTTCTCCATCTCCTCTTCTGCTTCCCTCTGCACCAGCTCCGCGGCCTCGCCTTCTGGCTCTGGACCTTCTTCTGCTTCCCCTACCCCGACAGCCCTTATCTCACCTCTTCCTCTTCCTCTTCCTCTTCCTCGTCAGATTTCCATTTCCAAGAAGAAGTCCTGCACTCCGATTAGGCAATTAATCATCGGTATTACTCATTGCATGTATGGTTGTCTGCTATTTTGTTTATCAATCGGCAATTTGTTCTTCTGTGTACTGGAAATGAAGTTTAAAGTTTGTTTACGTTGTGATTGAGTCCGCATCATCTGCTTCAAGTAAAGGTTCCAGTTTTGGTATTCTTACTGAGGGCCGTGGTGAATTTGAGGCACTCTTGATGTTTTTGTTCCAATTTGATACCCCCCTAAGAGCCCGGGTCATGGATGACCCGGAATATCAAATGGATTCCCAAATTCGAGTAAGTCTGCAGGTGGATTCTTCTGGAGCCGGGCAGGTGGAAGCCCATGCTCTACTCTCCGGGCAGTCATAGGCTCGGGCTCTTGTATAAATCTCTTGTATAAAGCATTCTACCCGGGCACCTCGATTACAGTGTCGCATTCAAGTGGTTCAGAAGATAAGATCTTGTCTCGAGAAGCGCACCCGACATAATCCTATTGATGTGATACGATGGGAAAATAGGACAGCTTGACAGGAAGTCAACATCAAATGCTATGAGTGGTAGGTGTACACGCAAATCGAGGTCATTATTACTTCTCCTACTATAAATATCAGGTTCTCTCTTTACATATAGAGATTCATTCATTTACACCAATCACACAGCCATTACTTGGCTACATTGGTTTCTTGCTTGAGTACCCTGCTGACTTAAGCATCGGAGTGGCCACGCCGGACACCCCTCCGGCGCCCATTCACGAGTTCATTTCATTGTGTGCAGGTGACAGCCGAAGCCATCTACTTTGCTCATCTTCCTGAAATAAATTATTGATAGCAGATCCTGTGGAGCTCCCGACCCGGCTCGTCCATTTCACAAGGATCGCATCATTGGCGCCGTCTGTGGGAACTTGAGCTCAAGACGTAGATATGGTTTCCATTCGAAGCAAGTCCGACCTTGCTCAGCACCACAGTAAGCCCAACTCTGCTTGGCAAACATAGAAGTCCGACCAGCTCGGCATTCAGATCTTATATGTGAATTTTATATGAGCTCGAAGCTCAGCAGTTGTTTCGGATTGACGAGGAAGAGCAAATAATCCAAATTCTCATATTACACAAGCTTGATCGTGACATTTGGTTGCAAGGTTTCATATATCTCGAAACTGGGTCTTGCTTGCTTGATTCTACATCACGATTTCTCCCATCTTTGCTATCGGGCCTTTTGGCTATCAGGCCTCTACATCTCTGTAAAAAGGGCTAAATGAAAGGAGAGTTTTATGGGTACTCTTGTCAATCGGCAGGTTGGAGCTTCTATACTTCTCAACCTTGGGAATTTATCAAGTTTATCGGAAAAGACTCATTACTACCTTCATCTATGGATGTCGTAGCAGGGAAGATTTAAAACTTTGTTCTTTATATATCTTAATATTACATTTGTTTTTCGCCTTATATTTAACTTATCAATATGCTTAAGGATGTTCAATGCTTGCAAACTTGCTATATTTTTTGAGTTGTTAACATCGGGCTCGGGATGCGCTACATATCTTCCTACATGCCTTGTCTACGGTTATAACTCATGTCCTTTTATTATTGGGCACTTTAGCTCGAGATGAAACTTCGACTTCCAGCTCCGTGCAGCGCCTCAGTGCATTTTGCTATGCTCGGTGATTATTCTATTTAATTGACAGTGGCTTACTCTACTGATCATTATCGATTATTGATAATCTATTAGCAACAACTGCTTGGTTTTCTCGATTTTGAATGCATCGGACCTCTAACTTCGCGGTCCATGATGGGGTCTGGTATGTCAACTGACTTGTGGTAGATTTGAATACAATCAACGGAGGAAATTTCAGCTAGCGCTTCTTTGGGATCCATTAATTGCATCAACAGCCACTCTACATGGCTTCCATAGCTCCCCCCATTGAGTTGCGACACACACAATTGGCATCACCCGAGAAACATGGTTATATCATCTTTATTTCTTGGATATCTCGATATTAGCTCAACATCTTAGGTGCTCCTTCGTTCCCAGTTCGTTACTGCTGAGTTTGGTGCAATTTCACGAAGATAAGTTGCATCCCTTTTATCTAATTAATAAAATCGAGTGTTATGCGTATTTATCAATTATGCTCAGTCATAATTTTTAACTGAAAGTGTTTAAGATATATCATAACTAGCCTTTCTTTATGCTTGGGATTTTATCGGTATGAGAGCTGGAATGTTTGGTGATGGATTTCTTATATCGGGCCATGTGATTACATTGGATTCCTACTCCTTGGTATGTTGGCTTGGATATTTCTACAGCTCGAACATACAATCTAGCAGTAAATCCCACTCTGTTTGGAAAACCTACAAGTCTGACCAGCTCGGCACTCAGATATTATATGTGGATTTTATATGGGGTCAAAGCTCAGCAGCTATTCTGGATTGGCGTGGAAGAGCATTTGCAGTGCACTCAGTAGCATACAGCTGTGAGAAGCAGATTATCTTAAGCCCGGGAGATACGAGGCCCCGGCACATTCTCTTAAGTCCGGGAGATACGAGGCCCCGGCACATTCTCTTAAGTCCGGGAGATACGAGGCCCCGGCATATTCTCTTAAGTCTCGGAGGTACGAAGGCCAGGGCTCCGCACTCTGGTTATCTATTAAGCCCAGGGCACTACACCCTGGCTCGGGGCTCCGCACCTCGACCATTCCAAGTCCCGGGACCTGCTCCCCGGCCCAAGGCTCCGCACCTTGGTTATTGATAAGCCCAGGGCACTACACCCTGGCTCGGGGCTCCGCACCTCGACCATTCCAAGTCCCGGGACCTGCTCCCCGGCCCAAGGCTCCAGACCTTGGTTATTGATAAGCCCAGGGCACTACACCCTGGCTCGGGGCTCCGCACCTCGACCATTCCAAGTCCCGGGACCTGCTCCCCGGCCCAAGGCTCCGCACCTTGGTTATTGATAAGCCCAGGGCACTACACCCTGGCTCGGGGCTCCGCACCTCGACCATTCCAAGTCTCGGGACCTGCTCCCCGGCCCAAGGCTCCAGACCTTGGTTATTGATAAGCCCAGGGCACTACACCCTGGCTCGGGGCTCCGCACCTCGACCATTCCAAGTCCCGGGACCTGCTCCCCGGCCCAAGGATCCGCACCTTGGTTATTGATAAGCCCAGGGCACTACACCCTGGCTTGGGGCTCCGCACCTCGACCATTCCAAGTCCCGGGACCTGCTCCCCGGCCCAAGGCTCCGCACCTTGGTTATTGATAAGCCCAGGGCACTACACCCTGGCTCGGGGCTCCGCACCTCGACCATTCCAAGTCCCGGGACCTGCTCCCCGGCCCAAGGCTCCGCACCTTGGTTATTGATAAGCCCAGGGCACTACACCCTGGCTCGGGGCTCCGCACCTCGACCATTCCAAGTCCCGGGACCTGCTCCCCGGCCCAAGGCTCCGCACCTTGGTTATTGATAAGCCCAGGGCACTACACCCTGGCTCGGGGCTCCGCACCTCGACCATTCCAAGTCCCGGGACCTGCTCCCCGGCCCAAGGCTCCAGACCTTGGTTATTGATAAGCCCAGGGCACTACACCCTGGCTCGGGGCTCCGCACCTCGACCATTCCAAGTCCCGGGACCTGCTCCCCGGCCCAAGGCTCCAGACCTTGGTTATTGATAAGCCCAGGGCACTACACCCTGGCTCGGGGCTCCGCACCTCGACCATTCCAAGTCCCGGGACCTGCTCCCCGGCCCAAGGCTCCGCACCTTGGTTATTGATAAGCCCAGGGCACTACACCCTGGCTCGGGGCTCCGCACCTCGACCATTCCAAGTCCCGGGACCTGCTCCCCGGCCCAAGGCTCCGCACCTTGGTTATTGATAAGCCCAGGGCACTACACCCTGGCTCGGGGCTCCGCACCTCGACCATTCCAAGTCCCGGGACCTGCTCCCCGGCCCAAGGCTCCGCACCTTGGTTATTCAGTAAGTCCGAGAGACAAAAGGCCTCGGCATCTTATCTCAAGTCCATGAGGCACGATACTCCGGCATTTCTTCTCATTTCTAGGAGACATGAAGCCCCCGATGCTTTTATAGAACAAGATTGATTATCTCTTTGGGAATCCAAGCATGACTGATCGGGACAGCGAGTATGACTCTAGCCCGACTATTTAAGGGATGTGTGATGATACCCCCGTAAGAGCCCGGGTCATGGATGACCCGGAATATCAAATGGATTCCCAAATTCGAGTAAGTCTGCAGGTGGATTCTTCTGGAGCCGGGCAGGTGGAAGCCCATGCTCTACTCTCCGGGCAGTCATAGGCTCGGGCTCTTGTATAAATCTCTTGTATAAAGCATTCTACCCGGGCACCTCGATTACAGTGTCGCATTCAAGTGGTTCAGAAGATAAGATATTGTCTCGAGAAGCGCACCCGACATAATCCTATTGATGTGATACGATGGGAAAATAGGACAGCTTGACAGGAAGTCAACATCAAATGCTATGAGTGGTAGGTGTACACGCAAATCGAGGTCATTATTACTTCTCCTACTATAAATACCAGGTTCTCTCTTTACATATAGAGATTCATTCATTTACACCAATCACACAGCCATTACTTGGCTACATTGGTTTCTTGCTTGAGTACCCTGCTGACTTAAGCATCGGAGTGGCCACGCCGGACACCCCTCCGGCGCCCATTCACGAGTTCATTTCATTGTGTGCAGGTGACAGCCGAAGCCATCTACTTTGCTCATCTTCCTGAAATAAATTATTGATAGCAGATCCTGTGGAGCTCCCGACCCGGCTCGTCCATTTCACAAGGATCGCATCACAATTTTTGTGATTGGGAAGGTTGGAATGGTTTTTTTTTTTGTCGTGGGTTATTTAACAGCTGTTTTTTAAGCAAGATGAAGTAGCTGGAAAGAGCTTTTTCTGTTGAAGACGCAGCTTTCGATGTGATGAACAACATTGTTGTTAATGAAACAGTGTCATTTATGCTGGAATTTTATTTGTTTGATGTACTTTCTATGTCATCGGTTTTTCGTCCACTTATCTGTGAAAAAATGGAGACTATTGATACTAGTGAGTGGTCCAGGCGGAAGAGTTATTGAGAAAAATATTGAGAGAAAAAACTTGTATCTTTCATTGAAAATAATACACATATTTATAGTTACAATGGATATATCAAATCCCAACTATTAAGGAGAAACAAATATTAGAAAATATTACCCTACCAAATAAAAAATATTACCCTACCAAATTACAAGATTATCATATCCTATCACATCAATACAACTTATTGATATCAATTTAAATTCCCATCAGATTTATCGTAATCTACACTCCCCCTCAAGCTTGGTTATAGATGTTGATGAGACCAAGCTTGCCAACGAGAAGTTCATGAGTCTGTTCTGAAAGTCCTTTTGTAAGTAGATCAGCTAGCTGATGAGAAGTGGGAACATATTCAACACTTAGAATTCCTTCCTCGAGTTTTTCTTTAATGAAATGCCGATCAACTTCAACATGTTTAGTTCTATCATGGTGAACAGGATTGTGAACGATGCTGATAGTTGATTTATTGTCACAGAATAACATCATAGGACCTTCAAACTCTATCTTTAGTTCTTTCATTATTCTTTTAATCCAAATGAGTTCACATACTCCATGGGCCATAGCTCTATACTCAGCTTCAGCACTACTTCTTGCAACAACTGACTGTTTCTTGCTGCGCCATGTCACTAGATTTCCCCAGACAAGTGTACAATAACCCGAAGTTGACTTTCTATCAGTAATAGATCCAGCCCAATCAGAATCAGTGAATGCAGTAACCCTTCTATCATTAGTTTTCTCTAGAAATAATCCTCTTCCTGGAGTTTGTTTAAGATATCTCAAAATTCTGTATACTGCATTAAGATGACCTTGGCAAGGTGAATGCATGTATTGGCTTACTAAGCTCACTGCAAAGGCAATATCAGGGCGAGTATGTGAGAGATAAATGAGTTTTCCAACAAGACGCTGATAACCCTCTTTATCCACTGGTCCACCCTCAAACATTTTTCCTTTGTTCCCTGGATCAATAGGTGTATGACTTGGTTTACACCCCAACATACCTGTTTCCTTCAGGAGATCTATAGTGTATTTTCTTTGAGAGACAGAGATTCCTTTCTTGCTCCTAGCGATTTCCATACCTAGAAAATACTTCACTGTTCCAAGATCTTTGACTTCAAATTGTTTTGCCATCATCAACTTAATCATCTCCATTTCATCATTGTTATCTCCAGTGACAATGATGTCATCAACATACACTATGAGAATGGTGATTTTTCCTTTTTCAGAATGTTTAAAGAAGAGTGTATGATCTGCTTGTCCCTGAACATATCCTAATTTTTTGATTACTTGAGAGAATTTTTCAAACCAGGCACGAGGTGACTGCTTCAACCCATAAAGAGATTTGTTAAGTTTGCAAACAGTCTGACTCCCCAACCTTTCTTCAAATCCCGGAGGTTGACTCATGTAAACTTCCTCTTCAAGATCCCCGTTCAGAAATGCATTTTTTATATCCAACTGGTGCAATGGCCAATCAAGATTTGCTGCCAAGGATAACAGAATTCGAATAGTATTGATTTTGGCAACAGGAGCAAACGTTTCAGTATAATCAATGCCATATGTTTGAGTGAAGCCTCTAGCCACAAGTCGGGCCTTGTATCTTTCAATCGAGCCATCTGCCCTATATTTAACAGTAAATACCCATTTGCATCCCACCGTAGTTTTTCCTTGTGGTAATTCGACCAGATTCCAAGTATTATTCATTTTCAAGGCCTTCATTTCCTCAAGGACGGCATTTCTCCATTCAGGCATAACAAGTGCCTCTTGAACAGAGCCGGGAATTATTGTACTAGACAATCTTGAGGTAAAGGCACGAAATGATGAAGATAAATTTGAGTAAGATACAAAATTTGAGATAGGATGTTGGGTACAAGATCTCTTACCTTTTCTGACTGCTATAGGTAAATCAAGGTCAAGGGTAGTATTTGACTGAGGATCCACTACCGGTTCATCCTCTTGACTGTTGTTAGGATTCACAATGTCTTTAGTTGCCCGAGGTTTGTTCCGTCTTGAGTAGACTTTTAACTCTTGTGACAGTGTTGATTCTTCCTCTGTTTCCTGTATTGGGATATGTGCCTGAGAATCTGTGTGAGAATTTTGAGGAGAGTTTGTGTCTGGTGTTCGAGAAATCTCATGGAGTGGATTACATATAGGAAGAGATGGAGTATCCCACCAAGATTCTGTATCTAGGTTCCGCCCTTGAAGCGAAGGTGGAGGAAAGTAAGGAGTGTTTTCAAGGAAGGTGACATCACGAGAGACGTAAGTCTTCTTTGTGTGTGGGCAGTAGCATTTATAACCTTTTTGAGTGGAAGAATAACCAATGAACACAGTCTTCATGGATCGAGGATCAAGTTTACTTCTGTTGTGATTGTGGACATGAACGAAGGCCGTACAACCAAAGGTTTTTAAGGGAAGATTATTTGAAGTAGACACATGTGGATATTTTTTAAGAAGAAGGGATAAAGGTGTTTCAAAGTCAAGAGTTCGGCTTGGTAAGCGATTGATGAGATAAGCAGCAGTGAAAATGGCATCCCCCCAAAGATACTTAGGAATATTCATGGTGAACATTAGGGCACGTGCAACTTCCAACAAATGACGATTCTTTCTTTCGGATACGCCATTTTGTTGAGGAGTATCAACACAAGAGCTTTGATGAAGAATCCCGTTATCCAACAGATAATCACCTAGAATGGTATTGAAATATTCTTTACCATTGTCGGTTCTAAGAGTTTGAATATGGGTATGAAATTGAGTTTGAATCATTCTGTGGAAATCTTTGAAAATTTTGCTTGTGTCAGATTTATTATTGATAAGATACACCCACGTGAGTCGAGTATGGTCATCAATGAATGTGAGGAACCATTTTTTGCCATTTGACGTAGCACTTGGTGAAGGACCCCAAAGATCACTATGAATAAGAGAAAATGGAGCGGTTGGTGTATATGTTTTTGGAGGGAAAAAATTACGAGTGTGCTTAGCTAAATGACAAATATCACACTGAAGCAAATCAAGACTTTTATTATTGAATAAAGATGGAAACAATTTTTTGAGATATGAGAAACAAGGATGGCCAAGTCTATGATGCCATAACATTATTGTCCTAATACTAGAATCAGAGAGAGAAGCAACGTGAGACACTTGAGTTGGAAGACAGTCTTGAGGAATCTCTAGGTAGTAAAGGCCATTGTGAATCCTAGCACTGCCAATCGTCTTCCCCGATAGTAGGTCCTGAAATTGACATGACGAAGGAACAAATTTAGCAACACAATTATTGTCAAGTGTGAATTTACTCACCGAGATCAGATTGCAAGTTAGGGTAGGAACATGGAAAACTGACTTTAGGATGACATCCTTAGATAAACGTATGCTACCAAAACCAGCAACTGGAGTCATTGAACCATTAGCGATTTTCACAGAAGTAAGGGCAGAACATGGTTTATAAGTGCAAAATAAATTAAAATCGCTAGTCATATGGTCAGAGGCCCCGGAATCAACAATCCAAGAACCAATGGAATAAGAGCGGAGGGCCGAGAAAAGATTACCAGTTTGAGTCATAGAACAAGAACCAACAGTTTTGTTTTGCGGTGGATTAAGTGAGGCCTGGCGGATGATTCGACAATATTCTTCAATTTGTGCAATCTGCTCATTGGTGAAAGGAGCAGAATTTTCTGAGTTTCCAGGTTGTTCTTTAACAGATAGGGCTTGATAACCATGCTGTTCATTCTTTTTCTTGGGCTGCCAATTGGCTGGTTTGCCATAAATCGCCCAGCACTTGTCTTTGGTATGGCCTGGACGTTTACAATGATCACACCAAGGCCTTTTTTGGAAATTTTGGCCAGGAAATGCAGTTTTTTGTGTGGCTAATGCAGACACATCAGGAGCAGAAGGTGGGATTGTTGAATCATCAGAAAACATGACTTTTCTTCGCATCTCTTCACGTCGAACTTCTGCAAAGGCATCGTCGGGAGATGGAAATGGGTCTCTTGCAACTACCCGGCCACGAACATCATCAAGATTGCGATTAAGCCCAGCTAGAAAATCAAAGACCCGTTCTTTCTCAAGATGAATCCTGATCTTGATGCTGCAGTCCGCACATGACGAGGAATCATCACGAAACAGGTCCAGTTCTTGCCAAATATCTTGGAGGTCTGAAAAATATTTCGTTACAGATTTTTCCCCTTGCTTCATATCCTTCAATTTTGATCGGAGCTCATAGATTTGGGATGCATTTCCAAGGTCGGAGTACATCCGGCGAGCAGCGTCCCACACTTCCTTGGCTGTGTGAAACCATAGATAGCGCCGACTGATTTCAGGCTCCATCGAGTTGATTAGCCAAGCAAGAACGATGGAATTTTCAGCCAACCAATTCTTATGTGTTGGGTCAGATTGTGTTGGTGGCTTTAATTCCCCTGTGAGGTAACCAAGTTTCCCACGCCCACAAATAACGATTTTTACCGATTGAGCCCACTGAAGGTAATTACGCCCATTTAATTTGTGGGTAGTGATCTGGATTGAAGAAATGTCACTACCGGAAAAAGTAGTGACAGGCCCAAGAGTTTTTTCTGGCATGGTTTCTTAAGAGGAGACGGATGAAGTTGAAGACATATTAGTGTAGGATGTATTGAAACCCTAGAGCTCTGATACCATGAGAAAAATATTGAGAGAAAAAACTTGTATCTTTCATTGAAAATAATACACATATTTATAGTTACAATGGATATATCAAATCCCAACTATTAAGGAGAAACAAATATTAGAAAATATTACCCTACCAAATAAAAAATATTACCCTACCAAATTTACAAGATTATCATATCCTATCACATCAATACAACTTATTGATATCAATTTAAATTCCCATCAGATTTATCGTAATCTACAGATATTTCGAAAAATACGGGCAGAACAATGTGCTCTTAAACAACAAGCATTATTCAATCCCAATATTTACTTTTGTTGGTAATACATGGTGCGAAAATGTAAGTTCTCTAAGAAGAAATTATTTTCTGGAAAATTAATTAGTGTAAGACATCAACTAAACAAGATTTAATCAGTTTGTGTTAAAAGGATCGGAATAAAGATTAAATCTTTTATTCAACTGGTTGGTGTTATTCCCCTGCATCTGCAAGGCTTCTCTTTGACCTGGTACTCCTTAAGATTTATCATATTCAGATGTCTTTTTTGTTTGGAGGTGGGGTGGATGGGATCTTTATCTTCTTACAGTTAGAATTCTAACATGTTTATGTGCTGCCTATTATGAAACCCGTCTATTTAAAGAGTAGTTTCATGTATTTCAGTCGTAGAATGGTGCATTGGATATTATTGTGTGGGTATGAAAGACTGTGTGGTGCCTTTAGGTAAAAAATAGTAATATCGGTGCAAAGTTTGGGTAATGTGTGTTAACATGTAGGCTACAGCCAGGTAGGAAGCATTGGGCCATTGGCTTCTTGTGTTGGTGGTATATGTTGAGGAATTGGTATATGACATACTTGAAGTACTGAGATGTTGAGATTGTTTTGGTTGTCTGATGAACCTCAGAGGAATTGAATGCATTAAAAGTTAGAAGTTGGCAATGAAAGAAAATTGTATTCATCCAAGATCTTTTTTCTGAATGACACAATCTGTGAGTCAGAGGACCTTGTTCGATCCTTTTTCAATTCTAATTTTTGTGGTAAGCATTTGAATTAAACCCAGTCAAACAGCATTGATGTTTATTTACTTATCTAAAGACCTTTTCCCAGGAATTCTCTGTGGAATATATAATTGGGAAGACTGGGGGGAACTTGAGTGTATATAATTTATAACTGTTGTGCCCGTTTGTTACATTGATGATGTGCGTACACTTGGAATAGATTTTCACATTAATGGATATCGCTTTAACCAAAATATAATCACAAATCTTTTTACAAAACCAATTAAAACATATGAAATATGCGTTTTCTTAGTTTCTTGATTCATCCCATACCATAATTCTTCTCGTGCTCAGATAGCTGCATCGTAGTGACCCCCGAAAGTGATGCGTGCTTTAGCTACTTGAACTCCTCTCACCGCACGAACTGCTTCGCTTAGCCTACTTGAGTGGTTTACGCCTTGCTTGATCCTCTGCAAACATGCTAAAAGATCTATAGCACCACTTTAAAAGCCCAAAATGAAATACAGCGAGCTCGAAAATGTTTGATTTGATACGTTTTGGGTTCTAACCTTGTCATTGGCGTGAGTTTGTGTTTGAAGCTTTTGATTCTGCTGAGGATGTTTGTTACTCATGCCGTGGCTGCTGCGGAAAACGATGATGCAGCAAAGAGTGACCCCGAGTGAGCAAATAGCACCGATCCCAGTTAAGCTCCATTTCCATATGTTCGATTCTCCTCCTTCGCCTTTCTTCGAGTCCATGCCGTTGTCTTCCTTGATCTCCATTTCTGAAACACCACAAGGAACGGCGTTCTGGCCCCCTTTCTCTTCGAACTGAAGAACCGCAGCACCTTCGATCTGAGGAAGGAATCCCCTACTAGCAGAACCGGACCTTGGTGAGTCCACTTTGATGTCGACAAATTCGGTCTCCTTCATTTTCTTGAAGAAAACTTGTGAAACAGGGTCTGATGATGTTGCTGGAGGCGTGATCTTCTTGATCATCTCCACCGGTGGTATAGCAGATTCTTGATCCGGTGGCTTCTTCGGAAGTCTTGGTTCCAGAAGATGAAGGGAGAGAGGTGGGAGATGATCATTAGGATGATGTTGGGAAACAGAATCAACAACATTCGAAGGAGATATGAAGTAGTTCATATGGAAAACACTCTTGGGATGAATCGTCTTCCCTCCATCATCATGAATTCCAAGAAATCCCTCGTCGGGGAGAAGCTCCCACTCTTCAATATCCATCTTCTCTGGAAGTTAGTTCTTTTGCTTGGTAATGGTGGTAGATTCAAAGACAGGTTGCTGTGGCTGTTTTTCATGGAGTGTAGTGAGGAATTCTAATCAAAATAGGGCACCCCGCGATGTTGATGCGGATGCTGCTGTGTAATGAATGTATCTTCTCCTATCCTCTGTCTCATTTAGCTGAGAGGACAGGAGGGCTACGTGCCGAGATGTAGAATGCTCAATGGTCCCACCTCTACCCAGAAATAGCACTCTGCCCTGCTTCATATTTACCCCATCATTTTCTTTTTCGGAGCCTCTTTTGAAAGTTAAATTGTCACTTTTTTATGGAAATATTTAGTCTAAAGATCTCTTAAAAATTACTTAAGCAAGTCCTTGTTATGGAAGGTGATTAAGATTCCGGTTCAACCGGTCGAACCCCGTTATTTCGACTCGATTGCTCTCTTCGATTATTTCGGTTTGGTTTTGTCCTGTTTTCGTAAAAGCCCGGGTCAATGTCTAGGAGTTAAACTCGATTCATTCAGTTTTTTTGGAAGTTTGATAGCTTTCTAGAGGAGGAGTGGAACAGTCTTCCACGGTATTGAATATTGATGCTCGTTTTAGTCTTACTAACCCTATTTTTATACAAACTATTACTAAAGATGTAAAGGGATAGGTGTATTTGTTTGTTAGTTAATGTTTATGTTTAGAGTAGACAATCTTAATGTGTTGGTATGATTCATAATTATCATGTAAAATAATATTTTTGACATACAAAATTATATTTTATCATGAGTTGGGTCGAATAAAAATACGACTCATAAAATTGATCCGTGAAGTTGTATCGAAGAGTCTGTGTGTTATGTTTATGAATACGTATAATATATAATATTATATTGTTGCGTTGTATCTGATCAATGTATCTATAAAACAAAAGGTGGTATTTTTTCTTTTTTGAATAAAAGGGATGTTTGGTGCTTGCTTGTAGAAATGGGACAGGAATAATATTTTTTGAGATAAGGTGGAAGATCATGAAGAGCGAAAGATGCAGTAAATAATGAATTTAACTTGATTATCTCGGCATATCGTATAATTTCGGTATAATCGGTATGTTAATTATATATACAAAAATTTCCAATTTATCTTTCGGTGAGGTATGATATAAAATTTTCTCATTACATAATTTTCAGTACGATAAACGGTATACAATTATTGGTACGATATAATATAATATACCACTCCTAAACTAGATCATTGAAGTCGGATCTAATTTTGGAACCAAAATCGGAAAAAATGTTTCAATTCCAAATGTTGGAAGATGTTTTTGGCACGTCGTTTGGTCTAAATCTCACAAAGTGGTCTTATCCCTGCATTGCTACATAAATAAATATCTATCTGTCTTATGTGCATAACAATTAACAAATGAATGGTCCATAAGATTACGTGCTATCTCATAGTTTTTCAGTATATAATTATTTTACATTTTCATTTGAGTATATATTTTATATAATAGAGTGTCACACATCTATATCTATGAGACGAATCAATCGTTTTTATATATATGAAGTAAAAACTAATACTTTTTGCACAAAAAATTAATATTTTTTTATGTATCGGATCAGATTTATCACAAAATTGACCTGACGATCTTATAAAAAAACTTGTATTCGTTTGTTTGGTCCACAATAAATAACGGCAAAAACTTGTGTGAGACGGTCTCACGGGTCATATTTGTGAGACGGATCTTTTATTTGAGTCATCCATGAAAAAATATTACTTTTTATGCTAAGAGTATTACTTTTTATTGTGAATATGGGTAGGGTTGATCTGTCTCATATGAGACTAACTCATAAATAATAAATATGCAAAATATCGCACTTGGTTCCTATCTAAATTTGAAATTTGCGTGTTAAAGTCTCCATCATCTCCCAGTCTTTATATCAGAAGAGGCATGTTCGGCAAAGTGGCAAACACCCAATTAATAATTAATAATATTTAGGCACCGTTTGATCCAAAAGATAAGACTTTGTGCATTTATTTTTGACCATCGAGCTTTTGAATTCTTACCGTTCCATTTTACGAGTGTATCAGCAGAACAGAAGAAAAGAAGAGATTTTAGATTTTCGGTTTGTTCAGACAACATCCGGATTTGAACTGGGGAAAAAGGATTTGCAGTCCCCCGCCTTACCACTCGGCCATGCCGCCAAAATGATACAAAAATCTTATCGGATTGCTAAATTTTTATTACACTTGAAATTTTTCATTTTTTTTGTTTTGGATTTGATCCATTCTTTCGATTCATTCTGGAGTATCTCAAAATGAACAATGCTAAAGAATTCTCTACCTTTTCTATTGAGAAATCACGTGGTATCTAAATTTACAATTTTGTAATTATTCACATGTTACTCCTTGTTCTAAGAAATTTGCTTAATTCGAAAATCATCATTATAAAATTATTCACCTAGAATGCTACCATTTAGAGTTAGGAGTGGAATTGGAATGCAAATTAAGTATATTACTGCTTGTGAAAACAATTTTTTTTTAAAATAGAAAAAGTGAAACAATTATTCTAAGATAGTCGATATTTATATTTCACTTTTTGTTATTTATACTTCACTTTATGTGTAGAATATGTGTTAAATTTATTCAAAAATAAAATATAAATAACAAAAAATGAAGTGTAAATATCAATTCTTTTATTCTAATATAGCAAACGAGTCTTTAAAAAATATCAACAAATGACCGAGGGTTCACAGATTCGACACGAAAGACAAGGCTAGGAAGAAAATTAAATTTTATATCATTTTTTTTTAAAAAAATAAATAAAATATCACCCCATCATGTTTTTACGAGGACTAAAACATTATTTGAACTATCACTTAAATTCAGGACATATTAAAACCTAATGAAATGATACCTACGCAAATATTAATCAACTAATCGCCAACCATTATTCTAAAATTTATCAAATCTCATTCTTTATCAATTAACTAATTAGCTGTCTCGGAACTAATCTACGCCAACCCCAATTTAGATGTCTTCTACAAAAAATAAAGGTTTGGATCGTCTCACCACATAAAATAAATCGGTTGAATTGACAATCTCGACTCATCCAAATGTGAGTCGCTTTACACAACCAAATTCAATTTTTTTAAAAAAAAATTGATTAGGTCAAGCCCACAACATAAAGTTAGCCTTGAGTTGGTAATTTTGTGGATATTTTCCAAATTTCATATCGGTTTCTTAAAGATCGATTGTTTTGATAATGCTATTCCAGCTTTTGAGGATATGCAATGACATAATTTCGGTAAAAAGTAAAAATCTCAAACTCTCAAAATTTACCAAACTACATACTTTATAAAATTTTCTATCTACTCAATTGTGTTTTTTTTTTCACACATTGGGAGAATTATTTATAGAATTAAATTAGAAATAATCCAAAAATAAATAAATCATTACATTCATCATCACACACTAATTTTAAATATTTACAAACTTTTATTTCCAAAGTTCAACTTTCATATTTTCAACATTCAAATATTCCAACTCATATTTTTCAACACATTCACTTTGTTGATATTTGAAAAAATTGGGGTAGATGTGGCAACTTTCTCAAACAGAAATGAACTACTCGGCAAGCCATCACCCGGAGTAAAAGCTTCCCGGTCCCAGAAACACCTCAGGGGCACCCGGGTGGAAAGCGCCCGGGAAAGAGGCTCAGTCTCTCCCTCATCGTCATGTCTTCCGGAAATATCGGAACCCATCTTCCCACGTTCTATGACAAGGTCAAAACTTAATACGTGGTCCACTGTTTTATAACGTGGCCCAACATCCCGAATCGTGGCCACCACCCGAACTTTGCGGGCAAGTCACCTATCTGACTCATCTATAAATACCCCCTGTAGGTACTACACAAGGAGGTAACTCTTGTCTGGATATTCACAAGCACTCACAAATATTCTTATTTTCTCTCTAAGTCTTCCTTTGCGTGCATCACTGACTTGAGCGTCGGAGTGGATACGCCGGAACAATTTCCGGCGCCCCACTAACGTTCTGTGATTTCAGGATTAATACTCAGACCATCCCGGGCGTTAGTGCTCAGGCGACAGGGAACTCAATCTTCCCAGACCACCAGCAACTCGCAATAAAGCATTCAAATCGCATATATATCCGAACACCCGACTTGGCAGATTGCACACCCGGCTACTACCCAATTTGCCCGGTCGACATCAACAAATATCTAGAAAAAGATTCGCTACTCAATCCACTCAAAATTCCTCAAATCTTCTCCCTCCATTGTCCCCATTCACCACCCTCTAGTTACCTTTTGCTCCCATCTTCGGTAGTTGTTCTCATACTTAGCATTTACATTTAACTCACAAGCCTGGACACACTTTTTCGGACCCCTTACTAGCCCGCCCAACCTTCTCCTTCCCGTCCCTCTACCCCTCATTCTCGAGGACCCGAGGTCAGCTTGACCCTGACCCCATCCACTTCCTCCATCTTCTATCTTTAGTCTTACTCAATACAATTCAATTCAAACGGGGATTGAATACTTTATCGGGGAATCATTAATCCCCCATTCTAGTTGAGCTAGGGCTGAGCTCACTGTCCTGTACTAAATGTGCAAGACCGGACTAGGGTTGTGCCTCTTTTTCTTTTATTATTAATGCATGACCTAATTTTCATCAATATAGATTTGGGCCTCTTAAGGGATACATAAATTCAACTCATTTTCATCAAAATTATTATTCTCTCTAAATTTTAAATATCAGAAATTCAACTCCTTGAATTTACTATCTCATAAATTCGAGGAGTTGAATTTATTTTCTCAAACTTTAATTATCATTAATTCAACCATTGAATTTATCATAATTTTAAATAAATTCAACTACTTGAATTTATTCTCTCCACGGGAACAAATGATCCAGTGCACCAACATTTGATCATGAGAATATCATAATTCATTTTTTGATTAAACCCATCGAATCATGGTAAAAGCGCCTGTTAGCATCGCCCCATGATTCCCTATGTATCACTGATAGTGCATGCAAGAACCATTCTGTTATGATTAACATACATTACAGTCTATTCATCTCATATGTCTCGATCGAATATGCAACCATTGGTTCATCGAATGTTGCATATTAGATTCGATAGCTATGTGATACAATCATGAAATATTCATATTGTCATCGCATGCACAACTAGAGAACTATTTCTCTAATGTACGTCTTACTCTCTGGCCAGATATTTCATGCACTATTATTTCGATGGATCATATATGATATCCATACACATAGGTGAGCGGTGAATTCCGGACTACAATGCACTGGCTCCTACGTATGTCGCAATTGCACCAAACCTCGCCACTTTGTGACCCTCGCGGAGTTGTAAACGAGTCAAAGCACAATCTTAATATGCGGAGTCTCAGTATTGTCTCGGGTAGTAAGAACTAATCATGCACAATCACAACTATAGAATTTTCCTCTCTATGAATGATAATAACTTGGAAAGTCCGAGGTAGGGTTGTTCAGTACAATCATCGTATGATTACTCATCTGCGTGATTGAACATCTCTATGTCCTTACCATGAAACACGGTACACAACATCACGGATTTTAGTCTCAAGCTCGAGCGGCCTTTATCCTTATTTTAGGCGGCTAAACCGACTAAGAATAAATTTAGAATATATAGTGTTTATAAATGAATTTCAAGATTGAATTACGATTCATTTGTATTAAAGTATAATCAATGACTTTATCTATGCTGATTGCATGATTATACAGATAAAGTAAAATGAAACCATAAAAAATTAAATCATATTAAAATAAAGATTTTATATTACACTTGAGTCAATAAATTCTCTAGCCAATATTTGGCTTGCATGACATCTACTCTAACACTGAGTTCTTGGGGTTTCGTTCCGGAAGAGCACGAAGTTGAGGTCTCCGACGAGACATCTGCAAACCAGGCCCTCAGGAGAGTTTGGGCATCCATCTCAATATATTTCTCGTTTCCCTTTATAATGTAATGATACTTGACTATTTTGACGTCTTTTTAGCTTTTCAATTTTGCATAGATCGGAGAGATGAAAGCTATCATGGCCCGCCAAATTTCCCAAGGACACTATGAGTACTTCATGGCTTGTGCTTTCTCCTCCTTTCCGAACATCTCCTACAAAGCACCAGGCAGCTAGCTCTGTCGATACTCTCCCGAACTCAACTGCTTTTCGCGAGAATCGGAAGGAAACAGAGGTGGTAACCTTTGCATTTTTTAAGACCGGGGGTCAAGTCCCTTCCCCACAGAAGGTGTCAGTGTCCTCTCATAGCCCCGACCCAGGCTCCTTTCCTCGCTTTCTAGCAAATACACCACTGAATCCCACCTCTACACCACATGTTCCTCCCTCCTCAGCTTCAACATCCTCTACTCCTTAGGCTCTGCGACAGAGAGGTCATACATAAACTGAGGCCTGTACTCCAAGTGGGCTGCAACAACACCACTTTGGTAAGCCTTTACATTCTTATCATGTTCATTTTTCACTTATTCCTTATAACTGGTTTAATGCATGCTCTTTCTTTGTAGGGTCTGATGATGATCATTGATATACTCAATGAGGTTTCCTCCCTTTGCGTCGAGGCGGATGGCTGTGGAGGCCCGACTTAGTTTAGATGGGCTATCCACTCAGCTAGAGGACCCAAAACGGCTCTACATGCAAGAGGTGACGAATCTTATGTTTAAACCAAATTCTAAATTGGGGTGTGGATATATGAAAATAAAACTTGAATTAGTTAACCAGTTTTATGGGTTTGCATTCTTAAAAAAAATTCATGGTTTTTTGTTTGATACACGATTTTGTTTATGTTTTTCGAACAACTTTTCCACTCAATGTTTTTTGCACGACAATAGAGGTTTATGGAAAAGTTTCGTGAAATTTAGAGTATTTTTGGTATTTTACCTATATTTTTATTGGTTTTCCATCCATTCTTCCTCACACCCTACTCTTCCTCTATCTATAAAAAGATTTGATACCCAATCTACTAAAAATCGCCCAGATCTTCTATAACATCCCGAAAATTTGAAGGTTCACATGAACCACATACATACAAGTTATCAAATTTTTTATGTATTTTATTTAATTTATTTTAATTACATTTAGTAAATATGGTAGGCATGTTTACATGTTTAAAATATAATTTTTTTACAAGAATGCATCAAACTGTGTTTTAAATGTTATTCGAGTCGTGATCGAGGAATGAAGACTGGAGCCAATAAAGAAAAAATATTTTTATTAAATCATTGTTTTTAATTATCTAATATATGTTATATTTTAAGGAGTATTTTCGAAAATGACAACTTTTAAGATGTTTCGACACGTCGAGTCGTATTTTAAATCGGTATTCGATTTTTGATGAAAATATGGATATTTTGGGAACTCGGCTAATATTTTCGAGAACTTTCCTAAATAAAATATTTAATTAAATCTAATAGGCCTATAATCTAATAGGCCTAATGTGCCTATTATACTATGTTATTGGACCTAAACCTTTGCCATGGTATTTTATATTAAAACTAATGGTTCAAAACCCTATTTTCTACAACTCAATCCCACGCCTCACACAAGGACTCTCCATCAGCAACACAACCACACACATGATTTTGGGAGAGAAACTCACGTGAATTTGAAGGATAATTCAGCAAGCTTCTTCCCCTGCCTCTCTGCCAACATTCCTCACATCGAAGTCGTTTTACGTGCGTAATAAATGCAAAGGCATGCATTAATCTTCCTTCACTCGTCTTTCACACCATATTATATGTTTTGATGTATGATTGCATGAAAAACATGGCATACTTTGTAGGACCGAGCGCTTGCCGCTTTACCAAAAGCTATAGCTAATAGTAATGGTGCAACTCAAATCTTTTAAACCGCAAAGCAGCACAAGTACAATGGTTCGATCACTCTACCAAGCAGGGACAATTATTGAACCCAACAATCTCCCTCCCAATAATTGCACTCCTTGTAACCAATGTGAATCGAACCCGTGACCTTGGCTCTGATACCAATTGTAGAACCGAGCGTTTGTTGCTTTACCAAAAGTTATAGCTAATAGTAATGGTGCAACTCAAATCTTTTAAACCACACAACAACACAAGCACCACGGTTCGATCGCTCTACCAAGCAGGGACAATTATTGCACCCAACACACTTTGTATATTTTCGCCTTTATGGCATAACATGAACAAAGCTAGAGTTTTCATCTTTTAAAACTCTTGTTTATGATGCACAAAGGGGCAGTCATGGTAAGGATATGGGAAGGGATGAATTTCAATGTGTTTAAGGGTCCATAGATGCATGTTTAAGGTTTGGTCAAGATAGAGTAGCAATATGAACGAAAATTTGAGTTTCTATGGGCTAGGGTTTTCGGTTAGGGTTCCTAGGAGGAAACAACTCTTAGCTGTTGCAGGGACATGTTCAAGGTTCCTAAGAGAGGCTAGTAGGTCCTAGGCTTGTCGAGGGAGGGCTGGATCAAAGGAAGAGGGGTTGGCGCAAGATCCTTGGGCGCGCGAGTCTTATAGATGACAGGTTGAGGGCTGCAGTGTGCTAGCTCATGTAGGCTCGTTCCATTAGGGTCCCTAGGGTGTGGTATAGGTCCTAATATTGTCAGATAGGGTCTGGTTCAGTCGACCATGGGCTATGGACGAAGGAAGTTAGGGATTGTTCATGTTAAGGTATTGAAACTAGGGCAGAATTTTCCAGTAAGGTTCTAGGAATGTTCATGGGTTTTAATTGGCTTGAATTGAGTTATATAAGGTGTTAATAAGCTATGGTTCAAATTGTGTAAGTTTTGGTTAAGTTTTGGGTCAATACGGGTTAAAACCGAGAGGTAAGATTAAACTTTAAAACGAATTGGGAAAAACAGTCGAGGAGCATAAGTTTACGTCTAAGAAATATTTATGGGTATATTTTAAGGTGTTATGGTTTGGATAAATTTGGTCGTCGTTTTAAGGTCTAAGGATAAATTGAGAAAATTATGGTTTTAGGGACAAAACCGTCATTTTACACCTGAAAAATGTCAGACGTATTGCAGTGCCTTGAATGCTGTAATGAATGCTAAAATGTTTATGAAATATTATGATGAAACAATAATGCTAAAAGACGTGTTGCATGCTTGGTTTTAAAAGAAAAATGATATACATGTTAAAGAATTTTTATAAGTGATGAATATAATAAAAAGTTGAAGGAGATGACTTGGTTGTGACATAAGGATATGATTGGGGATATCGTAAGGGAAAATGTCCTAAAATGAACATGTCTATAGGAGAAGGCCCCAAAAGGAGCCCAGATGCGGGAAAAGGTCCCTGAGAGTGCCCATTTACAACAGAAGGGCCCAGAGGAAGCCCGACGATCGTATTTCTATCGAAATGATATGATGATATATAAGGGCAAGACTCATTTGATGAGTGAGAGTGTCGCTTATATCCCTGTCGCCTGGTACCATGGTTATATGTAGATAGATTCATCGACCTACAGCTGAAACGAAGTCACAAATAAGGATCTAATTCAATAAAAAGGAAAACGTGTGTATATATATATATGTATATATATATATATATATATATATATATATATATATGATGAAAAGAAATGGTTATGATGAAAGGAAAAATGTTTAAAGTTTATGCATACTCATGAAAAGTTATTTTTAGTAAAATATTTTATTGATGCATGTGATTGTATATGCACTACTTGTTATCATGATTAAGATTTGCAGGTGTGATCAATGCAGGTGAACATGATTTTGATGGAGGACTTGATGGTCAAACTAGTTGGACTGAAAGTGCACACAACCCGAGGATCGTCGCTAGTTTCCATAATTATGTTTATGATTTAAGTTTACTTTAAAATTTTTATGAGGTATGATGTTTTTGAGAGATTAAGATATTTATGCTTTATTTTGAAAATTGTTAGTGTTAGGTTTGGTTATCGTTTACAATTTTATGTTTTTTTAAATGCATTTTTGGGATTTTCAAATAATTAATTGATGAATTTATTTTAAATGATAAAATTATATTTATATACATACATACAAACATACATATATATATTATATATATATGGCCGAAAGTTTCTAAGAAAAAAAATTTCTAATACATTTTAAAGAAAAAATAGTAGCGGATGTTTCATCTTCTCCCTCCATTCTCCCCATTCATCAACTCTTTATTTATCTTTTTTCCCATCCTCGGGAGTTCGGGTCCTCATGCTGTCAACTCGACAGAAAAATTTTATGTAACATATCAAAAAAGCAATAAATATGACAATGTTAAACTTCTATGTCACGCTCTTTTTCACTTAGGAAGATTTTCACTAAAAACTTTGGTTTTGCAAAGTCTTGTAACAACATACTTCAGTTAGGATTAAAACTTATTACTGTCTAACTGAAACACTTAGTGATTAGTTTACCCTTCTTGATATTTAAGAACCCTAAGTTGACCAGACAACAAACACAAAATCAAAGTGTCAGATTTGACCGCTTAAGTTGTTGGTGTAGTACAAATTTGATCATTGATTGTTTGATGTAATTCTGTTAAGCATGCACACTATGAGCACGCTTGAAGTATTTCGTTTAGGAATGCACAGAGATTTTGATAATGCTGCTTTGAAAGATGAGCGAGAGTTGTATATTTGGTGCTTCTAGAAACTAAATCTGCATCTACATATAGTTGAAAGCTTCCAACGGTCGGATAATTTTTTCAACCATCACTTGTATTAGTTCCCTACATAATGGACTTGTCTCTTTCAAGCAAAGTACAATTCATTAAATTTCAATATGATATTTCTTTGCTTCTGCAACTTATAGAACTTAGTTTCCGGGAAGCTACTTTTGACTTAGGACAATTTAAGAAACTTTCTGTCATTTCGAAAGTTGGTGGGATATTGTTCCATATACTATAACTTGCAGTGTTTAGAATGGTTGGAAATAAAAAATCCACTTTGCTTTGCACATATTATGCGGTTGGATGATAACAACAGTCTTTATTTAATACAGGGCGATCAGAAAATGAAAGATCGACAGTTGGTGCAAAATGAAGCAATGGAGCGGCTGGACTTGAATAGGTCTCTTGAGCAGATAAATATTGCATCATCTGTCGGAAATCTGAAATACAACATAATATAATGGCTGGTTTTCTATAATAGTTCGATGACGTTATTTTGTTAATCATCAAAACTTAGGGTAACAAAACAGAGTGGTCACCATAAACGAAGTCCTCCTAGAATTTCTATTGAAGATTCATTATGATGAATTATTAATGTGATTTAATTAAAAAAAACACATGTTCCCCACTAACTATCGAACACAAGTAAGAACTTCCTTCGTCCACTAACTATACTTAATATAACATACAAAATACCTAAATTAAGATATCAGATACCTGATTTAACATATTTGATATCCATATTTTGTTTAAAAAGACATTTGATATTCGAGTTATCACCATAAATGAAGTCCTACTGAGTTTCTAATGAAGATGCATTAAAATAAAGTATTCTTGAGATTTAATACAAAAAAAGAAACACTTTCTCCACAGTCAAATATGAGTAGCACTAAATTTGCTCTAAAAGTAGCTAAATTTGGTCAACTGATACTAAATATGTATTGTGAATGAATACTAAAGCATAATATCAAATCAAGTATTATCTTGATATTCCTTAATATCAATACATATTATGAATGAATAATGACGATATCAAAAAAGTCAATGAATGAATATTAACAAGTATTATGAATGATCATTCACAAATATTTGAGTAAAGATTCACAATACTTTTGAATAAATAGTCATGATCGATAAAAAAAAGATATAAGGAATGAATAAAATAATTACTATAAATGATTACTCTCATAAGTTGACCAATCATTCATAATACTTATGAAAAAATACCCACAAGTATAATGAAAAAATACGAAAAAGTATAATGGAGTACATAATTAATTGTATTCTATAATGAAAAAAAAATACTAAAAAGTCAACACCAACATTGACTCTATTTATCGTGACCCCTCGAAAATAGTGTATTATGATGTAGGTCAAATTAATGTTTAATTGTATTTCTTGATGAGTACATAATATGTTTATTTTTAAAATACATAACATTAATAAGTCATTATAATACATCTTCATGAAAACACCAACATAGACTTCATTTATGATGATTACTTGAAAATAGAGTGTTTTTATAATCAAAATTGAGTATCAACGTGGCAATATCAAATATCTGTTAAATCAAATTAAGTACTTAAAATGAATTAAGCATTTGATTGTATTCCATGATAATTACGCAACATGTTTATTTTAATCTATAAATAACATTAATAAGCTAACTTAACGCATCTTTCATGACAATGCAAAAAAAACTTTATTTATGGTGACCACTCGAAGATCAAGTATTTTCTAATCAAAATGAATATCAACATGAAAAAATCAGGCATCTGTTAAATCAAATTAAGTACTTTTTAGGCCTTATTTGATATTTAGCAATATTACATGATAATTGCGCAATGTGTTGCTTTTTTAAAGATTAATAATATTATCAAGTCATCCTAATTCATCTTATATGACAACACAACCACATACTTCATTTATGGTGGTCACTCGAAGATCGAATATTTTCTCATCAGAACCGAGTATCAAAATGATAAAATCAGGTATATGTTAAATCTAATTTAATATTTTTTAGTTCAAATAAGTATTTAACTATATTCCATGATAACAATGTAATATGTTTTTTGTTAAATAAATAATATTAATAAGTCATTATAATACATCTTCTATGATAATATCAACACTGAATTCGTTTACATTGACAGCCTGAATATCCAGTATTTTCTTATAAAATGTGAGTATCAACATGGAAAAATCATGCCTATATTAATCCAAATTAGATATTTTTTAGTTCAAAATATATATTCCATAATGAGTACGCAACATTTTTATTTTTAAAAATAAATAACATTAACAAATAATTCTAAAATCTCACTCTTAAAATATAATTACGGGAAATAAAAAATACTATTATTCTAGCCCATGTTGATAGTCTACTTTTTAAAATAATCTTAATAACTAAAAATCATACAATATAGCATTTACATATATCTTGTTTCCTTTTTCTTATCTCAATATATTTGCATATTTACTGAAATTAGAATCACATTCCAAAATAATTAAAACAAATATTATATCATGTTACATTCATTTGTTAATAATAATAAATAATAAAAAATATAATAGTAATAATAAAAAATTTACTTAATTCAATAAAAATTATAATTTTGTTAAAGTTTTATTATTAATATAAATTTAAAAAAGTAAAATATGGTTGACAATGAGTTGAATCTAAAATTTAAAGTTTGTCAAGTACCAATTCACAAAAAAAAAATAATAAATATGAATTGAATCCTAATTGACAGTCAATTAAAACCTTAAAATTTTCAAAATAAAGTTTAAGGCTGGGCCAGCTCCTCAACTGGGCCTTCCTGTGAGCCCAAACAATTATCGATTTTGTACGAGAGACCAACCAACGAAGTCTCCCTTCCTCATTCTTCTCCATCTTCCGAAAACAGCAGGGAGAACAAGTGGAATTGGCAGCAGCATATCAGAAACAGGACAATTACAGCATGCATCTACCGCCTCCGGCCGCCGACTTGGATTCGGAACGCGCGGCCATGGAGCTTCACCCTCTCAAAGTTCGTAAAACCTTCAATCTCTCTCTTACTCAATAGGCTCCTTTTTTTGGGTATCTAGTTGATTAATCTCTCCATTCCATATCTATGATTCGTTTATACATTCTTGCTGGATCGCTATTCTTTGCTTTCCAAATTTTGCGTATGTATGCCTCTCTTACCATCTTTCGTTTAAGTTTTGATTTGTCGTTTTAACTGGGGGAACTCGTTTGTTTGTTTTTTTTCTGATATGTTACTGAAAATAAAATATAAATAGTGAAAGATAATAATGAAGGCAAGCTCCTTTGTGCTGGCATTCTAAATGTGTTGAAAATAAGCAGATTCCTCGCAGTAGTGGTTTATAATATTGTGGAGTGAGAAAAACTTACAGTTTGGGTTTCTTACGAGTTTTTATATTGTATAGTTTAAACTTTAAAAGAACTATTATTTACTGGCATCTTCAATTTACTTGTTTTATTTTTCGTGAGGAAGCAGCAAATTCAATTCCCCTGAAATTTCGTTCATTGGATAATGTTTGTCATATAGCCTATTTGATTGCGTTTGATATTGGCGTTTTACTCCAGAAGGCATATACGGTCAAGATACCTTCTGATTAAACCTTTATTCATCATAGTTCATGCTCAGTCTTCCGCTATCTTGCAAGCTCAAGTTAGGTTTTACTTGTTTATCGTACAATGTCATGTAAAGTGTGTTTTTGAGCAAAAAAAGGGGAATGCTGGTTTGTATTTTGTTCATAAAAGAGTCATAATTCCATATAGAACTCAACCCTGACTTCAAAATTAACTAAAATTTGAGTTGAACATGAAGTCAGGGTTTTCAGGAAATATGAAAATATTATAATGTTGAATTGTTGATAAATACATAAAGCTTTTAAATTGAGATGGTATTTTGTCAAATTCCTGTAGGTTGTGTGGATGGATAAATTTGATTTTGGGTTCCCCTATGTCGAAATAATCCTGCGAGGAAATGGAGATTTTAAATACATCAATCCAAATGCATCTTTTCTAAGTTTTGCTCCGGTCATAGAGCCAATGAGCCAAGAAAGTGTGGTTGACCTTGTTCTTTTCCTACATGTTTCATGTGATTCCTTCAAAACTAGATCGACAGAGTTTGGAAAGTGTTTGAATTAGCGACTAACTCACTATTGCATTTTCCATGTATTGGTATGCTGAATGTAATCTTTTTATGTGATATACATGGTTATACTGCAACTTCATCTCATTTATTGTGATCTTCAGCACAAATTTGTATTTTGGTATACTCGTCTAACTCCAGGAGTCAGAAGTCAAACAGCATATGAGGACAATATTAAGAAGATTGTGGACTTTAGTACAGTAAGAATCTCTTTTCAGATTCATTCTGTGAGGTCATATGGCCTTCATATTCCTTTTCTGATCCTAGATTTGATTTCTCTAGTTGTTCTAAATGCACCATTTTTACGGATTGCTTGACTTCAGGTCGAAGATTTCTGGGTCTGCTATTGTCACCTAGCTCGCCCCTCGACATTGCCTAGTCTAACTGACTTGCATCTATTCAAAGATGGTATCCGTCCTCTATGGGAGGTATGCTTTTACATGTTAAGCTGGTCAGTAGTTTCTTTCCCAAGCTCAATTAATTAGTTTTCCTCAATCATGGTTTTGTCAGGATTCTGCTAACTGCAACGGTGGGAAGTGGATTATTAGATTTAAAAAGGCCGTGTCTGGCCGTTTCTGGGAGGACCTGGTATGGAAATATTTACATAGAACTGTGATTTAGCTTCATCTAGCCTGTTATTAGTAAATCATTCTTTTGAGAACTTGAGTTAAGACTCGCACCCTGCAGTTCCCATCTTGCCATCTGCCTTAAGTTTTCTGGCCTTTCCCTTCTTGTAAATTTAACATGTCAAAGTTTTTGTGTGTGACTATGTACAGAAAGTAAGTTTCGTGATTGTTATTTGCTCCGACTGGAAAATCCTTTAAGCTTTGTTGTAGCTGCTATTTTGGTTTGATTGCCTTCTATTATAGATGGTTCTGTTTATTTTACGCTGAGCAGCTATTTGATTGATTACCTTGGAACAAATATATAGGACTATGACATAAATTGACATCCCACTTTTAGTAAAAATGTTTGTAAACAACATTAACAAACCTTTAATCTCTCTGGCTTGCAGACTGTTGCCAAATACCATTACAATCCTTTGAAAGCGAAAGCGAGAAAGAAATAACAATTTATTAGAGGTGATCAGATGGGTGAGAGAGAAATACTTTTCACACTTGCTAACCTGAGAGGTTTTACTTCTCGATCTGTTAGCATGATCATCATTGTTTTGTTTAAAAAAGATCCGTACATGTTCAAAGTTCAACATTGCAATGTAGATAATGATAATAGTTAATTTGAATGTGATACTTCTCTGTTGCCAGTAGCCACCCATCTGCCTTCATGCGATCATCCGAAGAGATGCCTATCCTAATCCTACGTGAATGTATGTAGATTAAGGTATCTAAATCTGTTCACATAAAACAACAATGTCAAAGCACGATGTTGAATCATTTATGAAGAAAATAATGTGACAAAATCGACCTAATGCGTTCTTACTTTTATTGAATCTCGCTTCCACTTTTATGACTATTAGGTTAACCTTTCTTGCATGCTTACTAGGTGTATTGTCTTAATGTTCGTTGTATTAGTCCTCATTTAACTGATACATGATTCAAACTCTGTCAATTCTGTATATATTGTTAGAATTGACTATCCATCATAGGTTCCAAGTTACCCATTGTCATTCGTCCAAGAAAATGGTTCTTACCTGTGTTTCTTGAATACACCAGGTTCTAGCGTTAATTGGAGATCAACTCGATTATGGTGATAACATATGTGGAGCAGTCCTAAGTATTCGTTTCAATGAGGATATATTGAGTGTTTGGAACCGCAATGCATCTGATAATCAGGTTGGTTCTTGTTATTCAAATCACATTCATCATCATAATCTAACTCTGTAATATCGTTTCGGTTTGCATCTCTGTTATATCGTTTCGGTTTTGCATTGCAGGCGGTGATGGGGCTGAGGGATTCTATCAAGAGACATTTGAAAATTCCTCACACCTATGTAATGGAATACAAGCCCCATGACGCTTCCTTACGAGACCACTCATCGTACCGTAACACTTGGTTGAGAGGATAGGGAACATGAGAGGAATGAACCGTTCACTCCCTTCGCTGTGAGCTAACAGACTCACTAAATGTATTTTTTTGATGATGTATTACTCATATTTTCATTTCATAGTATTATGACCCCCCTGATGGTGTTGATTTTGTCATCCACTGTTTATTTTCATGAATTCAACTCGGAGTAGTGTTGGCAGCTGATCTCAAAATGTACATGTTCCAACCAAGTAAAAAATAAAAACAGAAGCAAATATAAAAATTTATTTCGTTTAAATAATAGAGTAATCGTTGGGTTTTCACAGAAAATGATTAAGCTGTTGCGTGATAACATGTAATGATTCGCCGGTCATACTGCATGGACTATGTACATTTTTACTAGACAGATGACTGAATCCCGATGATACCTGCCAAATATAAGATTCAACTTGTAAATGAAAGAAGTTCGGATAGAAGATTGTAACCAACAAGATGCGAAGATATCTTAAATATAAACAGTAGCATTGAGAAAAGCATGCAAAATAGAGCTATATGGAGGTTTTATGAAGTCGAAACTCTCAACTAAATTTCTGCGTGCATCCATTTCCACAAACATGGTAAAAAGCTTTTTTTTTTCCTTGCCACCTTCCTTCCAGGCTCACGCATTTACGGGGAAAAATATATGATCCATGGGGTGTTTGTACTATGAGCATTTCGTAATATCTTTCGTCATCTATAATATAAACAATATTTTATTCGAAAAATTTGAGAAATTAACAGCATAAATTAATGAAAAACTCATATAAATATGTCAGAAGTAAGCCCATTCACTTTTGATTGGGCTTTTGGGATGCCATAAGGCCCTAGACAATCAAGATAACTCGTTTAACAAATAGCAAAGATAATCCAGGCCCATAGGTAAGGTGTTTGGGTTTGTATTGTAATTTGTATCAACAGCAACTCAAAAAGAAAATCTTCAATTACTTGACTAATATAAATAAATTTCGAACTAATATTTGCATTCAAAAGCCTCCAACTGGAATTCGAATCCGGTCCTTACCCCTAAAGAAATAAATCCAAACAAATTTCAACACAATTTTTTTTCATCTTATTCCATTTTAAACTCCATTGTTTTTGCACCAACTTAGATTTGTCTTTTTTTTTTTATTATTTTTGAAAAAGAAAGAGACCTGGAATTGTCTTCGAATAAACCAATCGTGATGTGGCAGCCCACACACCACAAGTTACAGATCAAAGAAGAAAGCGAAAACCCCAACAAAAAAGGTCTGCAAACGGATAAAGACATCGAGATTTAAAAATAAAGAATAAATTGAACATCGAGATTTATGTGCAAAATATCTAAAATTATTAGGTAAAAACCACTGACAAGATGAAAAGAATTCCAATATAATATTTTATGGTGTACAGCCATTCATTGTATTTACAAAGAGAACATACACTTTCTTAATATAGGAGAATAAACATCTTACAAATATTATAAAACTAAGTACTTAAATACTATAAGATAGAGAGAAAGTACGATGATAGAATGATATCTGAATGGATGAAGCTCTATAAAATAGAGCACCTCGTCCGTGTGATACTGCATATTGACAGTTTCCTTTCAAATGCAATTTTCAACAAATCTTGTCCGGCCCACCACCATAAATATTGTATGTCACCAACCAATCAAGTCCGACCGGAAAAAATAAAATTTGCAGGGTAGAAAACGAACTGAATTTTTAAATGGTAAAATAAACTTTTTTATTGAATTCATTCAACCGAGAAGTCGGCCGAGACATTAGATATTTGGAACAAATGGAACAAACAATGCTACGGAAACCTGAATCTTTTCTATTCATAATAACAATGTCTTGAAAATACTTTTGAATACAAAGCATAAAATTTTAACGAAGTCTAGACCAACATCCGACTTACGACAGTAAGAAATTCGATCCATTTTGTCAAAAAAAATTATGATAACTAATATTGTGCAGCAATAAATGAAGGAAATAATATAAATTAACATGATCCACGATCACCAGTCCAACAACTTTGGTAGAATTTGTAGAAAAATTACATTGAAATCTTACACCGTTTCTCGGAACAGTTTAAAAAAGTCCCCGGAAAACTGACAATCAATCAATAACGCAGCCTTCTGTGTTGTATAAAACTGATTGTCTGTAATTGAAATCTCAGCAACCCCTGGAACATCAAAGCTGACTATATCAAACCAAACTGACTGGTAATTGATTTATGCACTGTATTCCAACACCTAAACCAGAAGTGGCAAATGAATTGTTTCCTCTAGTTCTATTCCTGGGTTGATTAACTGAACAGATGGAGTTTCAAAGCATTATAGAGTTCATTAATTTGTCAGAGTTCACCTCAGGCAACATAACCAGACAATATTTAATGTGGAAAACGAACATCAACAGACATATTCAGATAATAATTTATGTACGATTTTTTTTAAAACAAGATTTTACAATTTTTAAAAATTTTGACGGTTGGTTCGCTTAACGTGCAACCTGTGGTGGGTTGGGTTGTGTTGGTGTTTTTTCAACCTGTCTAGTTCGTGACTATTCTTGCCACACCCCATTCGCTGGTAGGCTAAGGTGTGTGTGTGTGTATATATATATATATATATAATTGGATTCAAAATGAAAAGAAATTCACCCAATTTTGTGGCCTATCTCTTGAACCCTTAATACTCTTAGAATGATCATAGCATAGAAAATGAAGAAGTGGTACTGGCTAATGTACTCATGGTTCGCCGGAACGGCCGTTATGCGGCCGGAACGGGAACGGTGGCCACCGTTCCAAAGTTCCAGGCCAAATCGTTTGTTGTTTTGTGGCGGCGTTCTGCGACGTTTTATCGGCCGCATAACGGGCGAACGGAACGGAAACGGTGGGGCGGAACGGTTTTATGTATGTAGCGACGGTTTTATGTATGAACCGTCGCTACTAGCGACGGTTTTATGTATGTAGCGACGGTTTTATTTACCCGTCGCCGATTTACATCGGCGACGGTTTTAAGACAACCGTCGCTAATATAACGACCGTTTTAATAAAACCGTCGCTACTATACAGACGGTTTGAATTTTAAAAAATAATAAAGGTTCACGGATTCAAGAATCCGCAAGTCTCTATTGAGAAATTTTCATTACAAAGTGTGAAAAAAACTAAGTTAATTATAAATTTTTTTATTTTAATTGATGTTAAATAATTTGTAACATCACTTTATATAAGATTTGATGGTTATTATTAATCAATCACTCTAAATTGATTCAAATTTGTGCGAATTTATATATATCCAATCGAAAATATTTTAATGTTTTAATTAATTAAATACAAATAACTTTTAATATTTTATTTAATTTTTGATATGATTGGAAATATTTTAAATATAATGACGATATAAATTGTGTTCAATAAATTGTTAATAAAATTTTAAAAATATTTAAATTTCTTATTTACATCAAATATTCTATTTAAATGATATTTCTTATGGTAATGGTTATTGTTTATGGTTATGTTTATTGGAATGGTAATAGAATGGTTATGTTATTGATATTATATTTCATAGTTGTTGATGATTATGGAAATGAACGTGTAGAATAGAAAGTGGATCTTGAGCCAAATAGGAAATGGAAGTGCAGAAACTGTATGAAAAATGTGGCAGTAGTTATGGTTTTTAGTATAATGTCTTGTATATTGATCCAATTGTTGTGAGGCTACTTCCATTAGAAAGATAAGATATAAGGCTATAACTTTCATGTTTTGATAGATCATTTGATTTTTCAACATCTGGTACACATGGAATTAGACATCGTGGATTTGATTATGGGTCGTCTCAATATATTGGTGATAGATACAATGAATCTTCATCATCTGTATGGCGGGGTGTTGGACGTCATGGTCCTGAGTATAGATCTTCAAGTACAGCTGATAGTTTTACTGTGTATCGTGGATTCGGATACTATAATCGTCGTGACGAAAAACTATAATTGTGTTATTATTGTAAAATAGTTTTGTATTGATATATTAATTTGTAATAACTTCATATATTTTATTTTTTAGTATGATGTAATTTATATTTTAATTTTTTTACCAATTTTTTGAATTTATTAATTTTTTTATACAACCGTTCCGCAACCGTTCCGTAATATAACATTGGAACTGGAACGGTAGTTGTCGTTCCAAGCACCGCAACCGTTCCGGCGAACCATGAATGTACTAATGTTAGGTTATACAAGAAATGTACTATCTCAAAAAACTCGTCTAATGTTAATATATCCTCATGAGTTTATAAGCTACTCTTTATTAGTTTTGTGTTTAAACATTCTTTTCGGATAATATTGATAGTCAAAACATCGTGTGTGTGTCAGATGAAGAGGAAGAAGAACCCATTTGGTTTTGAGTAAGAATCCTATTAAAAAGAAGTACCGAAGAAATATGGAAATGAACAAGGAGAAGAATTAGATATATGAGCTAAAAAAATTGTATAGCCCAACTGCCTAGCGTTTTTCACAACATTCGTTCAAATTTGAATAGTTTGTGGAGTTGTATCTTATTCTTTGGTCTGTTACCAATTGCAATGATTTTTGTGAAAAATAAGATTTTGCCAATTTGTAAGCTAAGTTGTAAATATTAGTTGACAAATTTTCATCCCTTCAATATGCCATCGATCAGAGCTAATTGTTTATCTTTGCGATAATAATAATGTTAAATAAGTTTTTTTTTTTAAAAGATGGTTTCTAATCTAACACTGTACTAATTAGGATGTCATTCCGATACTTCTTTTAAAAACGATAATCATGTCATTGATGGGTTAATTGAATCGGAAAACTGTAAAACTTTGAAACTGACACACATAGATAGAGAAAGAGAGATAGAAGAAACAAAGTATATTTAATTTTATAATTTAAGACACGGAGTACATGGATGGATTTAACAAGGAAGGGGACATTTAGGACGAAATTCGTGCGGGTGTTGGAGCCACGCAGTCTCGTCATAGGCGCGAGCAGCTTCCTCGACCGTCTCGAAAGTGCCCAGCCACATACGAATCTTCTGTGTCGTGTCTTTGATCTCCGCAACCCATCTCCCCGATGCCTTTTGCCTCACTCCAACAAACTTGTTTCTGCTCTTGCTAGTTGCTGCTTCCATTTTTCAGCAGCATTCTGTTGCCATTCTTGCTTTCTTTTCTTTTCGAACTGATTCTCCATAGTGCCTCCAACTATCAATTAAATGTTTTGCTTATCAATATACACAATCTGTAAGAAATTTGACACATGTTAAAGGAAGACGT
Organism: Primulina eburnea; assembly: GCF_022965805.1. NCBI lineage: Eukaryota > Viridiplantae > Streptophyta > Magnoliopsida > Lamiales > Gesneriaceae > Primulina > Primulina eburnea. Next base: position 17,061,168 of record NC_133103.1, read on the forward strand.
ACCGTGTAGGAGTCGGCGACGGCCAAGAAGCCTACAACTTTTGACGAAAAGTTGCGTACGCCGACTCAACTTCAGAAACTGAGATGCGTACACGATTATTCCTTTGAAAATAATGCTCCCAATTTTCTCGTTGATGGTATGAGATGCCTATAAATAGCAACGATTGAGATCCCTAAGCACACACACCTCATAAAGAAATATACACCATCTATTGAGAGGGTGGAGTGCTTAGAAGGCTTCAACCGAGAAGAAAAACAGAGAAATCAAAATTTTCAATGGCCGGAGGTAATACTCCGCGTATTATATATCATGTTTATACATGTTTAAAAACATGATTTTTCAGAAAATTTCTAACATTTGGTATCAGAGCCGTGATACCTCTACCTTGAAAATTTTGTTTCTGAAAAATTTACGTATCAAAATAGATGTTTTGATATCACAAGAAATTACCTGAAAATTTCTTCGGAGAATTTTGTTGTCGGTTGTGCTTGAAGTTCTACTTTGAAGTTTTGAAATTTAAATAAATTTTCTGAGAAGAAATGAAATGAGCAATTGAAAGAAAATTATCCGAAGAAGAAAGCTTGGAGAAGATGATAACTTTTCTGAAACAATCATGTATATGCATTCTGATAAATTAACAAGAGGACGGGTTCTCACGTTGAAATTTTAATGCATTTCCGCTAGAATTAATTAATGTGAGAACCCATTTCCCACGTTGAAATGTTAATGCATTGTCTCGGCAATGCATTAGTTTATTTATTTTATTTTATTTTTTTAAAAAAAAATAAAATAAAATAAAATAATAAATAAATAATAATGCGAGACCCACAATTAATTACGCAGGACCCACAATAATTTGAAATTTGAAATTTGATAACAAATTTTGGTTATTATTATTATTATTTTTAATATAAAAATAATAATAATAAATAAATATTGATTAATGTGTAATTAAGTTATATGTATAATTCGGTATACATATAGCATTTGGTTAAATAATTTGTACACATTAAAATAATTTTAAGTTCAATACCAGTTTAGAAATTATTTTTGCATGTTATATAAAATGTCAAATATTATGGATAAATGTTTGATGTGTACATGCAAATTTAATATTATGTTTGCATTTATTCTTGAAATTTAAAATGCAAATTGTATTGAAAAATATTTTGGTAAATCAATATTCACATTATGTTCATATTAAATTATATTGAGTTGTTTATAATTTAAAATGAACATATCAAGTGAGATGTGAATATAATATTTAAATTAAAATATTTCAGATATTCACAAATGAACAAATAACCTCACTTTATCATTACTCTGATAAAAGAAAAAAACTGATGAGGAGCCCACATTTTTGTGATCCTCACTTTATCACTACTCTGATTGAAGAGAAAAACTGATGGGGAACGTATTTGTTCATATTAAGTAAAAATGTGAATATAAAAGTTATTTAATTTTGGCTTATAAAGATTCACATAAATGTGGATAATTCAGTTGAATAATAATTATGAGGTAACGTGAGAAAACATGATCTGAGAGAGTTCTTCATAGATCGGTTTAAATTGCCTTGATTAGCCACTGGTCTCCCTGAGGAACGTTGCTCTGTCTAGGAGTTGGGTATTTAAAGGGCCTTAGCACTACCTATCTTTCCTGGGAGCACTCTTGGAAAGTGTTGATTGCGAAATAATTATTATATAAAGCATTAAGAAAAGCCAAAATTTTGTCCGGTGAACCGTATAATTTTAAATAATTAAAGAATAGCCACATCATCCTTATTTATAAAAAATTATGCATTAAGTGGATTTGGTTCACATAATGGACATCAATTGTAATTAATTATATAAACATAATAAAATTTACCCCACAGGGATTTTTATTATATTTATATAACTAATTAGGTTAAAATATCAAATTATATTTTTCTTAATTTACCCACAGGAGTTAAGGAAAATACATTTTGATAGTTTTATCATAAAGTTATAGAAAAATCTTATTGAATTAAAATTTTAGCCCGCAGGCAAATTTTATGTCACTAGATTTTTAACATGAATTACATTGGTAAAACATGATATTGTCTCAAAATTTTAAACATATGATATTTTGTGCAGTTATGCAACCTGCGACTTTTTCTGATATGAAATGTGACATTCCCGATCTAAAGGGCGATAATTATAAAATTTGGAAAGAAAGAATTCTTCTTCAATTAGGGTGGATGGATATTGATTATGCTATACAGAAAGGCGAACCATCTGCTATTATTGAAAACAGCATTCCGGATGATGTTGATATTTATGAAAAATGGGAGCGATCTAATCGACTCTGTGTAATGTTCATAAAGACCAAAATATCTGCTGGTATGCGTGGTTCTGTCGATCAGTATAATAATGTCAAAGAATTACTGAAGGCTATTGATGAACAGTTTCAGTCTTCAGATAAGGCTCTAGCAAGCACCCTAATTATGGAATTCTCTTCATTAAGGCTCACCAGTGTGAGAGGTGTGCGAGAGCACATAATGAAAATGCGGGATATAGCGGCTCGGCTAAAGACACTTGGAGTGGAAATGTCTGAAACTTTTCTTGTGCACTACATTTTATGCACTCTTCCACAACAATATGGACCTTTCAAAATTTCCTACAACACACATAAGGATAAATGGTCGATTAATGAATTAATGACCATGTGTGTTCAAGAGGAAGGAAGGTTGTTGATGGAAACAAGTGATAATGTTTTTATGACCACACAAGGAAAGTATAAAAAGCAAGCCAAAGTCAAGGGAAAAGGGAAAGGAATAATTCCACCCCAACCTGACATCAAGAAAGAATCCAAGTGTTTCTTCTGTAAAAAGACGGGACACATTAAGAAGGATTGCAATAAATTTAAGGACTAGCTTGAAAAGAAAGGTATTCCTACTTCATTTGTCTGTTATGAATCTAATATGGTTGATATGATTTATAACACATGGTGGATTGATTCTGGTTCTACAATCCATGTTACAAATACCTTGCAGGGTATGCAAAACCTAAGGAAACCAATAGAAAATGAGCGGAGCATTTATTCAGGAAACAAGATGTCTTCGTATGTGGAGGCTATTGGGACTTGCTGCCTAGTGTTGAATAGTGGTTATATTTTAAAATTGGAAAAGACCTTTTATGTTCCTAGTTTTTCTAGGAATTTAATTTCAGTTTCAAAACTTGTACCCCTTGGTTATTCATTTCAGTTTTTGAATAAATCAATAAATAAATCAAATCTTATTGGAAATGGTACAATGGTTGATGGTCTTTTCTCTATTTCTTTACAAAATAATAACACCACTATGCATGTTCAAGGAGGTATTAAAAGATGTGTTATAAATGAAGATTCCTCTATATTGTGGCACAGGAGATTGGGACACATCTTCATAGAGAGAATTAAAAGATTAGTAAATGATGGAGTACTCAGTACTTTAGATTTTACTGATTTTGAGACTTGTGTGGACTACATTAAGGGAAAGCAGACCAATAAGTCTAAAAAGGGTGCCAAGAGGAGTACAGAAATATTAAAAATCATACATTCAGATATATGTTGTCCAGATATGGACATGCAAAGTCCGAAATACTTCATCTCTTTCATTGATGATTATTCACGATACATGTATATCTACATGCTTCATAACAAAAACGAAGCACTAGAAGCCTTTAAGGTTTTTAAGGCTGAAGTGGAGAAGCAATGTGGAAAACATATTAAGATCGTGAGAACTGATAGAGGTGGAGAATATTATGGTAGATACACTGAGAATGGACAAGCACCTGGTCCGTTTGCGAAGTTTCTCCAAAAACATGGGATTGTTGCCCAATATACTATGCCTGGTTCTTCGGACCAAAATGGTGTAGCTGAGAGGAGAAACCGAACATTATTGGACATGGTGAGGAGCATGTTAAGTAGCTCTAAACTTCCTAAATCCTTGTGGACTGAAGCTCTTAAGACAGCTGTGTATATATTAAACCGAGTTCCAACTAAAGCTGTCCCAAAGACGCCATTTGAGTTATTTAAAGGTTGGAAACCGAGTTTGCAACATATATGCGTTTGGGGTTGTCCTTCTGAAATAAGAGTTTACAACCCACATGAAAAGAAACTGGACCCAGGAACTATAAGTGGATATTTCATTGGGTATGCCGAAAAATCCAAATGGTACAGATTCTATTGTTCATCTCATAACACTAGAATTGTGGAATCAAGAAATGCAAAATTTCTTGAGAATGACTTGATTAGTGGGAGTGATCATGACATAGTTTTTGATAATGATCACATTAATGCACAACCCTCTTATTCAAATGACAGATTGGTCGTTATCCACACCCCTCAGGACCAAATGGGTGTTAGACAACTATTTACTGAAGTTCCATAAATTGCTGATGAAAATCCAGTAGATCAAGTTGTTAATGAAGAACAACAAGAAATTGTTGATCAACCAAACAACCTAAGGAGATCTACTAGAATAAGGAGATCAGCAATATCTAGTAATTATGTTGTGTATTTACAAGAATCGGACTTTAACATTGGAGCCGAAAATGATCCTGAAACGTTTTCACAAGCCATGAGTTGTAATGAGTCAAAACTATGGTTTAATGCTATGAAAGAAGAGATGAATTCTATGGCAGTTAATGGAGTCTGGGATTTTGTTCAGTTGCCTGATGGTGTAAAAGCCATTGGATGTAAATGGGTTTTCAAAACAAAGAAAGACTCATTAGGCAACATTGAAAGGTATAAAGCAAGACTCGTTGCTAAAGGATTCACTCAGCAGGAAGGAATCGACTACAAGTAGACTTTTTCTCCTGTATCTAAGAAAGATTCTCTTCGTATCATTCTAGCATTAGTTGCACATTTTGACTTAGATTTACAACAAATGGATGTGAAAACAGCTTTTTTCAATGGAGAACTAGAGGAAGAAGTTTATATGAAACAACCTGAAGGATTCTTCTCTAGTAAAGGTGAGCAATTGGTATGTAAGCTTAAGAAATCTATATATGGATTAAAACAAGCTTTCCGTCAATGGTATTTAAAATTTCATGAAGTTATCTCTTCATTTGGATTCGTTGAGAACCTCATGGATCAATGAATATACCAGAAGGTCAGTGAGAGCAAGATTTGTTTTCTAATTCTATATGCGGATGATATATTACTTGCAACCAATGATAGGGGTTTATTATATGAGGTGAAACAATTCCTCTCTAAAAACTTTGATATGAAGGATATGGGTGAGGCATCTTATGTCATTGGCATTAAGATACATAGAGACAGAATTCGAGGTATTATAGGTCTGTCTCAAGAAACCTATATAAACAAAGTTTTAGAGAGATATCGGATGAAAGACTGTTCACCAAGTATAGCTCCCGTTGTGAAAGGCGATAAATTCAATTTGAGCCAATGCCCAAAGAATGATCTAGAGCGGGAACAAATGAAAAACATTCCTTATGCTTCTGCTGTCGGAAGCTTGATGTATGCTCAGGTTTGCACTAGACCTGACATTGCATTTATTGTTGGGATGTTGGGAAGATATCAGAGTAATCCAGGTTTAGACCATTGGAAAGCTGCAAAGAAAGTAATGAGGTACCTTCAAGGGACCAAAGATTATATGCTTATGTTCAGACGAACTGAGAATTTGGAAGTAATTGGCTACTCTGATTCAGACTACGCTGGCTGCATTGACTCAAGAAAATCCACTTCAGGATATATTTTCATGCTAGCTGGTGGAGCTGTATCTTGGAGAAGTGCAAAGCAGACATTGACTGCTACTTCTACTATGGAAGCTGAGTTCGTATCTTGTTTTGAGGCAACCTCACATGGTGTATGGTTGAAGAGTTTCATTTCAGGGCTTAGAATTATGGATTCTATATCTAGACCATTAAAAATATATTGTGACAACTGTTTTTATGGCTAAAAATAACAAAAGTGGTAGTCGAAGCAAACACATCGACATTAAGTATTTAGTCATAAGAGAACGTGTTAAAGATAAGAAGTTACTTATCGAGCACATTAGTACTGAATTGATGATTGTGGATCCTTTAACTAAGGGCATGCCACCATTGAAATTTAAGGATCATACAGAAAGAATGGGACTTGGTTCCTTTACGTAATATTTGTTGTAAGAACAAATTAATGAAACTATGATGTGATATTTTCTCATATATGTTGTGCACACATTCAGTGATTCGAGAAATATCAATAAAGTTGGACCTCGAATAAACATTGGGTTTATTCATTAAGTTAATACAGTTTGAAAGACATAATGCATTGTAATACATGGAAGATAATATTCGTTTTAAGATGACTTATCGCCATGATTCATGTATTTTGTTTTCTCCTATGGTAAATGATATATATGTGTCAAGTGGGAGAATGTAAGAAATTTGACACATGTTAAAGGAAGACGTACCGTGTAGGAGTTGGCGACGGCCAAGAAGCCTACAACTTTTGACGAAAAGTTGCGTACGCCGACTCAACTTCAGAAACTGAGATGCGTACACGATTATTCATTTGAAAATAATGCTCCCAATTTTCTCGTTGATGGTATGAGATGCCTATAAATAACAACGATTGAGGTCCCTAAGCACACACACCTCATAAAGAAATATACACCATCTATTGAGAGGGTGGAGTGCTTAGAAGGCTTCAACCGAGAAGAAAAACAGAGAAATCAAAATTTTCAATGGCCGGAGGTAATACTCGATCTAAGCTTCCGCGTATTATATATCATGTTTATACATGTTTAAAAACATGATTTTTCAGAAAATTTCTAACACAATCACCATCTTTAGTTTTGTATAGGCACCAAAGCTGAGCAATGCTTAAATATATTTTTTCTTTTGCATTATTTTTTGTTTGTCATTTTTTAAATGCAGAGACAACACCCTTTCCCCCAAAAAAAAAAAATTGAAGGGATAAAGGGCCGATCAGTTATTTCGAGTATTAAAATATTATTTTAAAACAAAATTCTCAAGTGGTCAGTTTGCCTAGGCATTTTTCTTAGTCATCATCAGCTACAACAATTTATATTGGCCTGTCTCTCTTCCCTTTTGACTTGACCCGATCGATTTTTATGGACAAAACAACAGTTTTAAGAAATATAAGTCAAATTCTGGAATGCAAATAGGATTCAACTAGTCTCATATCTCTTACAAAATGGAATAATACCTTGATCATGAAGACAAGATGCCATTCTAGTGTAGGTTAAAATAAACTCACCCTTTGTCATACCCTGTCTGCCTAGTCTAGTGATAAGAATATTTTATTTATTGTTTTTACTCTTTTTAATACACACAAATATACATATATGACGTCTACTTCTTGTTATCCCCGGATGACTAACGAGAGTTGCATATATGTCGTATTATGTAAGGCATTGTCAACATCTCAAAATGTTGGTCTTGGTCTTACAATCTAGGATGTATGATGCATTTGTGTTTTCTTCACGCAGTTTAATTCAGTCCAAATATCTAAACTTTTGAAGTACGGAGCGCTAACAAATCGAGTTGATCGTTGGCTTTTTGATCCTACTTGATTCATATTCAATAAATATCAAATTTGAGTTGAAGTCAGACATATATGTTGAAATCTTTTTCTGAACCAAATTCGAGTTAAAATTATTTTATTTCATAGGTCACGAACAGCTAACAAACTTTAATATTTTACTAATATGAGTTTTTCGAGAAATACTCGAGTTCACAAACATGTTCGAGTCTTTTCATCTGAGCTCAACTCAAACTTTAAATTCGAGCCAAAATCGAAACGAACTGAATAGAAAGTAATTGTGTAGAAAAGTAGATGATAGGTCATACGTATAACAACAGATAATGTGTGTATCCCTCCCTATACTATACGCCTTTCATTAAATGCAAAAGACTGTGATCACCATCCCCCCTTTTTATTTATTTTTTTTACAAATCGATCAAAGTATACATCAGCCTTATTCAGCAATAGGATTGATGTGAGAACCCGAATTTCCAGCAAAAGCATTTCAGTAAGCAATGCAAAATTTCCAGCAGAAGATAATATTCAGAAGCTGGTATTTTTCCAGCAGACATGTATTTTCCAGCAGCAGCAGTAGAAGAACGAAAAATCAGCAGCAGCAGAAGAGCGAGAAAGAAGCAGCAGTCAGTTACTGATTCAGCTCAGACTTGTAACTGAAGCATTAACAGGGAATAAAGGCTGTTAATGTCAGATTATGGCCATTAATTGGAAGCGTAACAGTCAGATTATGGCCTATAAATAACACCCTCAAGTCTCTGAAATGGGTTACACAAGCTTTGAGATTATCACTTAAATTTCGAGTTAAGAAAGAGTGCCTTTGTCAAGCAGCAAAATCCAGTAGCGAGAACAGCCAAATTCCAGTAGACTTCAACCGAAACTTTAAGCAAATTACTGTAAGTGGGCTTATATATAAATAACTTGAAATCCGTTTGATAATTCTGTTTTAAAGTCTGTTTCTGTATGTTAATTCTGACATATGTTTTGAAGCACTGAAACTCCCTAGTGAACTAATGGTAGGAATATATATTCTGAACATTTCTGAATTCCGATTCTGATTCTGGCCTCACCCCTTAGAGGAGAGAACATATAGGGGACTGATATCAGTTTAGCCATGAAATTCACTAACTTGTTCAGTGCTTACTAATTCTGATTTCTGTTCTGAAACCTGCAAAGTCTGAATTCTGATTTCTGTCATGAAATACGAGTTTCTGTATACTATTGTATTACTGTTTCTGTTGAAAACGATTTCGAAAACTGGGAGTTAATCCCGCCCCTGCTTACTGAGTGACAATCATATCGCTCACCCACCAAACCCATCTCAGATAAGAGTACTGAAGAGATGTTAGAAGAAGAAGAGCAGATCCAGTTCTGGGGCTGGTGAAGAAGACTGTTGTTCTCAGTTTATGTTTATTTTTATTCCGCTGCATCTGTTAAGATACTGTAATATTTGGTTTTACATTTCCGCTGTAAAACATCAGCATTCGAGTTGTAACAGACAATTGATTTATTTCGTATTATGAATAAAAGACTGGTTTATGAGATTCTGTACTTCTGAGGCTTGTTGTTTTCGAATGTAATATTTGAGAGCAACGCCGGTGTCAACCAACCCCCGTCCCGGGGCGTGACATTGAAGTGGTATCAGAGCAGAACCGGGTTTCCTAATCTGGGGAGGAGGAACTAGAAATAATAAGTTCTTATAGACTTCTGAGAATAAGTTCAGAAGGTTACTGAAATAGACTACTGAAAAGAAGCTACTGTAATAGACTACTGAAACGAGTTTAAAAAAAATAAAAAATAAAAAATTCAGTAGGCCAAAACCAGTAGACGAAACCAGAACCAGTAGATGGAAACCAGTAGCCGAACCCAGAACCAGTAGAAGGAAACCAGTAGGTCTGAAGGCAGGAGATTGAGTCAGTAGACTCGGAATGTAGCAGACAATGCTGGAAAAGCAGCAGACTGATTGCAGAAGCATCAGAATTGCAGTAGACAGTGTATTCCAGCAAGCAAATGCAGTAGACCTCGCAAAATGGCATAGAAGTTGAGGTGTTTTTCGCGCAAACTTCAAACGGCCATAACTTTTGATCCAGGAGGAATTTTTACCATTAAAAGTAGGCGTTGGAAAGCTCTCGACGAGGAGAACCTAACCTAGAACCACTCATCGTTTTAGCACCACCGACGAAGCCTAAAATCCATCGTTTAGATAGGGATATAATCATTTCCGTAAAATTTTCCAAAATTTTTAAACTTTGAGGAATTTTCATTTTCAAATGGCTTAGTATTTTTACACCAAACTTGGTACCATTCATGTTCTTGATGTCAAGGATTTTCAGTAAATTTTTCACGCCATTCTGAGACCGAAAATTTTGGAGCTATTTTCTGCTATTGAATGTTATAGGCTTACTGATTCTATTCATTCCAGTACTTGACTATAACTTAATCCATATTCTTGATATCAATTCTGAACCTTTACCCTCGTGTTGAATGTAGGATATGGCTGACCAAAGTAGCTACGTTAAGAGCCTAGAAAGGAAGCTAGAGAAACTCAAGCAACATAACTATTGTCTAGAGTTGGACAAAGATGAATTGGAGCGTCGAGCAGAACACTTAGAGGATGATGTTCAACGTTATGCTCACTATCTGCATGAAGCAGAAGAGAGACATAGGAAGACTCAAGAAGAGTTCGAGACCTCCCAAGAGACTGTGGTGGAATTCATCGAGTTACGTGACACACTACTTGACAAGATCCAAATACTCAAGGATCAGAATCACCAACTCGTACACCAACATAATCAGTATAGAGAACATACTGATGCTCAGATTCAAGAGTTGCAAGATACTGTTGAAGTTTTTAGCGACCAGAATGCGGTTCTGCATGGGCATATTGAACATCTCGAAGCAGTGATAGCCAACCATGAAGATGAACCCGAGGAGGATCCCGAAGAAGAAGAAGAGGAAGTTGAAGAGGATCATATGGATTTAGATTTGGGAGAAGTGATAGATTAGAACATTATTAGTAGTCCTGTGATACTTGTCCCCTTTACATTTCTATTTCATTTTCAAAGTTCAATTTGTAATTGCACTTTCTTGAGGAATCAATAAAAGATTATTTTTATCCATTGGTTCATATTTAATTTTTGGAGCAATTACTCAATCCTTGTGATTCTTTTGTTTAGTCTCTATTCTGTTATCAACCTTAGAACTCTCTTAATTGTAGGAAATGGACGGACGCCCAGTTAGAAACAACCGCAATCCTCGTTACAACAACCGTAACAACAACCGCAACGATGAGAATGAACAACAACAACAACAACAACAGCCACCAGCAGTTGGCCTCAGCCAAGTGGATTTAATGGCGATAGCCACGATTGCGGCAACCACGTTACAAGGGTTGGTGAACCCCAATGCTAACCAGCCACCACCACCACCTCCAGCTCAAAATGGGACTAAGCAACATTATGAGGCTCTCCGAAGAGCAAGAGTCCCTAACTTCGATGGAAGCACCGATCCAGAGGTCGGACAGAATTGGATGAAAGAGGTGGAAAACCATCTTCGACTACTTGAGGTTCCCCAAAGGGTCAGAGTAGAGGTGATTACACCCTTCCTTGTGGATAAAGCTGCCAAATGGTGGGAAGGAGTCTCACCAGCTATGATAGAGACGGGACCTATCACTTGGCAAAGGTTCCGAGAGGCATTCCTGAGGCAGTACTTTCCGACAGCAGTTCGAGTGCAAAAGCTGTCAGAATTTGAAAGCTTGGTTCAAGAACCAAACATGACAGTGGTGGAGTATTCATCCCAGTTCCACTCATTGGGAACTTACTCTCCAACCATAATGGGAGACGAGGCCTTGAAGATGCATCGCTTCAAGAAGGGATTGAACAGCCGTATTCAATCTGCCCTTGCCGTTATCGAGCCCAATAGTTTTGATGAATTGATGGGAGCCGCCATCAGGGCTGAGAATGACATCAAGAGGCGTGAAGGCGAGAACAAACTCAAACGTCCTCAGCCAAGCCAGTATCAATCGGGCCAGCAATTCAAGAGGCCTAGGTTTGCAAGCAACCAATTTAGTACTCCATCCAAAGGAACCACTTCTTCTCAATCAAACAAAGAAGGAGTCAAGTGCCAAACTTGTGGATTCACGCACACGGGTGAATGTCGTAGGAATTCTGGAGCTTGTTTCCGTTGTGGAAAGATGGACCATCGCATTGCTCAATGTCCTCTTCCAGATCCAAGGAACGGACCAGCAGGAGGAACAATTCCAAACAAGCCTAAGGAGAACAAGCCAAATGCTCGAGTATATGCTATTACTCAAGAAGAGGCTGACAACTCCAATGATGTCGTAGCCGGTACCATTCTAATCAATAATATACCTGCCTATGTGTTATTTGATTGTGGTGCTACGCATTCATTCATGTCTAAGAGATTTGCCAAGAGGTTAGGAGCTAAGCCTGATAACTTAGAAGAACCATATAGAGTAGCCACTCCTGCAAATCGAATTTTAGAAACTCGCACTCTATATCGGGATATTAGTGTTCTCATAGAAGATCTGAAATTCAAAGCAAACCTGATTCAACTAAACATGGTGGAATTCGATGTAATTCTTGGAATGGATTGGTTAGCCAAGAATCATGCCTTAGTAGACTGTCATGGAAAGACGGTAACCATCCAAGCTCCACACCAAGAGAAAATTTTATTTCATGGCAAGACCAAAGAACGAAAGACTCTTCTTTCTGCTTCTCAAACTTGGAAAGCCATGAAAAGTGGAGAAGAAGTTTACCTAGCCATGTTAAGCGAGGTAAAACAAGAAACTGCACCTACACTAGAAGAGATTCCGGTAGTACAAGAATTCCCGGATGTCTTTCCTGAAGAACTCCCGGGCGAACTTCCCGATCGCGAAGTGGAATTTGAGATTAACTTAGTGCCCAATGCTACACCAATCTCAAAATCACCGTATCGAATGGCTCCAGCAGAGTTGAAAGAACTCAAAGATCAACTTCAAGAGTTGTTGGACAAGAAGCAAATCCGACCAAGCGCATCTCCGTGGGGAGCTCCTGTCCTATTTGTAAAGAAGAAAGACGGAAGCATGAGGATGTGCATCGATTACAGAGAGCTGAACAAGATCACGATCAAAAACAAGTATCCGCTTCCAAGGATAGATGACTTGTTTGACCAACTCAAAGGAGCTTCGGTCTTTTCCAAGCTCGACTTAAGGTCAGGCTACCACCAATTGAAGGTCAAATCAGACGATATCCCAAAGACAGCCTTCAGGACAAGGTACGGACACTATGAGTTCACAGTGATGCCGTTCGGATTAACAAACGCTCCGGCAGTATTCATGGATCTCATGAACAGAGTGTTTCAACCATTTCTTGACAAATTTGTTGTGGTATTCATCGACGATATTCTAGTATATTCGTCAAGTGAAGAAGACCACAAGGAGCATCTTCGTCTCACCCTCCAGAAGCTGAGAGAAAAGGAACTATACGCCAAGTTCAAGAAATGCGAATTCTGGCTAGAGAGCGTCGCATTCTTGGGACACATAGTATCAGCAGCAGGAATATCTGTGGACCCTAAGAAAGTGGAGGCAATCTCGGATTGGCCTAGACCAAAGAATGTGACAGAGGTACGAAGCTTCTTGGGACTAGCAGGCTATTACCGAAAATTTGTTGAAGGATTTTTCTCAATAGCCATACCTCTCACCAAGCTCACACAGAAGAACTCTAAGTTTCAATGGAGTGAAAAATGTGAGCAAAGCTTCGAGACTTTGAAGAAGAAGCTTATATCCACACCAGTGCTAGTATTACCTATGAAAGGTAAGGACTACACCGTCTATAGTGATGCATCCAAAGAAGGTTTAGGATGTGTGCTCATGCAAGAGGGAAGGGTGATTGCATACGCGTCAAGACAGTTGAAGCCATATGATCAGAATTACCCAACACATGACCTTGAATTAGCTGCAGTGGTGTTCGCACTAAAGATTTGGAGACACTATCTTTATGGAGCTAAGTGTGAGATTTTCACCGATCACCAAAGTCTTAAATATTTGTTCACTCAAAAGGAACTAAATATGAGACAAAGGCGATGGATCGAGCTCATGAAGGATTACGACTTGACAATAAGCTACCATCCAGGCAAAGCCAACAAAGTAGCAGATGCTTTAAGTCGAAAGAATATGAGTAAGGTGATCCTGACATCACTTTCAGCACAACCATGTCTTCGAGAGACAATCAAGATGAGTCAAGATAGAGACCCCGCTTTGGTGAAACTAAAAGAGCAAGTTAAAGAAGAGAAATCACCAGATTTCGAGACGGATAACAAAGGAACCTTATGGATAAAATGACGATTGTGCGTACCAGACATCGATAATCTTCGACAAGAAGTAATGTCTGAGGCACATAAGTCGAAATTTTCAGTCCATCCGGGCAGTACCAAGATGTACAGAGATTTGAAGAAAAATTTTTGGTGGAGTGGAATGAAGAAAGACGTGGCAATATTTGTTTCCAAGTGTCACGTGTGTCAGCAAGTCAAGGCAGAGCACCAAAGACCTGGTGGACTTCTTCAACCATTAGAAATCCCGGAATGGAAATGGGAACATATTTCCATGGATTTTGTAGTTGGTTTACCAAAGTCGAGACAAAGTCATGACGGAATATGGGTAATCGTAGATAGACTCACAAAATCTGCGCATTTCTTGCCTGTCCGCATGAACTATAGTTTGGATAAGCTAGCCACATTGTACATGAATGAGATCGTACGATTGCATGGAGTTCCTGCTAGCATACTGTCAGACAGAGATCCTAGATTTACATCTCGATTTTGGAAGAGCTTTCAACAAGCTATGGGGACTAAGGTTACTCTTAGTACGGCCTATCATCCTCAGACCGATGGCCAAACAGAGCGGACAATTCAAACTCTAGAAGATATGCTGAGAGCATGTGCTCTAGACTTCAGTGGTAATTGGAGCGAACATCTGCCCTTAACCGAGTTCGCGTACAATAATAGTTACCACAGCAGCATTGGAATGGCACCATACGAAGCTCTGTATGGACGAAAGTGTCGATCACCACTGTATTGGAATGAGGTAGGGGAAAAAGCCATCGTTGGACCTGAACTGATCCAAGAAACAGTGGATAAAGTTGCTATGATCAAAGAGCGACTAAAAGCTGCACAAGATCGACAGAAAAGTTGGGCTGACTTGAAAAGAAGACCTGTGGAATTCGAAGTTGGAGAGAAGGCATATGTGAAAGTGTCACCCATGAAGGGTGTAATCCGATTCAATAAGGCTGGGAAATTGAATCCTAGATACGTCGGACCATTTGAAATTCTTGAGAAAGTGGGAACACTTGCTTATAGATTAGCACTTCCACCCGACATGTCAAGAATTCACAATGTATTCCACGTCTCGCAGCTGAGGAGATATATTTCTGACCCAAGTCACATTCTGGAAGCTGGACCACTTCTGGTCGAGAGTAATCTAAATGAAGAGCTGAAATATGAAGAGATTCCGATTCGAATTGTGGATCACAAGGACCAAGTACTGAGGCGACGAACTATTTCATATGTCAAGGTACAATGGTCCAACCACACCGAAAGAGAATCTACATGGGAGTTGGAAGAAAAGATGCGAACACAATATCCCTATCTCTTTGAAGATCAAATATAGCCAAGTTTCGAGGACGAAACTTTTCATAAGGAGGGAGGGATGTGAGAACCCGAATTCCAGCAAAAGCATTTCAGTAAGCAATGCAAAATTTCCAGCAGAAGATAATATTCAGAAGCTGGTATTTTTCCAGCAGACATGTATTTTCCAGCAGCAGCAGTAGAAGAACGAAAAATCAGCAGCAGCAGAAGAGCGAGAAAGAAGCAGCAGTCAGTTACTGATTCAGCTCAGACTTGTAACTGAAGCATTAACAGGGAATAAAGGCTGTTAATGTCAGATTATGGCCATTAATTGGAAGCGTAACAGTCAGATTATGGCCTATAAATAACACCATCAAGTCTCTGAAATGGGTTACACAAGCTTTGAGATTATCACTTAAATTTCGAGTTAAGAAAGAGTGCCTTTGTCAAGCAGCAAAATCCAGTAGCGAGAACAGCCAAATTCCAGTAGACTTCAACCGAAACTTTAAGCAAATTACTGTAAGTGGGCTTATATATAAATAACTTGAAATCCGTTTGATAATTCTGTTTTAAAGTCTGTTTCTGTATGTTAATTCTGACATATGTTTTGAAGCACTGAAACTCCCTAGTGAACTAATGGTAGGAATATATATTCTGAACATTTCTGAATTCCGATTCTGATTCTGGCCTCACCCCTTAGAGGAGAGAACATATAGGGGACTGATATCAGTTTAGCCATGAAATTCACTAACTTGTTCAGTGCTTACTAATTCTGATTTCTGTTCTGAAACATGCAAAGTCTGAATTCTGATTTCTGTCATGAAATACGAGTTTCTGTATACTATTGTATTACTGTTTCTGTTGAAAACGATTTCGAAAACTGGGAGTTAATCCCGCCCCTGCTTACTGAGTGACAATCATATCGCTCACCCACCAAACCCATCTCAGATAAGAGTACTGAAGAGATGTTAGAAGAAGAAGAGCAGATCCAGTTCTGGGGCTGGTGAAGAAGACTGTTGTTCTCAGTTTATGTTTATTTTTATTCCGCTGCATCTGTTAAGATACTGTAATATTTGGTTTTACATTTCCGCTGTAAAACATCAGCATTGGAGTTGTAACAGACAATTGATTTATTTCGTATTATGAATAAAAGACTGGTTTATGAGATTCTGTACTTCTGAGGCTTGTTGTTTTCGAATGTAATATTTGAGAGCAACGCCGGTGTCAACCAACCCCCGTCCCGGGGCGTGACAATTGATGCATAAGTCATCATTCTGGACTTATTTTACATTTAATCTCTCATTACAATTTTTATTGTACTTGGAAATTTTTTACCACAATCAATTCAACATCTTCAACTTAGTATCAATAAGCTTCAAATTCATAGTTCAGTCGATCTGAATTTGAATACTGAATTAAAACTGTAACGTCCCGAAATTTGAAGGGGTCACGTAAACAACATGCATGCAAGTTATTAAATTTCTTTATTATTTTATTAAATTCTTTTAAAAGCATAAAATGCATATTTATTTTATTAATTTGTGTTTAATTATTTTTTTATGCATTTTATGCATTACTATTACATTATAGAATTTATTTCACGAAATTTTAAAGATATATGCATTAAAGATTTTTAAGTTTCATTTCGCGCTCGAACGAGGATCGGAGACCGGAGAATTTTCAGGAAAATTATTTTAATTACATGATATGTTTTTAAATATTAATTTAAGATGTTTTAAAAGTATTTTTCAAGAATTGGTATTTATTGGGTATTTTTACACGCAAGACTTTAATTTTTAACGGTACATAAATTTTATCGAATCGAGAGACTTTTTGAAGGTCGGATAGTATTTTCAAAATCTTTCCAACTGACACCTCTTTATTCTAACTCTCCCCACTCTCATTATTTTAATTCAACAGCTAGCCTCCCTTCAGCAACCATC
This sequence comes from Primulina eburnea, assembly GCF_022965805.1. Classification (NCBI taxonomy): domain Eukaryota; kingdom Viridiplantae; phylum Streptophyta; class Magnoliopsida; order Lamiales; family Gesneriaceae; genus Primulina; species Primulina eburnea. The sequence continues at coordinate 17,078,240 of NC_133103.1, forward strand.
GGCCATAGCATTTTCAATTCAAGAAAATCTCGGCCATAGCAATTCCTTCAAACAAATTGTCTCCAGCGCTCGTTCTTCGATCTCCTCGCTTCTATAACATCTAAGGCACGCCATGTACTTTTATTTCTGCATCATACATGCTATATATTTGCTGTTATGTGTGTTATGTTTATGCATTTTTCGGTATTGGCATGACAAAGCTTTTATGCTCTTGGTTTGGCACGAAAACCGTATGTTGTTGCATACATCTCACGTTTTTGTTACTATGGTGCAAGGGGCTGTCGAATTAGGGTCATAAGGGGCTGAACATGTTGAGGATCGAGATGACTATAAGCTGGAGTCGAGACGTTGAGAGCTGGGTGTAGGCCGAGGGTTGCTTTACCCATGGTTCGGTTTTGGAGAGGCAGCGTGTGAAGGGCGAAGCCAGCGGTGCAAGGACCGATTCAAGCCACGTACCAGGCCCTGCTGGGTCTGAACCGTGGCTTAGATGGGGGCCGTAAGCTGCTGGACACGCCTTTAGAACAGCTGGAGTCGCGATCTTCTTGGTGGTGAGGGAGCCGAGAGTTGAGGTTTGAGGCGCTGTGTCGGTTGTGGGGCTCGGTCTGGTGTATGGATTGGCTGAGGGCCTGTGGCTAGGGTCTGGTGCGTGTTTAAGGGTCCTAGGATGAGTCTATTTATGGTGGTTCGTGGTCTGGAGCAGCAGCTAAGAGGCTGAACAAAGAAAGCTGCAGCTGTGCAATTGGGTTCACGTAGAGCAAGTCATGTCTGTGGAGTTTGGGGCGGTCGCTGGATGGGGCCAGGGCGTGGGACAGTGTCTTGGGTCGTTCTTTAGGGTCCTAGGGAGGGCCTGGTGGTGTTGGTTCAGGGATGGATTGGCTAGGGATAGTGCTGGAACCAGGAAAACTACAGCTGCGCAAATTAGAGTGCATTTAAGGGGCTGTAGGTGGGGTGCGGTTCAATGCATGGGCTGTTTAGGGGCTGTTGGCTATGGTTTAGGCAGTCTGTAAGGGTCTTGGATGAGCCTAGTTAAGGTGGTTCATGGCTTGGTTGGCTAAAGAAAGCTGCAGAAAAAAAAAAACAAACACGAAAGTTGCACCGTTTGAGTCTCATGTAAGGGCTGTCAAGGTTCTGAATTTTTTTAAGCTTAGGCTCTGGTTCTGAGTTAAAAAGGGCTTAACCATGGTCTTAATTTATGTCTAAGGGTTGGGTCTAGGTCCTGGTTCGGGTCCAGTTCGAGTCGGTTTAAGCATGAGAGTCGAATTAAGGAAAGATGGTGACTAAGGCTTTCGGGTTAGCACATGCTGGAAATTCCAGCAGCTTGCTGGCCTATTATTCGAGCATCTAAAGGTCTGGTTTTGAGGTTTTTAGGATCTTTTAGATGTTCATTAAGTGTGGTAAAAAGTTGGGGAAATTTTGGTTAAGTTTCGAGTCGATTCGGGTTAAAACCGGGACTCCGGTCCAAGTTTTAAAACAATTCGGTTAAGTTATGAAATGAGCTCGAGTTTACGTCTATGGATGCTTTTAAATATGTTTTGGGATATTTTAAGGAGTTTGGTAAGCTTCGGATCAAAATAATGAGTTTTGGGTCTATCCGGGATTTAGTCGCCGCATGAAACGTTAATTACAGAATTAATTTAAACGCCTAGATTTAAGCTTAATAAAATTATGGAAAATTATATTTAAGCTCAAATAATTATTAGGAGTCTAAGTTTTTAATTTGGGAATTTTATGCTAAGGTTTGATTTAATTCGGTATTAAAACACATTAATAGGTTATATTTAAAGATTAATTTAAAAGTCATAGATTAAAGCAAAATAAAAATATGGGAAAGTTCTTGTAAGCTTAAATAATTATTTGGGACGTGTTAAAGTCAATAGAATTAAGAAAATGTCAAAGAAGTGAAATTTTACGTCTATGGGCAAAATGGTAATTTTTGGGTTTCCAGGGGCAAAATTGTCATTTTGCACCTGGGGTGAGATGTTGGTCCTGGCAGCGCCCTGAGCACAAATTCATGATATTTTAAATGTTCACGCATCATGATCACAATTTTTAAGATTTTATGAAAATATACGTTGCATGCTTGGTTTAAAGGAAAAATTACGCATATGCATGTTTTTATTAAATGGTGAATATGATGATGTTTTTGAAGGATGGGAATTGGTTGTGACTGACGATGTATATGTATACGATGATTTGATTGGAGATATCGTGAGGGAAAAGGCCCTAGAGGGAGCCCGTTTATGGGAGAAGGCCCCGGAGAGAGCCCGACGATCGTATTTCCATTGACATGATATGATGAGCTGAGGCCCGGACTCAGTGGACGGGTAATGCTGTCGCTGATGTCCCTCGTCGCCGGGTACCACGGTTACATGTAGATGGATCCATCGATAGAGCTGATACGAAAGTCACAACTAATGAACTGAATTCAATTAAAAAGAACACGTATACGTATATGATGACATGAGATGGTATGTTTTGAGTCGATATGATTTTGCACGACACGTTTACGTATATGATGACATGAGATGACATGCTTTGACATGATGAGCTGTTTTGACACGCATATGATGATTTGACACGACATGATTTTAAACGACACGTTTACATTATGCTTTTAAGTTCATGAAAGATATGTTGAGTATGATATTTTTCACTGCTGTGTGCTATGTATATGTACTTGTTATTAACGGTGAAATTGTGTTGAGTCTTTAGACTCACTAGGCGTGTGTGATGCAGATGAGCTTAATGATGGGGAGACTGGAGGTGCCGAACTCTGTGTAGGCAGACCTGGTGCGGTGACATGACCCGAGGACCACATGTTTTCCGCATTACGATTTATGAGATTGAGAGGAGCTAATATTTTCAAACATCGATGATTTTAAGATTTATGCTCGTTTATGTTTACGCATGATTTTGGGACGAGTATGGTTAATTTAAATTGTACTATTTTTACTGTCAAATATTTAAGATCATTTTTAAATGTTATATTTTCTGTACAGCGCATTAATGCGAAACGTTTAAATACTATTTCGAAAATGCAAGTTTTAAAAAAAAAATATTCCGCGTTTTTTTTAAAAAAAAATGAGTGAGATATTTCAAAAACAATCTGAAAAAATATAAACGTACGAGGAAAATGGGTCCAAATAAATGCTCAAAACTAACAAGGACAACTCCTCAAATGAAATAAAGTAATGAATCCTCAGATTCAAACTATCGAACAACTCCTCAAACGATCTTTACAAGAAATGGTTGATTAGTTTAACAGGAGCCCTTGATGATCTTTGATGATCTGATTGGATGATCTTTGAAGCGAGGTCTACTGAGCAGTAGTAAGTATCACAGTGAAGATTGATCAGCAATCTTTTCAAAGAATGCAAGCTTGAAAAGTTTCTTCAAATGCGTGTTCTTGTAATTTTTTTGTCACTTTAGCTATTATTAGCGTTCTATATTTATAGTGTTGTTTTGCATTTTCTCATTCAACGTTCGTCTGTACTCAATAAATGAGCATTAATGCAAAACCATTGTTGTCGTTGTCCTTTCCTGAATCATAGTACACTTCAATTAATGAGCAATTCGACATTTTCTAAATGCAGAAAGAAACAGTCCATAACAGCAAAAAACAACTAGCTATGCGCTATAACTTTTTCGGAAAACATTATGATCTTCTGATTTCTTGTTTGTAGTGCAGAATCATATAGTCAAGTTTTCTAATAAAGTAGTTGAGATCCTTGTAAGACACATGACTTATATCCGAAGATATCTTCACTCAACCATTTTCAAAAGTTGTTCGATATGGTGAACAGTTGAGTAGTCTTTATGCCACAGACTTGTACGCATTAGCGGTTGAGTATATCAAATGAGCTGCTAAGACTGAAATGTTTGGATAGATTTGCATATGGAGACAGATTGAACGACTTCTTTTGAATCTTAAGTAGGACGGTCGAGTATCTGTAATACATGCAAATACAGTTTGATCTATAGTACAATAAGACATTATTTGTTATAATCACCAAAACTAAGAGATCTAACAAGACAATTTTTCAAATTGAGGGAAGAAATGAGGTTAATTTCTAAAACTTTCTTAATTGAATGAACTTATTAACTTGAACAACTCCGTCAGAACTAGAAACACAAGAAAACTTTTACACCCTTTGAAGCAACTGGTGGATATATTTCGAGAAGATGGCTGAACTCTAACCATAGATAGATTTTGCTATTGAAAAGGTAGCACTTTAAGGGAGATTTGTTGTTGATTGCTCCAGCCTGGATTTCACGATATATTACAGGGTTGTGGATAGTTGGAGTGGCTAGGAAACTTACTTGGCTCCAATAATTTGTCAAAATATATATTAATTCATTCATATAAATATGAAACAATTTAAAATGGTAAACTGGTTTTCTTTGAATCCAGTTATCAATGAAAATCAAATAGAATATGTTGAAAACCTTTATGAGAAAATTATTATATATAGAAGTTTGCAAATAAAAACATGATGATCTAATCCAACCTAGAAAAGTCTTTCCAATTAGAATGGTAGATTTTGTCAAAAATCTATTGACTGTTTGATACGTGGTATGAAATTATCCACTGATATTGATGTATAATTTAAGTGATGAAAAATCGAATGATATGATATGTGATGTCACTATATTATTTTTGTTGTATAGATTGAGTGTGAGTTGAACAATTAATTATTCTTTTATCAAGCATATCGAGCAATACCTTATAAAATTTATATATCTATGTACACTACTTTATAAATTTGTTCATAGCTTTTGATTCAACATAAAAAAAAATTGATATATTAAAGTCGGAACTGGTATTCCAATAGGAATATAACGAGGATAGAAACCAGCACTTCTAAACATATATAATTCATACTTGGAATATATCTGAGTACTGCTAGAGCATAAAACACCAGCAAATTCTTGCATATCCAACCTAAAAATTTCTACAATATTTATACATATTGAATTCTGCACAGCAACCAAGGACAGAGGGACGGAAACAAAATCATGAGAGAATGTTTTCTACACCAAAGACTGCACTTGACAATGACACCAATTCTTCCTCTTTTGTGTGGATGAATTATGATGATTCTATAGCCAGTGAACTTTTCTTTCTACATGCAGATGTGGTGTTGATTGGAGTAAAATTCCCTCCCACATTAACATTTGGTCTTGCACTTCTACGAGGTGATGAAAATGCACTTCTGGGAGACAAACTTACCTCTTCTAGTACACGGAACTGGAGCTCTGAAGGATAATCCCTCACACATCCAATTCGTGGTCCAGCTCCTGTTGTCCATCTGCACGACAATTGATTAGCCAGCTGATAGGACTTCATCCCTTTGTGCGAGTTTATCCTCTTTATTATCTTTTCTTGAGGGACATGTTTTTCATATTCCTCTTCTTTAATATCTTGATCGAATAAGTTATGCTTGGAGAATGAAAACTGAGTCTGACAGGTATTCATCTGCTGTCTCATACCCATCGTCCAACGGACTCTCCAGAGTATAAGGAGACCCTGGTTTTGGCGTCCTGAACAACTCTACTGCCTCTTCCTTTTTTGGAATTTGAAGGAGAGTGATTTTCGACTGTAGTTTCCTGGACCATCTTGATATTGGGGGTTGTATATTTTCATCATCCTTCGATGTTTTTGCCTTGAGTCCTTCTCTACGTTTTCATTTTTGGTGTTGTGTTCTCTGGCATACCGGAAATCTGGTACGGATATGCTGCTACGCAGGCCAACACAAACTTCAAGTTCATTACTTGGTTCTTTCTGCAAAATAGTAAATTTAGTATTAAGAATTCACGTTTGACAAAGTAAAACCAAAGAGCATAATGGATCTTACTTGAACGACACTGAGATCAACATTGTTTTGCATAAGAAAGGCCATGAATTCCTCGAAGTTTTCTTCTGTTGGGAGGTAGTAACCACTATGAGGCCAAACTGCCTGTGTCCAAAACAACAGATCATACATTTAAGGTCACTTCACCATTTGCAGATAGTCGTCAATTAACATACTAAAAAAAAAAATACTAAGCACTAAAGAAAACAGACGGGCTTGTGTGGCATTATTTAGGAAAATGGAACTGTTACTATAAATGTCTTCTAAATTATTGGATAATACTATTAAAAATTTTAATATATCATAAAAGTAATTATTATGTTGGAATATCCTAAGAAAAGAGAAAATATATATTAGGGTAGGAATATCAAATACATGATAGTGTTTCTTTTGACTTTTGGAGATGAAAAACATTTGCAGAAATATGGAAAAAAAAGAAAAGAAAAAAAGATGGTTGTGTTATGTTCTTACCTTAAGAATACCATCTTCTACAACTAATCGTCCAGCAGATAATGTTGCACCTCCTGCTAAAAAACTGGAATGTTGAAAAGTACCCTTCTTCTTCTGTCCTACGTACAAGATTTTGGACACACTGAGCACAAATATCCATTTTACATCTTCTGGCTCCTCCCTTGTGTCCAAAATTTTGCCACTTTCCTTGTATATCAACTTCCTGTTACTTATGATAACTTCATACGCACGTCTCTCCATCTACAAGGTTGAATAAGGAGTAATTTTCTCAATTCAATCTAGTCAGGAACAGGAGGAAAGGCAATTCTTTTCTATTTCACATTAGCCATTTTGAGGTTTCAGCGATAACTCGAATTTTAAAAACTATGTGGCATGGATATATACATTCAGCGAAATGGGTAACTTATATATGGGCTTTTGCAGCTTACCGGACCAAGATATTTGATACACTTACTGTTGTTGAAGTTTTGATCTACGACATCTCTCTAGATTTACTTCTCTACCGTCTCCAATGTCTAGCCTGAAGTTCAATGTAAACTGTGTCATAGATAGATGTAGACAAATGAGACTTGTTCACTGGGTAGTACATGAAAGATACCAGTAGAAGAAGGGTTGTTTACTATCACAATGGAGCCAGCTGATATAGTAAAATTGTAGGTTGTGGCCATAGCGGTGTCTAGTATCAATCTAAAAGCACAATGTAAAAATGCTATGATTTCATAAATGAAACATCCATTGAAAATTACTCGAAACACTGAAACTTACAGCGTCAAGCCAATGTTGCAAAGCCAGTTTCCGGGCATTATAAGCTATTGACAAACCTTTCCCCACCTAACATTAAAAAAGCAAGAGTTTTGATCGTATGAAATTCTAAAAACCACGAAGTGCGGCGAGTAAATGCACATACAAAACCTTGGCAGCTTTTGTTCTTGCTCTTGACCAACGTTATAGCTGTTTCAGGTTTCTCAATGTCGAAAAATGATGCAGAACTACGTTTGAGCGAGCTCAGCAAAATCTAAAAGCTTCCACCTAAATGATAAACATTCTAAATCAGGAGCACAATAGAATGTGATGTTATATTAGCTAAAGCATAAAGGGTACCATCTTTGCTCCACCAGAACAGCACAATCTGCAAGTTGCCTTCGGGTACGAAAACTCTTGTATGTTTTTTGCAACCTCACAGCAGCCAGATGTCTTTCATTGTCGGAATATGGCAGTGGTTTTTTTAGTATGGGCCATTTGTAGCTACAGGTCAAGCTCATTGATGCAAGCTCTTCTGGATCCTGGATGGAGATTTTGGCCTCTAATTCCCTCCTTTTATAGCTGAGGGATCCTTCGAGGATCATATTTAGCAGAACCGGAAGCTTTCCATTTAGAATTCTCCAACATTAAAGCCAACATATGGAGCAATCCTCGCGTTGTTACCTCCAAAACTGACAGATCTTACTAACCGGCCATCCAGATCATCCAAAGAATAGGCAAATGCCATTCCCATTTCTCTCAAAACCAGAAGCAACCAATCTGCATGAATGCATTCACTTCATGATATTAATACCATTGAGAATGTTCTGGTAGATTGATTTCTTGCTATATTCACAAATTTAATCAATAAATGAGTTAAAAGGAAGAAAGCTAGATTCCCGATGCTTAACATAAACGAGAAATGCCCATCATATTCTCCACATTTAGAAGGGAAAAATCATAGCATCCCACGGATAATTATGCAATAATGCAAGAATTTTTTTTTTTTTTTGGAAAAAACAAGTTGAATCAATCAAAATACATTTATCAAATGCATGAACCAACTTCGAGAATGTATATGATTTAATATTTTCCAAGTGCAAACAAACACCATAGAGAAAAAAAAAAAAAACACCACCACCAAATGGTTGCAAGAGGATTGGATTTGTACGTAACATTACCATAAATCTCGTTGAAATCTAATGAGAAACAAAAAGAGATAAGGATGTGAAGAAAGCGAGTGGGAGAGGGGTCCCCTTTAATGTGATGGAAACACAAAGTTCCCCCTGTCTCTGGACTCTGTGTGCGTATCAATGTTTTGTTCGGAATGTTAGTGTTCTTGGAAAACAACCATCTTGCTATATATAGGAGGTTAGAGAATTATGGATGAGCAAAGATAGAACACATAATAGAAAATTGTTTGAGCTGCGGGTTATACTAAGTTAACTAAATTATATTTACCAATTTATTGTTCGTTATTCCTATGATTGCAACTTAATGGAGCATATGTGAGGGTATAGGATTGTCACCCCAATGACTAATATTTGTGTTTAAATTATTATTACCATTGATTGAAATTATTGTGTTTGATAGCATTCTTTGATTAGTGAGAATAGATTTGATTTAGAAAGGTGATTTTTGGATTGTAAAATAACATCCATATCGGATTTTTTAGGTATAATAATTGTCAATACTAGGTAGAACGATCGAAACATAACGTTTGAGTTGCTTTACGATTTTAAAAGATTTTAGTTACCGTTCCAACGTTACCATCAGTTATATTTTTTGGTAAAACGGCAAGTGCATGACCCTGCAATTGGTATATAGATCAAAGCCAAAGTCATGAGATCGATTCTCACATATTGAAAGGAGCGTAATTATTGGAAGTGAGATTGTTGGAGCGTAATAATTGCCCTTACTGGATACACCGATCGAACCATGATGATTGGGTTACTATATAGTTTAAAATATTTGAGTCACAACATTATCATCAGCTATAGCTTTGGTAAAACGACAAATGTCTAGTCCTCCAATTGGTATCAGGACCAATGTCACGAGTTCGATTCGCATTGATTGCAAAGAGTAGAATTGTTGGGGAGTAATTATTATTCATGCTGGATAGAGCAATCAAAACGTGATGTTTGAGGTACTGTACAGTTTTAAAATATTTGAGTTAACGTTTAAAAATTGTTACCACAAGTTATAACTTTTGATAAAGTGACAAACTTTCTATCCTAAAAAATTTATTTCTATCATCACTCATTTAATTTTAAACTAATTTAATTAAATAATAAAATTTGAATTTGAAATTTTTCTTAAATACATTAAGTCAAACAATTGATGAAAATTTCAAGAAGACTTTCATTGACAAAATATTTCAGTAAAGAAAATAAATTATCTTATTTTGTTTTTTATTTTTTTGAAACCATGAATCATAAATTCTAAATTTTAATTGAAAAATCGAAAGCTCTAGTCACTTTTTCGATCAATTATTAATTGTCTTTGTAATATTTGACATTATTAACTACTTTAAAAGTTTTTTTCTTATATCTCTTAGGGTAATTTTAACTATCACATGGACTTATAAATACAACAAAATTAATTAAACATTTAGTGACAGTAGCTTAATTTTTTTTGAAATATTTGACATTATTCAAAATATTGTTTTACTATATTTTTTTAATGATTACATATATTTTATATGTGTGTATATATGTTATAAATTAGTTTTTAAATTATGTGAATATATGCATATTTTTTCATTTTTAAAATAGGTTATGACTTAATTCTAAAAAAAATTTATTAACTTTTGAAATATTAATATTTGTGCCTAAAGATTAGGAGGTGCTCCATTAAATTTTTTTAAAGGAATAAAATACAGTTATATTTTGACTTTTTCGATGATGAATTTATTTCGCTCCTAATAAAATATCTATCTACATCTCTTACCCGGAGAGAGTTGTTTTCTAATATATTATCCGGTCTTGAATTTTCATGTATTTTCTCCTAATATTTATATCAAGTAATTATATCAATAATTTTAAAATTGATATATACATCACATCTATTTTAATCATTCCATATTTTTTCATTTTTTTTCTATTTATTATACTTCACAATTCAGGCGTATAATAAAATATGTGGATAAACAGAGTGAGACTTTTCAAAATGTTCTTAATGCAAAATAGATATAATATATATAACATAATATGTTGATAAACAGAGCGAGACTTCAAAAAAATAAAATGAAATGAAATTAGATCTGAGGTGTGAACTACTCAAATAAACAAAATAAGAAGACATAGGAACACGCAAGCATCAAAGAGATTAATCAAAATCAAATCCGATGACGAAAAAGAAACATGAAAATTAGATATGATGATATGATTTTCGAATTTAATCAAATAAAGAATCAGGAAACATAAAATAAAAAGATGAAAAAGATACTGAAAGATTCGAAAACATATGAGAAATTGATTGAATAAACTAAACTATGGTTGTTTAAAAGGATAGATTAGCTTTGAAATAATATTTGTTATTGAATAATTTGTGGAAAAAATATGTGTACACGTTCATTTGCAAATTTAGGATCAATATTTATAGTATACTTAAGTTTGTTACCCATGTGTAACGTACGTGCTTTGCTACTGGTAATAAAAATATAGTAGAATGTTTCAACCATGGTGTTGAATTAGATTAATTGGTGGACATATATCTTAACAAACTTAGTTTTTAGCACTCATGCACACGTAAAAACTAAAACTTCTTTTCCTCTAGACAAATTAATTAGCACATCAGTCATTGCTAAATGAAAATTTTCCTTAGAGATGTAAATTATTTGGACTTGAGTCTAGTTTTGTTTTGTTTTTTGTTAAGATTGTATATCTTGGTTAATGAATTCTGAGTCACTTATGGAAGTTTAAATCAAAATGGACTATAAACTAATAATGGCCCGGGTATTTATTGGCCCTCACCGGGACCTAGGCCAAGGTACTCAGACCGACTTGATTTAGGCAACTGGCCGAGGTGACTAAGATGGATCTCGCAGGCATGACTCTTTGAACTGAGATGGAATGCTCGAGGTTGGGAAGTTAGCAAGCATAAATGCACAGTGGAGGATCCGAGACCGAGTTGGAGTGGCAGAATTAAAAGGTCACGCCCAAGCCAAACATAAAAGGCTGAGACTTAGTTCAAGAAGTGGTTATTGTCCTGAGAGTACAAACTTTGTTCGGGTAATGGAAGATTAGCTAGTGCCGCAAGTTAGGAGTTGATCTAGTCCGTAATCATGGGAAGGTCATTCGATGAACTAGCAGCATAGGGCAAAATTTACAAGAGTATGGAAGAAATATCTCGTCTGGACCTTAGCACGGAATGAAGCCAATTAATGCGGTGCTGTTGGATGTCAGATCAAAGTACAAATCCTCAAAAATCTGGTTTTGATGTCATCATTGCTTTTCTCCCTATAAATGCCAAGTTTTACACATTTAGAAAAGTATCATTCATATGGAAACTTGTGTGTACTTGTATTTTTAGTTTTCTTAATTTCATGAGCTCTGAAGTGACTTAGTATTGGAGTGGCCACGTCAAAAACTCTTCTGGCGTCATATTCACGAATTTGTTGTTTGAGTGAAAGAAAGAGCTCGACTTTTGGAGCTCGGTCATTACCTATAGATCTCGAGCACTATCTGTGGACAGACACCAACTTTGCCCTATTTTTTTCTAGATGCATCATTGGTGTCATATGTGAGAACTAGATCTAAGATGAAGATTTGATTTTCTCTCAAAAATCTAGTTATAAGAATAATCATCGAGAAAAGGAGAACTTTGGTGCAGGAGATCAAAGAGGAGGAGAAATCAGGCTGAGGACCAATTGATCAAGATAGTAGTGCAACAAGTTTGGATGAAAAGATTTAGCAAGAAAAAGAGCAGTCTTTTCATAAGGAAGATGTGACAAAGGAGAAATATAAGGAGAGGCAAGACGAGAAGTATGAGGAAGAGAGTGAAGAAGAAAAAGCTTCCTGAGCAATCACATCAAAGGACCTCAATATGATGAGGCAGATAAAATAATGAAGGGAGCATGTAAAACATATGAAGGACGAGGTGGGGCAACCCAAACCCTCAAAGAGGTGTAGTCTCTTCTCAATAGATGTTGTCGAGGAACCCATGCCTTTGAACTATAAACCACCTTGGATTTGGGAAAATGATGGAAGCACTGATCTTTAGGAGCACCTGGGGCCGTTTCGAGAATGCAGTAATATCACATTGCTACCCTGACTATATCAAGTGAAAAGTTTTACGCAATACTCTAAGAGGAGCTGCCCAACAATGGTTTGATAAGCTTGAGCTCGAGACAATCACCTCTTTCGTAAAACTCAATAGCAGTTTCCTCCATCGCGTTAGTAACAATAAGAGGAATAGAAAAACCATCTTCGATTTGTTTGATATCAAGCAGGCCACGGATGAACCCCTAAGGGAATACATTCGAATATTTAACACTATGGCAGTCGTGGTACTTAGGTGTCCCGTCGAGGTCCGAATGACAACCTTTACTCAGGGATTCCGAGGTGGAGACCTCTTCTGATCCCTAGGAAAGCATCCGTTGCTGGACTTTGATGATCTGTTGACCCGGGCGGAAAAATATAACAATGTGGACGAGGCGTAAAAACAAAAACAGGAAGACAAATGAGATAACACTACAACAAAAACGACATACGACAACAGATTGTATCCGTTGTCGTAGCCTTTTTAAAACTGTTGTAACTGAGGGTGTTGTTGAAAGTCTGTTCAACGACAACGGTTTTTATCTGTTGTAATAGGTAGAATTTGCGACGGTTTTTGGAAAAACGTCGCTAAAATTAGCGACGGTTAGCAATCAAGACCGTCACTAATTTTATTGACGGTTAATAATCATGATTTTTGTCGCTCATTTGTTTCGAAAAATAAAAAAATACTCTTAATAATTTAATAAATATAAAAGAAACTAAAATCGTTTAAGAGAGAAAAATTTTAAGTGTTGTGAAGTAGTAGTAAAATCGTGTAAGAGAGAAAAATTTTAAGTGTTATGAATTAGTGAGAAAAATTTTAAGTGTTGTGTGAAGTGATAAAATCGTGTAAGAGAGAAAAATTTTAAGTGTTGTGGACCGAAAATGTTGTTATTTATAGATAATTTGCGACTATTTTTGGTTAAACCGTCGCTATTGGCGATGGTAATTGAAAAATCGTTGTTTTCATAATCATTTGCAGACGTTTAATCAATGTTGAGAAATGTCTGGTTCTTTACCCAATGCAAGCTGTAATGGGGAGTATTTATGATATGCACTTGGTCTGATGCGAATTAATGACGCAACATGTAAAATTGCATGTCCCTATATAGAAATAGGGAGCTTTGTTTTCATAATCATTTGCAGACGTTTAATCAATGATTCATCCAATCCATTCTGTGTATGTACATGAGCAACATGATGCTCAACAATGATTCCCATAGACATACAATAATCATTGAAAGTCTGGGAAGTAAATTCACCAGCATTATCAAGTCTAATTTTCTTGATTGTATAATCGGGAAACTGATTCCTCAATTTTATTATTTGAGCAAGTAATCTTGCAAATGCAACATTTCGAGTTGACAATAAACATACATGTGACCATCTGCTGGAGGCATCAATCAATACCATAAAGTATCTGAATGGTCCACATGGTGGATGAATTGGTCCACAAATATCACCCTGAATACGTTCAAGAAACATTGGTGATTCAGTTTGGATTTTGACTGGTGATGGTCTTATAATAAGTTTTTCCAAGAGAACATGCTTTACATTTGAAACTTATTATTCTGAAAGATCTTCTGGTCTTTCAGTGGATGACCATGTGTATTTTCTATAATTCTTCGCATCATTGTTGAACCAGGATGTCCCAATCGATATTGCCAATCGGTTAATATCGAAGAATTACCAACTACCATGTTTGATTCAATGGGACTTATATGTGTATAATGCAATCCAGTAGGGAGCATTGGTAGTTTTTCAATCACATATTTCTTTCCTGATTTATATGTGATAAGACACATATATTTCTCATTCCCTTCATTCATTGTTTGAGTATCATACTCATGGGAATATATATCATTAAAACTCAACAAGTTTCTTTTCGATTGTGGTGAATATAAAGCATCATTGATAAAAAATTTTGTACCATTAGGTAACAAAAATTGTGTTTTACCACATCTTTTAATCAAGTCTACAGGACCTGATATTGTATTCACCGTTGTTTTTGTTGGTTTTAGTTCCAAGAAATATCTTTTATCTCGGAGGATAGTGTGCGTTGTACCACTATCGGGTATGCAAACTTCAGCTTTGCTCATAGCATTTTCCATATTTGAACTTCAAAAAAATATGCAATGAAATAAATTACTGGCAATATATATTTAAATATAACACATATCATAATTATACAATAAAACATTATTCTATGAATACATGAAAAATAAATTATTGTACATTTATATTCTACCATTATATTGTTCATTTTCAGAGAAATCGTTGAGAAAATCTGCAGCATCAATATTGTTCATTTCTATCCCACCAACATATTGATCATTTCCAGAGAAAGCATTCATAAAATCACCAGCATCAAAATGAGTTGAATCACTCAAACGGTCACTGCGTTCAGTGAAGTTGGTCTCCTTTTCTTTCTCCTTTAATGATTCTTTATAAAGTTTACAAAGGTGCTCAGGGGCTCGACAAACTTTGGACCAATGTCCTGGAGTACCACGTCTGTAACAAGAACTTTCATATCTTTTTGAGTGATTCTCATTAACACTTGTATTCTCATGATGTCTTTTCAGTTGATGGTTTGGGACGCTCTTTTGAGATGAGTTATAAAATAACTATCTCTATTATTTTCAAAACCACGACCGCGTCCACGACCACGACCAATTCCACGTCCACGTCCACGACCTCGACCTCGACCAAAACCTTGTCTTTGAAATTGATTTTGGTTTCCAGGTTTAAATTCATTTTTACTTACAACATTTACTTCTGGAAATGTTGTTGATCCAGTGGATCGAGACTGATGATTTCTCATTAATAGCTCGTTGTTTTTTTCCGCCACAAGAAGACAGGCGATGAGTTCATAATATCTAGCGAATCCACGTACTCTATTTTGTTGCTGTAGAGTAATATTTGATGCATGAAACGTGGAAAATGTTTTTTCAAGCATCTCAGATTCTGTGACCTCATGTCCACAAAATTTTAATTGCGAGATTATTCTATACATCGCCGAATTGTAATCACTGACTTTTTTAAAGTCTTGGAATCTCAATGTATTCCATTCATCCCGGGCGGTCAGAAGTATAACTTCTCTTATATGTTCGAATCTTTCTTTTAATCCCTTCCACAAAGCCATGGGATTTTTTTTAGTCATATATTCACATTTCAATCCATCGTCGAGATGTCGACGCAAAAATATAATGGCTCTTGCCTTTTCTTGTGACGTGCATATGCCATTTTCTTTAATGGTCTCGCTTAGACCCAATGACTCAAGATGCATTTCTACATCTAGAGTCCATGGCATATAATTCTTTCCCGTGATGTCGAGCGCAACAAATTCGAGCCTTGTTAAATTTGACATGGTGGTACTAAAAAAATTACTATGCATTTTATTAGTTAATAAATATTGCAATACAAAGTAACGGATAAACAACAAGTACAAGTATTTGTAAAAATAAAGAAAACGCACGAGGAGGATATTCTCCGATAAATACAAGACTCGTGAGTATGATAACCAAAATAATTAAAAATATCCTTGAGAAAGCCATCTTCTTTTTTCTTCGAAAAATTTGATGATGAATAATTTTTAGAGAAGAAGAAAAAGTTGGAGTGATTGAATGTGTTTGTGAGATCATATTTATAGGGCAAAAACTAGCCGTTTTTTACCATTTATGGTATACAAAAAAATAAAGGTATATATTTGTATAATTTTATGGTAATAATATGGTATATTAATATTAAACAGTTTAAATAATTATGTATATCATATCATAATATTATAATGAGTGTCATAATTTAATTTGTTTAAAAACCTTATAGGCTTTTATACTTGTCGTATCCCTTACCGGGAGTGTGGGATGTCGTCTTAACATCTTCCCAGGATTTATAACAAGTTTATGAAAAATTTATTTTTATTATTTCTAATAATAACATTATATTGTATATTAAATAAATACACAATAAATAAATAACAGTAAAATAAATATATTACTTTTGTTATCTTTTTCTTCTGTTTGGAGCTTGGAAAAGTATGTAGGACTTTTAGAGCTTCGTGCTGATAACGTGTTGTGAAAAAATAAAAATTTATGGTAAAAAGTAAAAATCTCAAACTCTCAAAATTTACCAAACTACACAATTTATAATATTTTTCTCTCTACTCAGTTGTGATTTTTTTCCCAAATGAGAGATCTATTTATAGAGTTTCATTACACATAATCCAAAAAATAAAATACATCATTACCTACATCATCACACACAAATTTCTAATGTCACAACTCTTATTTTCAACATTCAAATATTCAACTATTACTTTTCAATATTCAAATCATTTATTTTCAACAGTATTCGATATATTAAGGCACCGAGAAAATTCTTGATTTTTCTTTATCTACAGGGATTTATTATATTTTGTTGAACTTTTATTATACTTTTATTATATTATATTATATTATTATCTATATTTCTATATTATTATTATATTAAGTGTGAGAGCTTTAGAATAACTATCTTTGAGGACACCAAAATATTTAATTCCAAAATTACCCTTCTTACTCTATTAAAAATCTTTTCAAGTCACTTCATATTTTAAATATAAAAAAATCAAAACAAAACATTCCTTTTAAATCGAACAATTTTTCTAAATCGAAAATAATTTCATGTTAATTATTTAGTATTATTTAATCAAATTAAAAATAATAAAAGCACATGCAATGCATGTACATCTTTTACTAGTTAATTTATTAAGGCTGAGCACCTTATAAAAACTGTCAAAGAAGACACCATCTTTTTTTCCAATTTTACTCTTACAGTTATAGTATTATTACACTTTTGTTTTTTTGTTTTTTTTTATCTCAACACACATTTTTATTTTTATTTCAATCATTTAAATATCAATTTTGTCTCTCTATAATTTGTGTATTTTCACTTTAGTCAATCGATAATTATAAAAAGAATTGTACAAACACGCACACGCAGAGCAACTAGTACGAAATAAAAGACCGAGGGACCATATCGACCGACCGCAAACAAGGTAAAGGGGACTCGCAGAAGCAATAATCTGATTCCGTTTTATCCCGAACCTTCTGATGGCGGTATCGGAACATGAATCTTCTTCATCAACATCAGCAAGGCAAAACACTAACTGTAACTCGCGATCAGCCTCCAACAGCGACGCCGGGGCTTGTTATTTGGCGAAGACGGTCCTCAGAGGCAGCGTCGTTCTTCAAGCTGTCCGCGGTCACTTCCGCTCCCCCTCTTCCTACGACGTCGTCTTCGGCAAGGTTTTTGTTTCTGTTTGTATGTGAATTTTATTTGCTCGCAGTGTTTTTTGATTGCATATCAGAAATTTGAGGTAAGCATTTAAGCCGTTGAGCTACTTTTTGGTGTTTGTGTTCGTGTGCGTGATTTGATTTTACTAGGTTCAATCATTTTTCTTTGTTACTGATTTTCATGGAAAGATCGTCGGTTTTCTCACTGGAGATTGATTGAGTTCAAGGACCCTATCGGTTTGGTTCGAAACAGTAACAATGCTCATGAACTGATCGAATTAACTGCTTTTTCTGAACAAATTGAGTGATTTTTGTTCCATTTTTCTTGGACACTTAATGTATGTTGTGTATTTTATCAGTGGCTAGATTCTATTTCTCGGTGACCATGACCAAAAAATGTGCATGTCAGCATCTACCATATTCAGCATGTCATGACAGAATCACAAAATTGCCTTACAGGACTTCAAGTTGTTGATGAACCTTAACCAATAACTTCTATTGAGCTGGACTAAATCTTTCAGAGATGCAGCCATAAAATTCTCACTTTGTGCCGAACCTTGTTTCAGGAGACATCAATAGAGCTGGCGATAATAGATGAAGACGGCGTTGTGCAATCTATCACCGAACAACCTGTGTTTGGTACAATAAAAGATATTGCAGTACTTCCTTGGAATGAGAGATTTCAAGCACAGGGTTCAAAGGTTTTTATGCTAATTCATTCTTTTTTCGTTTAGCAATTTTTTTTCTTGGAAATTGTTAATTGTTAAGGATTAATTGATTGATTGTTTGGTAGTTACTAGGGAAGGATATATTGCTTGTCATTTCTGATTCAGGGAAGCTGTCGTTTCTTTCCTTTTGCAATGAAATGCACAGGTTCTATTCGGTGATATTTTATTGCTATCTTTTTCTTGAAATCATTTTTTCTAGTTTGAAGCTTCAGGCTTATTTCACAAAGTAGTTTTCTGACAGTGGCTGCTTATTTATTAATTAATTAATTAAATCTTGCAGGTTTTTCCCATTGACTCATTTACAACTTTCTGCTCCCGGAAACTCAAGACATGAAGGTGGAAGGATGTTGACTGTTGATTCCAGGTGATTTATTCCCTGGCTATTGTTGTTTATATTTAGAGTTTTGCCAACGATAAATAGCTACATCAGTTTCCACTCAGAGCTGTTAGAAATGCTATTCATGTAGGTTGTTTAATGCTTTGCCATATACAGTGGTTGCTTTGTTGCTGCCAGTGCGTATGAGGACCAGTTGGTTATTTTCTCGCTTTCATTTTCCTCCAATGGTGAAATCATTGATAAGGTTGGGATTTAGCGTATACTCTACCACCATTGATTTTGTATTAGTCCTGTCCTCTTAATTCGTTGTGAAAATTATATTCAATTAAATGCTGCAAAAATGTTCTAACGTTTTTTTCCTGTTATACTAATTTTAGAAAATCTCTTGTCCTCCCGAAAAAGATGGACTTTTGCAAACTGATAGAGGTTCTACTAATATCTCTGGAACTATATGGAGCATGTGCTTTATCTCAAAAGAAAACCCTCAGACCGACAAGGAGTACAAGCCAGTTTTGGCCATTCTTTTAAATAGGTATACTATATGTCTTAGCTTTGAGATGGAGAACTACTTTCCTATCACTTAATTTAATCTTTGCACCAAATGATTTCTTTTTTTGTGCTTTGGTTGTATTCGAGAAATAAGACATATTCATTTACCATTCTTATTTCTTAGAAGGTTTCTTCTTGTCTACAGGAGGGGATCTTTTTATCGGAATGAACTTCTTTTGTTGGAATGGAACATCGAGGAGCAAGCAATCCACGTGTTATATAAGTTTGCTGAAGCTGGACCCTTGGCACATCATATTGTTGAAGTCCCTCATGTTCGAGGATATGCCTTCCTGTTTAGGGCTGGTGATGTTGTCCTGATGGATTTTAGAAACGCTCATAACCCTTCTTGTGTTTATAGAACAAGTTTAAATTTTACTCCTTCTGAGGAAAAAAAATATGAACATGTTGTTAGAATACCAGATATTATGGATGAAGAAGGTATGTATAGCGTTGCTGCATCTGCATTGTTGGAGCTTAGTGACATAAATAAAAACGATGACCCGATGAACATTGATGATTACAGCAGCGTGAAACCTGGTTGCAATTTTGTCTGCTCGTGGAGCTGGGAACCTGGTGATTCATATAATCCTAGGATAATTTTTAGTGCAGATTCTGGAGATATATATGCGATGGAAGTTCTTTTTGAGTCTGATGGCATCAGAGTAAATCTATCTGCTTGTCTTTACAAAGGTCTACCATCTAAGGCTCTTTTATGGCTTGATGGTGGATTTGTGGCAGCTTTTGTTGACATGACTGATGGAATGGTATTAAAATTTGAAGAGGGATTATTGTGCCACAGAAGTCCGATTCAGAATATTGCGCCGATCTTGGATATGGCATTTGTTGATAATCCTGAAGAGAAATCTGATCAAATGTTTGCCTGCTCTGGGATGGCACCTGAAGGATCTTTGCGAATCATTCGAAGTGGTATCAGTGTGGAAAAATTGTTAAAAACTGCTCCTATTTATCAGGGTATTACTGGTACTTGGACATTAAAAATGGAAGCGTCTGATCCCTGTCATTCTTTTCTTGTACTGTCATTCGTTGAAGAAACCAGGGTGCTCTCTGTTGGCATTAGCTTTTCTGATGTGACTGACTCTGTTGGTTTTCTGCCCAGTGTCTGTACGTTGGCTTGTGGTCTTGTTGCGGATGGGGTGATGGTCCAGATCCACCAATATGGAGTCAGACTCTGTTTGCCTAGTGGATCTGTCCATCCAAAAGGTGTTCCTCTAGCATCTCCTATTTGCACTTCATGGTTCCCCAATAATATGTCCATAAGTCTTGGAGCTGTTGGAGATGGTATAATCATTGTAGCAACCTCCAGTCCCTGCTTCTTATTTATCCTTGGTGTTAGATCTTCATTGACACATCATTACGAAGTATATCAGATGCAGTGTGTGAAATTGCAGAATGAAGTGTCTTGTTTTTCCACGCCTCAAAAACACCTTGAAGAGAATAAATCATTAGTAAATTATGGAGATAACCACCATATGACACCTCTTACAAATGGAAATAATGGCTACATGTTTGTTATCGGTACTCATAAGCCTTCAGTGGAAGTTGTATCCTTTACATGTGACAAGGGGCTGCAAATTTTTGCTGCAGGTGTTATTTCATTAACAAACACCACGGGAGCTACTATTAGTGGTTGTGTTCCTCAAGATGTAAGGCTTGTCTTTGTTGATCGTCTGTATGTTCTTTCGGGATTAAGGAATGGAATGCTTCTTAGGTTTGAGTGGCCTGTTACTTCTACACTGTCATCAGCTAGGTCTCCTTGTCAACAGTCTGCTGTTGGTTCAGGTATGGTGAACACTCAGGCCACATTGAAGTCTACATCTCCAAATCATAAATTACTAATATCCATGTCCAGTACATCTGGAAAGCCTAAAGGAGAGTTTCCAGTGAATCTTCAGCTGATTGCGGTGCGCCGTATTGGTATCACACCTGTTTTCTTGGTTTCTTTGAGTGATTCCCTTGATGCTGATGTGATTGCTCTCAGTGATAGGCCTTGGTTAGTGCATACCGCAAGACATAGCCTCTCGTATACCTCCATCTCCTTTCAACCTTCCACTCATGTAACTCCTGTGTGTTCAGTGGAATGCACTAGAGGAATTTTATTTGTTGCTGAGAACAGTCTTCATCTGGTAAAAAAGTTTAGACTTTATGTTGATTGATTCTGTCTCTGCTTCAACTTTTTCCCTTTTTGCAATACTTTTTCCTTTCACTTTTATTTTCCAAAATTGGTGTGAAAGCCGAAAGGCCTCTTTGTGGGCATATCTTTCTGTGTTGAGGGCATACTCGCATAATTATATGAAGCAATCGAGATGGACATGAAATTGATTTTGAGAAATATCACTTTTGCCACATAATTATGGTCATTGCACTTCTTAACCATCCATCGATGAATGACCCATTCTCTGTACAGCACCTCATGAGTCAGAAATTACTTGATGGATATTTGAATTAGGATTTCTTTGGTTTTTGTGAAAATTGCAATTGAAGCTCAGAACTACCATATATATCCTCCATCTTCAAGGGAATGGTGGTGAGGTAGTTGTTGAATTGAGTCCCATGATTTGGTACTAACTTTTTCACTGTTGTACTCTCTGTTTTGCTATTTATCCTATATATTTAGCTCTATGTTGGATCCAGTACAAGCAGTTAATTTAATACGTGAGAATAATATCAAACATGAAAACGTAATGAACTAAATTGTGGTTCAGTAGTACTTTGTGCCATAAAAAAGGTTCTACAAGAATTCTGGATATAGCACTGAACTACAACCATCTTGTGTAATTGGTCATCATAAATCTGTACAATTTGAGAACATTATAAAGCTCAAATCTTTTGTAGAACGCTGCCTGGTGGCAAAATAGTCATATTCCTATGCAGATGGCTTGTTAACTTGCTTGCATGAAATGTCTGTGGCACAATTTTTTAGATAAAGCCTTCCATTGACCTACTTCCCAGTGATTTACTAAAAATTACAAAAAGAAAATCGCTGTGATAGATTAGTTGGTTACTTTGGTATTTTCAGCTACGCCTTCCTCCTTACCAGCTGAGCCTTCCTCATTACGCCCCTTAACTTTTGAAATAAACATCGAGGTTATTCACCCTTGAAAAGTTTCTTGGCCATGCACCTTCTATTTTTAGAATACACATATTTAATGTTTACCGAAACAATATGTACATTGTTAGAGAGAAATGAAGGGTATTATATTAGCCTTTGCACCTTTTTGCTCATAATGGCTTAAATCTTGTGGTGCCAAGAAATTTATTCTAATTGCTTTTGACATCAGGATACTGTCTGATTGTGTCATAGGTGGAAATGGTGCCAAGTAAAAGGCTCAATGTGCAGAAATTTCATCTTGGGGGCACGCCTAGAAAAGTGTTATATCACAACGAGAGCAGATTATTACTTGTCATGAGGACAGATTTGGATAATGATTCATGTTCATCTGACATCTGTTGTGTGGATCCAGTAACGGGCTGCTTCTTGTCATCTTTCAAATTTGATTCTGGGGAGACAGGGAAATGCATGAATCTTGTGAAAGTTGGAAATGAGCATGTGCTGGTGGTTGGGACGAGCCTATCTGCTGGTCCGGCCATAATGCCTAGTGGTGAAGCTGAAAGGTTATATATTTACATTTTGGAGGGCTTTTATGGATTTTCCAGGAAGTTTTCGTATTATTGTTACTTAGGGTGTATAGCTTTCATTTAGTTAGTAGATTTTACTGGAGTTCTTGTAATTTGTGTACATGCTGAATGTAACTGTGGGGTGTTTTTTACAGCACAAAAGGTCGTTTGGTGGTTCTTTGCCTTGAACGTATGCAGTATTCTGACGGTGGTTCTGCAACACTATGTTCCAAGATTGGTTCATTGTCCCAACAAAATTTATCTTTCTCCGACGGTGGTTTTGCTGCAGAACATCTTTCAAGCAGTAGTCTCTGCAGCAGCCTGGAAGATAATAGCTGTGATGGAATTAAACTTAAAGAAACTGAAGCATGGAACTTGCGATTAGCTTATTCAACCATTTGGCCAGGGATGGTCCTTGCTGTGTGCCCTTACCTTGATCGGTATTTCTTGGCTTCTGCTGGTAGTTCTGTAAGTCAGGAAATTCTTTATTCTGCTACGGGAAACCTTCGTGGAGATTGTTGGGGATCTTCTAAAGAGTGCTATTTTTGTTTGCAGTTTTATGTTTGCAGTTTTCCAAACGATAACTCTCAGAGGGTCAGGAGATTGGCTGTTGGAAGAACGCGTTTTACAATCATGACTTTAACTGCACATTTTACCAGAATTGCTGTTGGGGATTGTCGTGATGGTATTCTTTTCTATTTGTACCATGAGGTCAGCAGCTGTACTGTGTGTTTTCTGTGTAGTAACTTTTTCATTTTGCCTGTTTCAAGATGGAAAGGGATAAAGTTTAAATTCTAGAGATGGTAGTATCAAAATATATTATTAAGTATTGTTTTTGAATTACAATAAACTACCCTTTACTGTTTGAGTTCAGGATTCCAGAAAACTGGAGCAAGTATACTGTGATCCTGTCCAACGGCTAGTTGGGGACTGCATGCTTATGGATGTAGATACTGCTGTTGTTTCAGATCGTAAGGGAAGTATTGCTGTCATGTCATGCGCAAATCATTTAGAAGGTAAATTGAAGAGTTCTTAAACTCTGTTATGTGTGTGTGTATGTGTATATGTCTTGAATTAGAATTCAAACAGCACTACTTTATACAGGTGAAGATATCTCCCCCTCCTAAATATGATAGGAAATATTTCCTAAACTAAAATTACAATAAAAAATCATACCAAAGATACATCTTATTTTTAAAATCGTCATATCCAGTGCCAGAATATATTCTTAAATTTCGAACAATTTTTTTATGCTTCGAGTACTTCATTTTGTTAGCATACTGGAAATCTTTGCTATCTGTCCAAACCTTTTGGACTTGTTTTCAATTAGGAGCATCTTAAGCTGCTTCTCTAAAGTGCTTTACCTTTTACTTGATTATCCAACTAGAGGACTTAAGAAGTCTTAAAAAATGCAGTGTTAAATAAGTTCTTCCTTGAGTTTGATATTTGCTGACTTTTATGATAGAGTAATCATTTACTTGAGATACTTTTGAATTGCTAGTTATCATGGTGAACCTATACATATTATAAATTGAAATGACGGGCCTATTGTTGATCAGTTAGTATTTGTAGATATAGTAAGTAAATTTTTTCTGGCTAGTCATAAATATATGTCTTTGGGTGGATTTTCAGTGCTTCGTGTATGAGTGTTCAAGATATTATGACTTTTACATATCTAACTATTGTGTACCTCATACTGAAACAAAATATATATTTTGATCAACAGAATTTGATTAACTTCCTGTAACAGATGATGCAAGTCCAGAGCGGAACTTGACAGTTAGTTGTTCTTACTATATGGGGGAGATTTCCTTGAGTATAAGGAAGGTAATTTTTATTAAGAGCCAATAGTTTCTGATAGCTTGGACGCAAACATGCTTATTAAATAACAGGGACTAGAGAATTCATGCCTCCTTTTCTTGTATTTTATGAAATGCCATGAGTACCAGAATATGGTAGAAAGTAAGTAAAATGTGTTCATCATGTAAGTAAATTAAGGTTCGTACTGAAGTAAGGTTCTTGCTTTTTCTTTTTTTCTTTCTGAATTTGAATAAGTAATTGTACTGAAGGGAGCCATAGTTATGTTTGTTGAATGCTAGAAAATCCAATGACATACTGTTCTTGAAGATTTTGATCTCCTGAAATTTTTGTAATTTTTTACTTAATATAACTTGATTACTTTTTATGAGCTGATTCATATGACAAAAGTTTGTCCATTAAATTGATGCAATTTGTTCGGATTAGCTTTGTTTTACCAACCGTGTGAGTTAACCATGTCTTGTAATTCTTAAGTGACTTGATGATTGTTTTAAATTATCCGTGACTGTAAGGGCAACAGCCAAAATCCGGAAACCAAGTTTGATCTTGTATTTAGTGGCAAAATATATGATGGGTTATATTTTTAAATAATTCAAAAATTTTGAAATACTATCTTATTTTAATTTTGTATATTTATACCAAAAATAAAATTGGGTTACCAGGCTGGGTATTTTTAATCCTTTGGAGGCGTGTACGCTCCTTGTAAATGCTCCAGCTATCCATTAGATGGCTCTTTGCACCTCTCAAACCGTACTTCAAGCTGAATCTTAGCTTACCAAGTTCGGGCCTAACAAGTGTACGCGAGTTCCAGATTATATAACTTTATTGAAAGCATGAATTCAGGACTCGGAGCTAGTGATTTTTCTACATATCACTTTTTTGTATTTGAAGTTTCGTTAGAAGTTGATATCAGCACACACAACTCTGTATCAGCCAAATAAAACTTTCGGTTACCGCCTTCCCGGTCACTGGAAACTAAGAAAAGTTGCTTGGAAAATTCAGGAGATTTTACAAATATGGAAGTGCAGATGTCATGCGTCTTTATAGACATTCAAGATTTGGAATTTCTTGCCAGATCTTGTTCTTAGGCCGAATCTCTGGTCTGTGATGAAATTTTTTCTCAGGTCCTTCGAGAAAGCCTTTGGTGCAACTAGTTTTTTCATGGCCCTTGGGTCTCCTCAAACTAGTTTTTGTGATAGGACCTTGATGGCATCTATGTTATACTGGATGACTTATCCTCCTTAGTTCAGTTGTAACAATGTAAAGGTTGGGGTCGTGCCTAATACACACAGCCCACAAAAGCTGTGATACAGGTGTTTTTGTTTTAGTAAGAACAATTTTGTTCTCTAGGCATCGTTAGGATATACAACATATTGTTCTTTATAAATCATTATTTCTCATATGTGATTTTTCATTTTTATATCCTCTGCAGGGATCATTTTCATACAAACTCCCAGCAGATGACCCAATGAAGGACTGTGATGCTGCTAGTAATGTTGTTAACCTGTCAAATAATTGTATCATGGCATCGACTCTGTTGGGCAGCATAATAATCTTCATTCCCTTGACAAGGTATGTTATCTATCTGTTCATCTCTTTTTATCTCGTTTTTCTTTTCATTGTTCAAGCATCTTCATTACTTCCCTTTTTTCCACGTTATTTTCTTGACTGTAAATAAGTAGCTCTGAAAATGGCTTCTTTATTAGCCACGGGCGTGTGCATCACTTTTAGATTTTAAAGAGTACTATATTTCCGGGTAAAATATGGCTCTATGCTGTTATATTTCGAGGCTATCATATTTATTATTTGGAATATTCGTAGGTTTTTGGCCTGTTCACATGAATATGTTCATTGCAGGGAGGAATATGAGTTGCTGGAAGAAGTTCAATCTAGGCTGGTGATTCACCCGCTTACTGCTCCTATTTTAGGAAACGACCACAATGAGTATCGAAGCCGTGAAAATCAGGTGAGCCTCTTTTGAATTTAATTCGTCTTGTGCTATCTCCGTGCTTGTAAGCACAAGTTCGTGTGTGTGAGGAACTGAAACCGACTGATTTTTTTTTTTTTTGGGTTGGTGGATAGGGTGGGACAACTAAGATCCTAGATGGTGACATTCTGAGTCAGTTCCTGGAGCTAACAAGCATGCAACAAGAAGTTGTGCTGGCATTGCCGCTTGCCTCACCAAATACTGTAATGTTAAGTTTGAGAACATCCATGCCAGTTATGGTCAATCAGGTTGTCAGATTGCTTGAACGAGTACATTATGCCTTGAACTAAATGTATTTTACCTATTTTTCGTGTCCAAATTTGTTTAGAAACATTAGCTGTATTTTAGAGTTAGGGACAATGTCTTTGTGTGGATCGCGCACATGAATACCACCATGCTCGACTTAATAAAGACATATTTATTTTATTATGAACGATAAAAGGAATATTTTATGGTTTGGGGTTTACGGGATAGATGTAATGTAGCAGACGGCTGAGCATTCGGTTCCAACTGGATGTTCTATGATAGAAGTTACTGGATCCGATTTGAACCCGTTCGAACTTAATCATCGAAGCCTCAAATTATTGGGTTATTATAAATATTACGAAACCAAGTAAATTCAGATTTCGTTTTGAAATTACATCTGAACTCAAGGAATCTCAACTCAAATTCAAGAATTTAAATTAAATAGTTTTAAGTGAAATAAATTACTCTTGAACAGTTTAACCGATGCAATAAGTTGACGAGTATTCATTGGCACGCTATATCTTGAAAATATAATGCTCGTTGTTTTTGAATTTTCATAGGACTAAATGCCATTTGCCCAAAAATATTCTAATGCATTTGTTTTACGATGACGCGTTGTCGTATGATTGTCGATTAGTTAAAAAAAATAGTAGAATAGTATATTCGGAAAACGAAAAAATATTTGATTGAAATTTAAGGATGAGTTTTGAATTGAAATTTTCAAATTGTGTGAAATTTTGTAATTGAATTGCGATCTCAAACACGGCCCGACATCCAAACCATTCACCTTTTGTGAGTAGACGTAAGAAACCCCCATAAGTTCAGGATTTGGCAAAATTTGTGTGAGACGGTCCCATGAGTCGTATTTGTCAGACGGGGTCATTCATAGAAAAGTATTACTTTTATATGATAATAGTATTACTTTTTATTGTGAATATCGGTAGGATTGACCTGTCTCACAGATTAAGATCCGTGAGACGGTCTCACATGAAACTCACACTCAGGATTTTTCTCCACTCCAAATGACATTTCAATTGATTCATTATTTATATTTAGGCAAAAACTTGTGTGAGACGATCTTAGATGTCGTATTTGTGAGACGGATCTCTTATTTGGGTCATTCATGAAAAATTATTATTTTTTATGTTAAAAGTGCTATTTTTTATTATGAATATGGGTAGGGTTGACCGGTCTCACAGATTAGGTTCCGTGAGACGGTCTCACATGAGACTCACTCTTATATTTATATATGCAGTAAAAACTTTATTTTTCAATTGTGAAAACATAAAATAATCTCTCTATCAATAAATCAAATCCAAAAAATCAATAAAGTTATATATGTAAAATTCTAATTGCTGTAAGGCAAATACTTGTGTGAGACGATCTCACGGGTCGTATTTGTGAGACAGATCTCTTATTTCGGTCACCCATGAAAAAGTATTATTTTTTATGTTAATAGTATTTCTTTTTATTGTGAATATGGATAGGGTTGACCCGTCTCACAGATTATGATGCGTGAGACGATCTCACATGAGACTCACTCTTGCTGCAAACACAAAAATGAGATATCGAAATTTTATATTTATTCAACCTAATATATAATTAATGGTTAATGAATTATTACCACAATATACATTAATTATAATAGTTTATACACTTCAAAATAAAATGGAACTCCTATATTAGTTTTATCAAATAATCCATATTTATATCATATTTAAATATTTTATCATTTTAATTTTCTCTCCACCTGTTTTTTTTATAATTTTAGTGTAGTTTTGTAATTATTTTTTAAGTGAAATTTCTAATTAAATAGTAAATTATAATATCAAAAGAAGATATATGAAAAAAAGTAATTATATATGCAATAGAATAATAAGGGCATCCACAATGGTGGATATTTGGGTAGCCATGTCCTCAAAATATTTTGGCTATCCAAATATCCACCATTGTGGATGCTGTATATTTGTGCTATTCAAATATTCGGTTACAAATTTGTAACTGGATATTACATTTTTTTTTAATTTAATCAAGCCAGCGTGAGACACATGCGTGCATTGCACACGCGTGTGAGAGAAACCTGCAGCATGAATCACGCTGCAGGTTTCTCCTTTACTTTTTTTTTGTTTTTTAATAGTTTTTAATTATATTTAATTATGATATAAATAATTAAATATATCTAGGATGTGAATTGTGCACAACTTTCACTATTTTCCAAACCTTTGAATATTTTGAACGTTGGGTTTTGAACGTTACCTAACGTTCAAATTTTATTCTATAAATACATAAATTTGTAAGAAATTAAAATCCATAGTTTTAACATCTTATAAAAATATTTCTATCACAAAAAAAAATTGCATACAAATTTTTTTTGGAATGGATAATAATTCCAATAATTTTTTTAGGGATTTTTTGAACTCTCCAAATATCGATGAAAGTTCAAGTGGAGAAAATTCTCGAGTTCGTCCGAGTGTCCAACATCCTCCATTTCCATTTCTTACTCAACACACACAGAATTTGCAACATTTTCCATATCCACCACCATATTTTCGAACGCCGCTCTAGCTCTGTGGAATACATGTCCCACAGAATATTGGCAGAGTAGCCAGTATTTGGTGCAAGCTCCATCCCATGGAATTAATCCTCTTCAATCACCGGGGCTTCAATCAACTGAATCGAGAAGGGCTGGTGTTGATGCAAGTGACAGTGTTAAAGGGCTAGAAGCACCTTATGAATTCCGAAATTCACAATTTCCTCCTTTCTCGTCCCAAATAGGACTTGAAAATGTTACTATCAATCAGGCAAGCGAGACAGGTCAAGATTCAGATGGAGATCGTGGCAAGCAGACAGCGTTGACAGTAGCAGATGATAAGCTCCTTGCAGCAGCATACACAATGATGAGCGAAGACCCAACCATTGGTAATGCCCAGAAGAGTGAGTCTTTTTGGAAACGGGTTGTAGAATACTACGATACCAATCGAGACAAGAAATCTAAAAAAAGGACTGCGGAGAATGTAATAGCCGAGCCCGGTGTACGGTACGGTTTAAGCTTTACTTGTTTATTTGGGTTATGTGATTAGATGTTTAGAGTTGTGTTTTGGACCATATTATTATTGGTTATTATTGTTTTGAGGTATTAGTTGGTGTTGATTGTTCGTTTCAGCATTTCGGATTGATTTTAGTTGCATTTGTACTGTTCATTGCCGTAGCTTGAGTGCACCCGCGCTCTTACAGGAGTGCCCCCGCGGTGTACTGTTCATCATTTTAGAATTTGAAGGCCGTGGCATGACCGCACCCGCGGCAGTGTAAGCACCGCACCCGCGGTGAGACCGCACCCGCGGTAATTGTAGCACCGCACCCGCGGTGTTCGTGCTTGGGAATTTTGTTGGTTGGCCGAAGGCATAGCGCACCCGCGGTGCTTGTGTGACCACACCCGCGGTGTAAGTATGGGCGAGATATTTAGTTGCTTTTTGAGAGTTGTTGGCCATACCTTACCTTATCCTCTTCTCCATTTCGAGATTTCCTCTCAATTCCAAGGGTTTTCCTCCATTTCTTTTGCTTCCTACCTTTGATTCTTGGATTTGTTTGGATTTTCGACTTGAGATCGACGTTCTCCGTGGTATGAGGAAGCTTAGGTAAGTTTTTGGTGCGATTATATCATGGTTTTTGGAGATGAGTTGTTATAGGGTGTTGTTATTGTTGGTTTAATGGATTATTTGACTTTTATTTGTGGATATAGAGTTGATATTGGTGTTGTTTATGGATTATTGTTGTAGGTGGTGTACAAGATTTAGTTTGGAGGTGTTCGATTGGTTTGTAAGTGGAATTTCATCCTTTTTGCTCACATGATATTATATGTATTGTGTTTTAAAGGTTTCAAAGTGTTATTCCCTTCCATTAATCCATTGTTATGTATTGATTTCATTGATTATCTATTGGAGGTATTGTATATCTCACTATTGTAAAAAAGAGAATACAAGAGAAAATATGAGATTGTGAAAGGACGGCCTTAAATGCTATTCAGAGTTCAAATGTTTTATTGGATTGATTAATCATAGTCAGAGCATTGCATGCAATTAGATGATCATCGACCATAGGCTTTTATCCCTCAGAGTTATCGGTTTATATCGATAGGGATATTAGCACCAGAGCAGAGATACTATTGATATCAATCCAACCAGAGAAAAGAGAATACCATCTTATTGCTATCTTATTGATATGCTATTGCTACAGTTATTGCTCCAGTATTCATGTTTCAGAGTTGATGGTATTTATGATTTCAAAGCCATGTTTTACAGAGTATATTATGTATCATTGCTATGTTAGAGTTCCACTTGCTGAGATTTATTCTCATTTCAGTTTAATCATGTGATGCAGATCAGAGTGGAGGCCCTGGACGTTGACTGTGGATAGGGGTCATATGCATGCACCGTTGGAAGGAAGATTTTGGCATGATCATAAAAATGATATTTTGTATTTTTGTTATGTCATTTAAATGATCATGTATTGCTATTTTGTAAACATTTTTAATGAAATGTATTTTGAAACTCCTTCCATTTGAAAGAAAATTTTAAATTCCGCTGTATTTTTATTGTTACGGGTCAGGGTGTCACATTTAGTGGTATCAGAGCGGTGTTCTTCGGACCAATGCATATGACTTCGTCTACTTTCAACTGTCCGGGTATGTTTTCTTGCATCTATCCATTTTTATATATATTGATTGGTGTCTTGTGAGCAATTGTAGAGTATGCCTCCTAAGCGTAAGGCGGCAGAGGGTGAGGATAGTTCTTCCTCGAGAGTTGTCGACGAGTTCGGCAAGTTGCTTAAGGAGCAGGCTAAGGTGCATAGCGATCAGATTCAGCAGTTGCTCTGATTGCAAGGAGCAGGACAGGGTCGAGGCCAAGTGAGAGGTCAGGTTGCTCAGGCTGTTGGCACTGATGCCGTCTTTTCTGCTTTCAAGAGAATGGATCCACCGGAATTCGCAGGTAGCACCGATCCTTTAGTTGCTGTCGAGTGGGTCAAGGCGCTTGAAGCTATCTTCGATCATCTCCAGTACGAGGACAAAGACAGGATCAGCTGTGCAGTGTTCATGTTGGTTAAGGCTGCCCGCATTTGGTGGAATGCGACGAAGGTTGGTGTGACTGTTGCGTCGTTGAAGTGGTCAGAGTTCACTGACCTGTTCTATGACAAGTATTTCCCCGATGCACTTCGAGCGAGGAAGGTTACGGAGTTCTTGGAGCTTCGACAGGGGAGCTTGGATGTTGGTCAGTATATCCTGAAGTTTGAGGAGGGTTGCCTATTTGCTCCGTATATTGCTTCCAATGACAAAGACAAAGGCGCTCATTTCATTCGAGGCTTTAGAGCTGAGATTCGCCGTGATATCAACATGTCCAAGGCTGTTACTTTCAAGGAGATCGTGTCCAAAGCTTTGTTGGCCGAGCAGGATGAGAAGGATATCGCCAGGGAGAGGCAGGAGAGGCATCAAGCTGTTGCTCAGAGAGGCCATGGTTCTAATCAGAGGGGCAGGGATCGTTTCAAGGGCAAGGGCAAGATGGAGTCGAGTCCTAGACCTCCGCCAGTTCCAGTTGTTCCATTTGATCCTGAGAAGCCACTGTGTCCAAAGTGTGGCAAGCATCACCGTGGAGAGTGCAGATTTGGCACTCATACTTGTTATCGTTGTGGCACGGCAGGCCACGTTGCCAGAAATTGTCCTCAAGGAGCTAGCCAAGGGAAGGTGCAGGGTCGTATCTTTTCGATGACCAAGGAAGGTATTAATCACGATTCTTCTTTGATCTCTAGTACTATTTTGATTTCAAGCAGAGTAGCTACTACTTTGATTGATACTGGTGCTACTCATTCTTTTATGTCTGAATTGTTTTTGAGATCGTTGGGTATAGTTCCTTCTGTTCTTCCCCTCCAGCTTAGTGTTGTTTTGCCTTCGGGGGACGTGTTGTGCCCGACGTCGATTGTGTTTGCGTGCCCTGTTCGTATTGAGGAGCGAGTTGTCTTCGCTGATTTGATTGTTATTCCTATGGTTGCCTTTGATGTTATTCTTGGCATGGATTGGCTTTCGACTTACCGTGCAGTTATCGATTGTGTTGCTAAGAAGGTGACTTTTGCAGATGATGGCCAGGGAGGAGTTCTCGCCAGCTCAGGTACTTCGCTGGTCCTTCCTTTTATTTCTTGTCTTGAGGCTGAGAGATTGCTGTGTAGAGGTTGCGATGGGTTTCTTGCTTCTATTGTGGATGTTGATAGACTGATTAAGTTGAATATTGATGATATTGATGTTGTGAGGGAGTTTGCCGATGTGTTTGAGGATGATGTTCCGGGTTTGCCGCCGGACAGAGATGTTGAGTTCGTTATTGATCTAGCTCCTGGTACGGTTCCTATCTCTAAGGCTCCGTACCGGATGGCTCCTACTGAGATGAAGGAGCTGAAGGCGCAGTTGCAGGATCTTCTAGATAAGGGTTTCATTCGTCCGAGTTCTTCGCCTTGGGGAGCTCCGGTTCTTTTCGTTAAGAAGAAAGATGGTTCCTTGCGGCTGTGTATCGACTACAGGGAGCTCAACAAAGTGACTGTCAAGAACAAGTATCCGTTGCCTCGGATAGATGATCTGTTTGATCAGCTTCATGGTGCTACTGTGTTCTCGAAGATTGATCTTCGGTCTGACTATTATCAGTTGAAGGTTAGGGAGTCTGATATCCCTAAGACGGCTTTCAGGACCAGGTATGGTCATTTTGAGTTTCTTGTGATGTCGTTTGGTTTGACCAATGCCCCTTCAGTCTTCATGGACCTGATGAACCGTGTGTTCAAGCCCTATCTGGATAGCTTCGTCATTGTCTTCATCGACGATATTCTTATCTATTCCAAGACCAGAGAGCTTCATGCAGAGCATCTCAGAGTTGTGCTTCAGTTGTTGCGAGAGAAGAGGTTGTTTGCCAAGTTGAAGAAGTGTGAGTTTTGGCTGGAGCAGATTTCTTTTCTAGGCCATGTCGTTTCGAGAGATGGCATTGCTGTTGATCCATTGAAGATAGAGGCGATTCAGAATTGGCATATTCCTACTTCTGTTTCAGAGGTACGCAGTTTCCTTGGTTTGGCGGGTTATTATCGTCGTTTCATTTCAGATTTTTCCAAGATTGCCCTGCCATTGTCCTATCTGACGAGGAAGACTGTGAAGTTCGAGTGGTCTATCGATTGCCAGAGTGCATTCCAAGAGCTGAAGGATAGGTTGACGACAGCTCCTGTTCTTTCATTGCCTAGTGGTTCTGAGGATTTCGTTGTCTTTACCAATGCGTCGAAGAGAGGCCTTGGTACAGTGCTGATGCAGCGAGGTAAGGTTATTGCCTATGCTTCTCGCCAGTTGAAGGATTATGAGAAGAATTATCCGACGCATGATTTGGAGCTAGCAGCTGTGGTTTTCGCCCTGAAGATTTGGAGACATTATCTGTATGGCGAAAAGTGTGAGATCTTCACAGACCACAAGAGTTTGAAGTATCTGTTTTCGCAGAAAGAGCTCAACATACGGCAGAGGAGGTGGTTAGAGCTTGTCAAAGATTATGATGTGACTATCAGTTACCACCCAGGGAAGGCGAACGTTGTGGCAGATGCGTTGAGTCGCAAGTCGAGTGCTTCATTGAGTTCTTTGATTCAGAGGCCATTGTTGATGGATTTGCAGAGAGAGGAGATTGATCTGGTTATTCCAGGTACCATTGCTCGTCTTTCAGCGTTGGTTATTCGATCTACTTTGACGGACAGGATCCGTAGAGAGCAGTCGACTGATGTTCAGTTGACAGAGTTGAGAGCTAGAGCAGAGGAGAGAGGGAACTCAGAGTTTGGTTCGAATGGTGATGGTTTGGTGACTTTCAGAGGCCGTATTTGTGTTCCTGTTGGCGATGATATTCGACGAGACATTCTGACAGAGGCTCATACCGCACCTTATTCGATTCATCCAGGCAGTACGAAGATGTATCAGGATCTTCGTCGACTCTATTGGTGGCCAGGTATGAAGAAAGATGTTGCTTTGTTCATTTCTCAGTGCCTTACTTGTCAGCAGGTGAAGATTGAGCATCAGAGACCTGCTGGGACATTGCTATCTTTGCCGATTCCTCAGTGGAAGTGAGAGCACATTACGATGGATTTCGTGACTGGTCTTCCCAGAGTTCAGAGAGGTTATAATTCCATTTGGGTCATCGTTGATCGATTGACCAAGTCAGCGCACTTTCTCCCAGTCAAGACGACGTACTCCATGAATCAGTACGCCGAGGACTACATTGCAGAGATTGTTAGACTTCACGGTGTCCCTGTGTCGATCGTGTCTGATCGTGACCCTAGATTTACCTCCGAGTTTTGGAAGAGTCTGCACAGAGCTATGGGTTCGCGGTTAGCGTTCAGTACAGCTTATCATCCCCAGAGCGACGGCCAGTCAGAGAGAGTCATTCAGATTCTTGAGGATATGCTCAGAGCTTGTACTATTGACTATTCTGGTAGCTGGGATTCTAAATTGCCACTTGTGGAGTTCACGTACAACAATAGCTACCAGGCGTCGATTGGGATGGCATCATATGAGGCACTTTATGGCAGGAAGTGCAGATCGCCTTTGTTTTGGGATGAGGTTGGTGAGAGGAAGATGTTGGGTCCCGAGTTGGTCCAGCAGACTGCCGATGTTGTTGCAGTGATCAGAGAGAGGATGAAGACTGCTCAGTCCAGACAGAAGAGCTATACAGATGTTCGTCGCAGACCTTTGCAGTTCGAGGTTGGCGATCATGTATTTTTGAAGATAGCACCTCTCAAGGGTGTGATGAGATTTGGCAAGAAGGGTAAGCTGAGTCCGAGGTTTATTGGCCCTTTTGAGATCTTGGACAGAGTTGGTGACCGAGCCTACAGATTAGCCCTACCGCCCGATCTTGACAGAGTCCATAATGTGTTTCATGTATCGATGCTCAGGAAGTATATTGCAGATCCTTCCCATGTTCTTCGCCACGAGCCAATGGACTTGACGCCGAATTTGACGTACCAAGAGATTCCGGTCCAGATCTTGGATCGCTCAGTTAGAGTTTTGAGGAACAAAGAGATCGGCATCGTTAAAGTCCTTTGGAGGAACCATTTGATAGAGGAAGCTACGTGGGAACCAGAGGATGAGATAAGAGAGAAGTATCCTGAGTTGTTCGTGCAGTGACGTCAATTTCGCGGACGAAATTCCTCTAAGGAGGGGAGATTGTAATAGCCGAGCCCGGTGTACGGTACAGTTTAAGCTTTACTTGTTTATTTGGGTTATGTGATTAGATGTTTAGAGTTGTGTTTTGGACCATAGTATTATTGGTTATTATTGTTTTGAGGTATTAGTTGGTGTTGATTGTTCGTTTCAGCATTTCGGATTGATTTTAGTTGCATTGGTACTGTTCATTGCCGTAGCTTGAGTGCACCCGCGCTCTTACAGGAGTGCCCCCGCGGTGTACTGTTCATCATTTTAGAATTTGAAGGCCGTGGCATGACCGCACCCGCGGCAGTGTAAGCACCGCACCCGCGGTGAGACCGCACCCGCGGTAATTGTAGCACCGCACCCGCGGTGTTCGTGCTTGGGAATTTTGTTGGTTGGCCGAAGGCATAGCGCACCCGCGGTGCTTGTGTGACCGCACCCGCGGTGTAAGTATGGGCGAGATATTTGGTTGCTTTTTGGGAGTTGTTGGCCATACCTTACCTTATCCTCTTCTCCATTTCGAGATTTCCTCTCAATTCCAAGGGTTTTCCTCCATTTCTTTTGCTTCCTACCTTTGATTCTTGGATTTGTTTGGATTTTCGACTTGAGATCGACGTTCTCCGTGGTATAAGGAAGCTTAGGTAAGTTTTTGGTGCGATTCTATCATGGTTTTTGGAGATGAGTTGTTATAGGGTGTTGTTATTGTTGGTTTAATGGATTATTTGACTTGTATTTGTGGATATAGAGTTGATATTGGTGTTGTTTATGGATTATTGTTGTAGGTGGTGTACAAGATTTAGTTTGGAGGTGTTCGATTGGTTTGTAAGTGGAATTTCATCCTTTTTGCTCACATGATATTATATGTATTGTGTTTTAAAGGTTTCAAAGTGTTATTCCCTTCCATTGATCCATTGTTATGTATTGATTTCATTGATTATCTATTGGAGGTATTGTATATCTCACTATTGTAAAAAAGGGAATACAAGAGAAAATATGAGATTGTGAAAGGACGGCCTTAAATGCTATTCAGAGTTCAAATGTTTTATTGGATTGATTAATCATAGTCAGAGCATTGCATGCAATTAGATGATCATCGACCATAGGCTTTTATCCCTCAGAGTTATCGGTTTATATCGATAGGGATATTAGCACCAGAGCAGAGATACTATTGATATCAATCCAACCAGAGAAAAGAGAATACCATCTTATTGCTATCTTATTGATATGTTATTGCTACAGTTATTGCTACAGTATTCATGTTTCAGAGTTGATGGTATTTATGATTTCAAAGCCATGTTTTACAGAGTATATTATGTATCATTGCTATGTTAGAGTTCCACTTGCTGAGATTTATTCTCATTTCAGTTTATTCATGTGATGCAGATCAGAGTGGAGGCCCTGGACGTTGACTGTGGATAGGGGTCATATGCATGCACCGTTGGAAGGAAGATTTTGGCATGATCATAAGAATGATATTTTGTATTTTTGTTATGTCATTTAAATGATCATGTATTGCTATTTTGTAAACATTTTTAATGAAATGTATTTTGAAACTCCTTCCATTTGAAAGAAAATTTTAAATTCCGCTGTATTTTTATTGTTACGGGTCAGGGTGTCACAGAGAAAGCCAAAGCACACTGGGCTGCGGTGAAAAGGATCGTGACTAGATATAATGAAATTTACAATAAATGGTACACGGATCGGCCAAGTGGATGGAGTGACGAGGATTTGATGATGCGAGCTCATGAAGAATACAAGAATATCTTCAAATCTACTTTTCAATATGAACACGTGTGGAGGATAGTTAAAGATAGTCCTATGTATGCGCCTCAATCCTCAGGACACCGGTCTGCAAAGAAGGCAAGGACATCTGAATCATCAGGTGCACATACTGACTCGTCTAATGCTACACCAAGTGTTGATACAGAGTACAATGAAGCCCGATCTCGCCCTATGGGACATAAGGCCGCAAAAAAGAAAGGCAAAGAAAGAGTGACCCATGTTGATCAAATTACCGAGGCTATGCAACAGTCAATAACACAGATGGAGGAATATAATAACAACAAGAAAGTGGATCAACTCATTCAAGCTCATAAACTACTCGTAATGGACACTCGAGGTATGACAGATGAACAACTTCATAACCATCTAGCGATATGTGACCAGCTCAAAAAAAGATTGAACATGTAATGTGGTTTGAAATTTCTATTTGATGTCATGTATTTTATTATGTGTGTGGTTACAATTTATTTTTTAAATCATATATTTTAGTGTGTTTTTATTATGTGTGTGGTTTGCAATTTGTGTTTTTAAATCATGTATTTTAGTGTGTTTTTATTATGTTTGTGGTTTGCAATTTATGTTTTTAAAAAGATTGAACATGTAATGTGATTTGAAATTTCTATTTTTAAATAATGTATTAATTTGTGAATGATCTATAGTATATATTATACATATACATACATACGTACACACATATATATGTGTGGATAAAAGTATGAACTAGCCGTTACAAAATAGTCGTTACCAACTAGCCGTTACAAAACAACCGTTACCAACTAGCCGTTACGAATATGTATATAAGTAGGAAATGAATCATTCATTATTCTTCACTATAAATATTGTCTCGTATATAAATATTGTTTTGTGTTAAATTGGACACCGGTCTGCAAATAATCTAAAGCTTATGTTTTATATATTCGATTTTTTATTATTTGTGACTATTTATGTTGTAGCTCATGCGTAAATCTTTCAGAGAAGACAAATGTGAGGAAAACTAACCAGTGATGATAAATTTGTGTTTTTCTTTTTGCGGTATTTGGTAGAAATCTGTATTGCAAATAGATTATTGGTTTGTTGTCGTTTGTTTGGTTTGTTCTTGTACTGTACCAATTTTTTTTTTTGTCTTAAATCTTGAAAAATTATGCTCATGTGACATTGTACGAGACAATCGTTCTCAATTTTTCTTTGGCTATTCTACAACAAAAAACTTAATTTTTAACTTGTAGAATTTTATATTGGTATTACTACAGCTTAACCTGATATACAAGAGTTTCAAATTTGTTAACTATTCTTGTGAGCTTAGGTATTTTATGTATTTTCTTGTTCTAACTTCTGTTACATTTTTTTAAGTAAGTGTGCAAAATGAACCGTAGACATCCTCACATTAGAATTTTCCTGATGCTACACCAAATGATGGTCAGTACAATTCTTTATGATATGTCTTTTAATACGACAACGCACGAGATGTATCTCCGAACGACGTCTGCAAGCACGTAGAATGTCAGCTTCGTACAGCATGACGCAAAGAATGACTGCACAAATGATCCATTTGAGAAGAATTATTGAAATCGGAGATGTTCAATGTGTGGTGAATTTGAGGATGAATAGAAATTCATTTGCACAACTATGTTACTTGCTAACCCACGTCGGCGGGCTGGACCATTCTAGATATGTTAGAACCGAAGAACAAGTGGCAATGTTTTTGTCTATTTTGGTGCATCATAAAAAAAACCGAGTCATTTGTCATGATTATCTACGAAGTGGTCAAACAATCAGCACCCATTTCCATGAAGTGTTGGGGTCAGTATTGAAGTTACATACTATACTGCTTGTGAAGCCTTCCCTAGTCGATGAAACCAACACCGAAGAGACGTGGAAATGGTTCAAGGTAATATGAACATTTGCTGAATATTACTTATTACAAATTCCATTTAAAATGTTGTACGTAGAATGCCTAATAGTAGTCATCCTGATACTTGTTAATCCTGTTTATACAACTTATTTTTCAGGGTTGTGTTGGTGCATTGGATGGTACATATATAAATGTGCATGTGCCTATATTAGAGAAGGGAAAGTACAGAACCAAAAAAGGAACCATTGCCGTGAATTTTTTGGGAGTGTGCGACCGAGATATGAACTTTATTTATGCGCTCTGTGGGTGGGAAGGGTCAGCAGCGGATGGCCGAGTTCTTCGTGATGCATTATCACGTGATGACAGACTTAAAGTTGAAAGAGGTTAAAATATTGTTTGACATTATCATGTTATTTCACCATTTTTTTTTTGATCCTTTTTTCATTATTGTTACAAATGGAAATCTGTTAACAAAATAGATGACTTCAATGGCAGGTTGTTATTATTTGTGTGACAACGGATATGCAAACGTCCAGGGATTCAAAGACTCCATATAGAAGAGTACCATACCATAGGGATGCTTGGGGAAATCGCACAACTGCGCCACAGAATTACAAAGAACTCTTCAATTGGAGACACAGCAAAGCTAGGAATGTGATTGAAAGAGCTTTTGGCTTGCTTAAGAAAAGATGGGCTATTCTTCGAAGTCCTTCTATCTACCACTTAAAACTCATAACATAATCATAATGGCTTACATTTTGTTACACAACTTCATCCGAGCACAAATGCCGGATAATCTTGTTGATGAGATTGAAGATGAGACATTAAGCCCAATACCACAGAATGAGAATTAATTTATTGATGATTTTAATTCCTTCGAAGAATGGGATATGTGGAGAGATAACTTTGCAATGTCGATGTACCACAACTAAGACAAGTATTATATGTTATTGTATCTGGATTGCAAACTTTTTTGTCTTTTCTAGTTACGTACTACTGACGTTTGTGAAAACACTTGTTTTGTGAAATATGTATTGGATTATTTGTTGTATTTCAAATTATGTTCTGAAATATGTTTATCCCTTTTGCAATATAACGTGTCATCTCCCATTCTAACTTCTCACATTAATGTGTAACAGGTTAACATGGTCTAAAAATTCGAAGCAATGGATAGCACAAGTGTGACGTCGAAAGGTTAAAAAACAGATAAGTTGCGACGTAGTTGGACAGCACCTGAGGAAGAGGTTCTACTTGTGGTATTGAAAGATATAATAAGCAAATGATATAAAATGGAGAACGGATTCTGTAATGGGTATTTACCTTTATTGGAATCTGCAATGAGGAATGCATTCAAAGATTCAGATTTACGTGGGCATCCCCACATAACTTCCAAGATACACGTGTGGAAGAAACATTATGGATGTTTGACATCAATGCTAGCGAAAAGTGGGATTGGTTGGAATGACACATAAAACATGATTGACGCTACAAATGAGGCATGAGACGCGATATTGAAGGTCATGTATTTGATTTATATTTTTATTTTCATATTTCAAATGTATACGCTATTACGACGAAGATATTTCAGGTCGACAATAGTGTTCAAGTATTGCGTTACAAGCAGTGGCCATATTACAAAGATTGGTGTGAAATCTTTGGCTATGATAGGGCAACAGGTGATCGAGTGGAGACTTTTCAGCTGTTGTTCATGATGTCTTAAATATGACTGAGCATGAACCAATTGACATGGAATTTGGCATGAATGAATTTTACCGGCCATTGGAAGGAGATGGTGAATCAATGTCTGTAGCTCAGACTCTCCCTTCAAACCCAAGTGGAGTTTCAAAGGTGATGTCAAAGAAACGCAAGCAATTAGACAATGTTGACAACCAAATTGTTGCTGCAATCAATAATTTAGCAGATATCACGAAGGAAACAATGCCAAACCTCATCAAAGAAATGGCGGCTGACTCGAAAATTGAAAATGCCATGGATAGTGTGTTGGCCACAATAGGAAACATTCCGGAATTAAATTCAGACGAGAAAGTGCGTGTGGCGGAGCTACTGGTGGATAAACCCAACAAACTAGCGTTGTTCTTGCGGCTTGATCGTGGAGGAAAGATCAACTTAATCAAACGACTACTAAATCCATAACCTGACATGGTATAGGGTACTCTATTTTGGCACATTATTATGGTTGTGACTTTTTTGTGATGGCCCCAAGTCATTTGTTTGTCGATCTTGCCACTTTTGTTCCGATGATGTATAAGGTACTCTATTTTGGCACATTATTATGGTTGTGACTTTTTTTGTGATGGCTCAAAGTCTTTTGTTTGTGGATGTTGCCATTTTTGTTCCGATGACGTATAGGGCACTATATTTTGGCACATTTTTATAATATCAGTGTTTACAGTTGAGATAATGGACATATGTAGGATTTGAGGATATAATTTGTGTGTGGATCTTGCCTCTATAATGCCCAATTTTGTTTGAAACAATGGTATTCGATTGTATAGAATTTGCGGATATAACTTTATAGATATGGGAAACTGAATAGAAAAGAGTTGACACTTGATTATATTTTCATCTACTTCAAACTTAAATTCGGTTGATTCATGTGAAATGTATTTGAAAACGATGGACAATAACACATTTGACATTGTGCAGTTTGGGTTCTGGGACGGTTTACGTACATGGACTAACCAAATTATGCCATTTGTTTTTAGAAACAACAAAAATCACAACAGTTATGTCATCAGAAAATAACAACAACAGTTAATATTTAATACGACATTATATTAACAACAACACGAGATAGTCCACTACACAATAACATCAGACATTATATTAACAACAACAGACAATAACAACAACAAACACCACTTACGACCGCCCAAGTCAAACTAAGTAACGATGCATACACGAGATAGTCCACTAGTGAAGAGAAAAAGGGTAGAATACTTATGATCTACTTGTACGAAGTTTCATGGGGAGTGCGCTGACTCATCCGAGCTACTAACTAGCACATATCCATCAGTTCCATGCAGACGTAAAGTTTTCTTGGAAGGGCGACCACTGGAATGATTTTTGGAACGTCTGTTGCATGATTTGAAAGCTAGCATGTTAGTTTTGTAGTAATCATCCACTAACTTCTTGCAGAGATGGTTGTTGGTAGTGATTTTTTTTTTTGGGAAATCCGAAACTTTGATTGAAACATGTTCCACTTCCTTGCGCACAACAGTATCTGCTCCTTCTCCAGTCACTTGTTCATCATCCGAGATGATAATCACATCCACTTTGTACTTGCTAGTTATACTTACTTCAAAAGATGATTTGTATGTAACAGACATAGTGGGGGTGTTCTGCAGAAAAAGCAAAAGTTGATCAATAAAACGAGCTTCTATACGAAATGTCACATATGAATCTTGCTTACTTTAAGTAACACAATCACATTAAACATAGTTTACCAACCCAAGAGTAAATTCTTGTCATTCAAAAGAGATGGAGGATCATTTTGATTTGATATCTCACCATATGTCAACATCTATGCTCATAATGATTTTTGGTAGTGAACAAGGGTACACAGTGTTCTTTGCAATTAATATGTGTAGGTAGATTTGATGCAAGCTTTTTAACAGAACACACATATTCAACTACTAAAAAATATTGGATATACAAGTAATAATATTAATGACAACTTTGAAGAAAATATCAATAATTCATAATACCATTTACTAAACATACCTCATCAAAGCAATTAAATATGTTTTTGTACCATTTACCATAACCACTATGATTAATTTTGTGAAATACATCCATAATTGAATCTAATGCAGATTCAAAATAAATCATATGAATGCTTACCTAATATAAGAATGTTTGACCCTCTCCCAAAAATTAGACTCTTCACCAAATCACCATAGACGAGGAAAAGTTGTAGCATTGTTGATATAAATCCCGAGCCCGTACACTATTTTCAAGAAAGGAACAAAGCTGTAAAATGGAACAACAATATAATCATACTTGCAAGAAAATTACTTACCTGTTCACGTGCTTCTGTTGTATATATGAGTGAGATAATATAGGTGCTCAGATTATCAAACACAGAACTCAAGAAAAAGTAAGATTCAGAACTTGCACACAACATATATGTCTCATATGCCAAAAGCTATGGAATTACATGTCTTAGAGTTCGACAAATCAATTTCAAGACACCAAAATAATATACACAAATATGCAATATATCAGCATTTG
The DNA here is from genome assembly GCF_022965805.1 of Primulina eburnea. Taxonomy (NCBI): domain Eukaryota; kingdom Viridiplantae; phylum Streptophyta; class Magnoliopsida; order Lamiales; family Gesneriaceae; genus Primulina; species Primulina eburnea. The sequence continues at coordinate 17,122,223 of NC_133103.1, forward strand.
AAGAGAAGGATTACAATGAGGAAAAAAACACAGATCAATGCGCATATGAACCCAAAACAGCAACAAACATGATCACGTGAATAAGGTGTGTTCTTCATGCTATGATTTGGTAACTCATTTATTGTAGGTGAGATGCCACGGTCCATTTCAGAATATTGCTTCCTGGCATGTGGAATAGCTTCTTTCCAAGGACGAGCATGTGACACGGAGGATGAGTTCATTGACTCCTTCTTACAAAAGGTTTGGTTACTAGTATGACATGAATGATCTTGAAAATTAGTTGAGTTACGTTCAGATTTATACGACTGTGCCTCGGTGGGTGTTACATTCATTCCATGATACTCAAGATACCAAGAGAAATTGTTCCGATGTTTAAGTCCTGCGGGACAAATATAGTAATAGTGACAAGGACGAGTAGAGTAATCCTCAGCTTTCCGTAATATCATTACCTCATTTCCACAATCGCACTGTGGTGGTGTCTTGAGTTCCATAATACCTATAAATAGGTACCTAAAATTTTAAACATTCATATACATATTAACAAATTCTAATTACATTGGATGCTTTATTCACTATTACATATAGATAAATCTTTGGTGTAAATTATGTTTGAAAAATAAATTGGATTTGTCATCAAAGTAGGAAAAATTTCAAATTCGAAACACAATATTTTTTTTTTTTTTATCTATTTTCATAATAGCATCGAAATACAAAATAATCGATGCGTGAAACATGACTGTGACGAGAAAGTTAATAAATTCTTAATTAATTTATTTATCTAGTATGACAAGATATTGAACTCGAATAAATAACAAAATGATTGAAATTGTTTTTTTAGAAAATTAGTTTTTAAAATTTTTATTATATAATTGATATTTACGTATATCTCATATAGTTCATGTTAGTAATAACAAATGAATACATGAAAGTTGCATAGAGTAATCTCACAATTTTATTTTGCCATGATCTCCGTATTTATTTCACACATGTTAAGCAAAATTCACCCCGAGGATTGTTGATTTATGCTTCCAAGGATGAATACTGAAGATGAAAGATAGCTCAAACTAATTCCATGACATTGGAGCCACTACTTGCCACTAATCTACAAAACTTAGCTCGTCCCGCTCCAGTATGCTATGCAGTAAGCCCATGGTTGCCTCAACAGAAAGCTCTGCAGATCAATAATTATTTGTCCTCAAAATAATGGAGACACGTTCCCCTTCTTTTAACTCATTTCTGCCTCGTGAGGCAAGGAAAGATAAACCATCAAGTAAGAGTACTCTCAGCATAATCCAGCGCCTTCTTCTTCACGGACTCAATTCTTTCTTCATCACCTATGGTCTTCTCATACGCAAGATACTTCTTAAATAAAAACTGCAATATTAAAAAAGAAAAACCTCAAAGTATTGTATGTGGTACGTAGGAGCAACAGTTAAGGTATAAGATTAACCAAGTATAAGCAATCACCTTCATCTTCTTTGGGGGAAGGCACAAACTAATTGCTCTCTCAAATAAAGCACGAACCACATCCCCATCACCGAGCCGGATCTCCTGTCATCACAACACGAATTACAAAATATGGAAAGACAAAACACAACAGTTGTTTTGGTTGGTTGCTGATATATTTGTAATTTCAACTATTCTTCATTTATCTATTTATCATCTTCGGACTTAGAATTAGGTGTATGATCTTTACCTGATCAAGATAAATGCTCCACAAATCTGTTCTCTTAGGATACTCCCTAAGCATCCCCTCAAACAGGGATCTCCCTCTCTCTGGAACACCACATTTAAACTCGAGAATCGCAGTCTGTGATATAAATTTTATATGCTTGTGTCGAGGAAGGCACAGAAGAGCACGATTTACAACAGACTGAGTCCCATCAGAGTTCTGTTTCAAAAGAGATTGAATGTGACACTGCCAGACCTGAAAATGCCAAAGACTACATTATAAGCCACATCACAAGGAGGCCAAAGACATGGAAAAAGAAAACGTAATGGCAATGTCTGAACCTTGCATGAACGCTTGAACTTCCTAGCCATTTTGTCAAGAAGCTCGCAAGCTGATTTGTGTTGTTCTGTTCTTTGGTACATTCCTAGGAGTGCAAGATGCACCTTTTTGGGATCACAGTACTGCAATGCTCTTTGAAATACTTTCATAACAGCATCCTGGAAAGGAAAATCAAATAAAGATTTTATAGACCAAAGAAATCAAATGACGAGGAATTTTCCTTTTTCTTCTTTAATGTAGTGTGTAGATTAGCCCAAGAAATTCAAAAAAGTGAATGAAATGTGAAGGAGATTCTTTAGCACCTCAGGAGGATTTCCGTACTCGTTCTCCAGGTTGAAGTAGGCAACCCAGATATTCAGTTTCTCTGATTCTTCTCGAATATTAATTGTTCTCAGAGCCCTGACATTATAAGATAGAATGATGGATAAATTCAAGGATGATTTAGCCCTTCAAGTGAGAGATACGCAGTACAAAAATATGCATGGTAATTAAGTTGGGAAGCTCTGGAAAATATACAGAAGTTAATTAAGCACACATCAATTACCATATGTGATGGTTTGTACAGCTACAATTGAAAGATAAGTAACTAGATGTCAATAAACCACCACGGTCTGTTGTAGCATCTATACATCATAATATAAGTAACTAGATATCAATATGCGTCATACATTAACTTTTCACTACTGATCAACAATAACAAAAGAAAATTCATATACAAAAGCCAAATGTTTGTCCAAAACCCTATAAAACTCGAGCTCATTAGTATAAGATAGAAATGAATATCGATTATACTACCATTTACCTCTCAGCGATGGATCGTGCCTTCTCAACATCTGCCAAAGAGAGCATAAATTCCATATATTTTATCCATATAAAGCTACTGTTAGGCGAGCTTCGAACAAGTTTCTCACATTCATCGGCACTCTTTGGAATGTCTTTTTCCAGCAATCTGTCTTCGGCAGCCCTTATTTCTTGTTCCCTGCTCAGAGATGTTAAAAACATTACACTGAAGCTACAATGCAACCGACATCTATAGTTAAAATCATTAGCAGCAATTGTTTCTGTGGTCCCAAAAAAAATCAGATGAAATTCGCACATCTTGAGAGGTACATCAAAACAACACAAACTTTACCATAAATATCCAGTCATTTTAACGGAGAGTTAAAGGAAACATGAGAGTTTTTTTACACGCTAAATACAATTTTTGGTTCTATGAAAGCATATTATTATGCATCGCGCCCTTACCTCTCCTCTCTAGCTTTCTTTTTTGCCCTCTTCTCATTTTCCTCTTCAACGATTTCTGCATGAGCAGCATTTGGTACATTATCAACATCAACTTCATCATCTGGTATTTCTACATCATCAAGAAGAACCTCAAGTGGTGGAACAAGAGCCCTATTTCCAAAATCAGCTAGCACTGACTGATATCCACTGTCAACTTCAAGACTAGTGTTCTCTATTGCAGCAGAAGTGTTTTGCAGCAATGATTTTGACTCCGCTACCACCATAAAGCCATTTTTCTCAACGTCATCATCAACGCTTTGTCTTGAAATCATTTGCAATGTTTCCTCATCTTTGAAGTATGATTTCTTCATCCCAAGAGAAACTCGATTTCTCTCTTCATCCACCTGGAAAAAAAATTTCAGACCATGAATTGATATTTGATACAGGCTAAACTTCAGCCAAAAGAAAGGACTTAAGTGTTGAGGCCCATCATTTAAACCTCAAATTTACAAGGTATTCAAGAAAAGAGAGAAGGGATTTGAACAAGTGCAACAAGGGAGAGGAGAAAAGGATAAAAGGATGGAAGATTGGATGGTGCGAGCATCAGAGAAAAATCTAATTTCAGTTATACTAGCAGTTGGTAGGGGCGAAAAAGAAGGTTCTCTCTTGCTGTTTTTTCCCAACTTGATAGCTTCTACATGGGTAGCATCGAGTTGATACCTCTTGCTTACAATCAATACAACTTCATATCATTAGCATAATTATACTCTTTATACCAAAGGCTGTGTTAATTTAAAAGTGGTGTGGGATATTTCATTCTAACAATATGATTCTAGCTTCAATCATTTGCTGGTGGCTGAAGTTTTTAACACTTACAATGTTCGTTCAACAACAGTTTAATCAATTAGCAGTCACACTAAGGGTTTGACCACATGAATGACCTAAATATTGTAGAGAAACTTTTTTACAACGGAGTTAGTTGCCATAAATAATTCAACAATGCCAAAGTCCAAGCAAGTATCAAGAAGTGTCAGCATTCATCTTTTTGCACTCCCTAATCTTTCCATGCTAGACATGTCACAGGTCAATTTGTTGGCCACACGCTGTTCCTGATGAGCTTAGTGAATAATGGACTTACCTTCAAAACTTTTGCGATCACTCTTTCCCCTGCATTAAATTTTGTCTCTATATTGTCCAAATGAATATCTGAAAGCTCCGAAACATGGCATAGCCCAACCTGTACAAGGTAAAGTACCATCAGCAAATGAGTACAGTTTAAAACAGAATCAGCCTATGGAAAACTCTAAGCATTTGCTGATAGTCCGGGGGTACTATGTGTAATGAGTCTGTCATTCACGATAAATTTAAAAAAAGAAAGTCATTCCAAAGACCCACACCCAAGTTCCAAAGCCTTTGGTCTGCTATCCCGATCATGATTTTCCTACCCCCAGAGTTGTGTGATATATAACAGCCTGAATATGGAAACAATGAGTAAGGGGCCATGCTCTTTCATTGATGAGTAAATTCTTTTTTTTTTATCAGAAACATATTAATATATTAGTTTAAAAGTTGTAGTACAAAATAAGCGGATGAGTGATCCGCGAAAAGCAACAAACGCAAAGTCTAAGCAATGTTCATGTCATTACAAACTTCAAATCCCTAATCACATCTGAAATCGATAGATGATGAAATTCTTTAGCCCTTGTGATTGTAGTCGCCAACCTGTGCGTTATGTCCTAATTGGTGCCCGTTATGCCAACGCAATGAAGAGAGTCAGGACCATTTATTAATTCACTGTTCCTACACAAGGATATTATGGTCATTGGTTATGCAAGAGCTGAGATTTCAATGGGTGTTTCCCCAGAAGGCTTCAGATATGTTTATCAGCGTTCCAGGTCTATCTACGGGGAGTCGAGCTAGCATCTTATGGTATGTTACGATTCACATCTTATTTTGGAGCATTTGGCTAGAGATGAATAACAGAATCTTCAATGAAACGACAGCAGACTCAACATGACTATTAAAATCAGGCTTGGAAGCAAGAATTAAGACTCAGAAAAGAAGTCACTAACCACATTTGTTCGATCAATAGATATAAACAATCCATAAGATTCCACGCGCTTGATTCTCCCAGAAATTATGTCTCCAACTATAATGCTATTTAAAGAATAAGCATCAGACTTTAGCCCACTGGTTGCAGTTGAAGTCTTGAGAGTTAATTCAACACGGTTAGACAACGGCTCCACAGAAAGCACCCTGCATTAGACATGTCAATGGTTGCATAGTGACATTAACATGGAGGTGCACCAAACATATACTCACCGGCCACTCACGTGTTTTCCGACAGGGAAATCTTTTTCTGGACTGTCAACAAAATTTACTGACAAATTACAAAGGAGAACTTTTGCATCTATCTTCCGTGAAAGCATCACAAAGCATCCTTTTGCGGAGATATTTTTAACATAACCCTGCAGCAAACAATGAGATATTATCTAGAATTTGGGCCGAAGAAGAAAGAAATGAAAATAACTATGTAACACATCAGCGAGGATATTTTTTAAATTTCACCATAACATTTGGACATGTAAAATTACAAGACGACTGCTATAAAGTTAAGTTTCTAATACCAGTGCTGCACCAGTGTTGAGGGGAAAAAATCTTAACTTCACCGGGGTGACATGGACAACACAAATGAAGAGCAAAGGACCCACAAAATAACTAATTACAAGACAAGAAAAAAAAGTTATACATGGAAGACAATTTGAAACTTTTATCACTACCTGAACCACCATATTAGGATAGAGGTCTGTTAATTTGTCCACGTGCTGAGTAGATGAATGCCTGAAAACAATTAATATATGACTATGTGAGAAACAACCTGATTAATACTCTGATTAATATATGACTGTGTGAGAAAAAATAAAACAAAACCCAGGTCGTAGGTCAGAATTCAAAAATGGAACCAAACCACAAATATTTTGTGCTGCTACATTTTCATATAAATGAAAATTAAACGAAAATCCAGGCTGTAGGTCCAAAATCTAAAAAAATAAGCAAACCACAAATATTTTAAGTTTTTACAATTATATCATTTGTCAAACTGACAGATGGGTATCAAAATACTTGGGCAAATGCATAAATGTGCGCCCACATGTCTTCATAAATCTGTTTCATGAATTATAGTTCAACAATAAAAATACAAAGCACTAATTGTTTTTGACATTATTCTGATTTAGATATGAAAATTTTGGCTCAACTGAATAATAATAAATAGGAAGTATATCTGTCGTGAGCACGTCTTTTCCATATATTCGGTCGTAATTCATAGCCTGAAAACGCAAAATAATCTTGCCTGAATCTATTCATAGCCTGAAAACGCAAAATAATCTTGCCTGAATCTTTTCTACAACCCTTTCGTCATAAGCTCATCACATGTTCAGAAAAATATGTGAAATAAGAGCGACCTTGAAATTGCATGGCAAGAAAAAAGGGAAACATAAATTGGGGAGGAAAAGGTAGGAAATAATTTATCAAAAGAGAAGGCATTATTTAATCAAAGGCTCTTTAGTTTTTTTGCTATCAATAATTGATAAGATAAATTATCAAATAAATCTAAAACTTCTCCCCTTTCCATTCTCTTCCATCCTATTATTCAACACCAAAATGATTAAATTCAGGCCATGCCCTCTCCCTAAACAAAATAAACTGCATTCCGAAGTGGTGTCTGACCCAACAACGCCAAGTAGCATGCATGTGTCTATTTCTCACTCTAAATAAGTGAAGGTAACTCCAGAAAAGAAAATGTAAACTTACATGCCACTATTATGTTCAGTGAGCTTCAGATCATGTCTATCATTGGAAGTTGATCTCATAGACAAATCAATGTGGATTTTCCCATTTCCAGCACGACTTATTTCCAGAACTTTGCATTTGACAAACTGCCCTTCGCGATAACCAGAAAGTGGGTCAGAGACCCATGCATCTGTCAGTTCAGTAAAATGAACCTTACCGTAGAGGTGCTGATCAATTTGGACAAGCAATCCACCAACACCAGGAAGAACTTTATAAATCCTGCCACCCACATAGGTACCTTCAAATATATGGAACTGTGGATGACAATAAGGATCATCCTTTTTAAGTTCCCCAAAAGCAACAGCCAATGGGTGTAAAACCACACGTAATAATTTCTTCTCCTCATTTACACCAATAATATAACAAGACAGTGCTTTGCCCACGGGAAACCTCTTCTGGAAGTCCGCAAGTTCAGAAGGCTCACATGAACTGTCAAGAACATACAAGTGAGCCTTCACGTTTCGAGATATAGTCAGCCAAGCCCACTGATTGTCAATTTTATACACATAACCAGAAACATTTTGTCCATATGAATAGTTAAAATCTTCAGCAGGAATTAAACCATTGATGTCACTGGATCCTGTATTCAAAATGCAATTTAAAAAATCATTCGCTAATTCTGTTCACATCTTAAAAGTACCTCAATTTGAATGTATACAGTAGTATGAGTATGAGGTTCATTGATTTGGAAGATCATTGATGGGACAGCAAGGATCAAATTTAAAACTCGCAGTAATAGTAAGGCGTATCTGTATCATTCAAGAGGGAAAACTAACAAAAACAAAATAAGAGGTGTATTAAATCCACCAAGGTAATAGGCAATCAGCAACACAAAATCATAAAAATGTAGATACCAGTGGTTGAACAAAATCAGATTATGAATGAAAATAAGGACTGCATAAAACTGTAGTAACTGGACGAAAGGGAAACCAATGCACACAAAAAGCATGTGTAAGGAACTAAATGAAGAATTCTGTTTCATTTGCATTTGTATAAATGCATCCAGAGGTTGAACACTTTTTAGTAAGAACCATATTCAGGATGCTCTTCGGTGGATCAACATGTTTAATCATATCTTCGATAAATATAATCAAGTCAATAGGCTTACAGCATCATTTTAATGCTTTTCTAAGTGGAAAACCACAGACCACATAATTGCTTCCAATAATACTCCAGGTTGTCATGATTGACACCTAAATTGGAGAACTGGCGATCATCAAAGAGAACAGTCAGGATTCGAGCATACAAATCATGGTAAAAATGTTATGGATAACCTCATTCTCAAGAAGCAAAGGGAAGAAAATAGTCAGCAAAATAATGTGGTTCAATCAATAAATATGCTAGTAAACAAGAAGCATGTACTCATGAAAGAGTAATACATAACAGTAACATGATCATAAGAAATTAGGTTTTACTTATATGTTTCACAAAAGAGCTCCTGATCAGATGGTCATGATTTTTTCAATTCGTTAATTTTATACATGGAGTCACGAACACTTCCACCTTTCACGTGTAGTTCCAATATAAAGGATGTTGATGATGCCTACCTTTTAGAATGGAAGGCTTTATGGATAACTCCCATGAATATCTTCCTTTACTGCTGTATGGCATACTACGCTTTGATACAATCCTTGCTGACAGTGTTTGGCCAATTCGGTATTCACTAAATGGATTTTCACTAGAATTATCATCAGCTGCCTGTTGAAGCACATCCAAATCAATCAGAAAATTCCATATACACCTAGAAGGATGAATAAACAGAAACTCTCTTCAATCAGATATAGATTCAATAAGATAAAGATACCCACCTCTGTCACATGTATTCTTCCATGAAATACAGAACCAAATTTCAGTCTGAGTTCAAGAGGCTTTATTTCAGTAATCTGAAAATTAACAAAATATATGCGTTCAAACAAAGAAATAGAAATAAAGGACACAATTGCCCTGAAATATAATGGTCACTCGTCATTTGAAAGCTATAAGAGCCATGAGACTCGAGTAAGGAAGAAATTATCCCCACCTCCACCTGTACAAGAGAACCAACATCATGTCTAGACTTGTTCTTATTTCGCTTAGAACTGGAAGACTCCATCCCATCGCTTAAAGATTTAATCAGGAGTAACAATCTCCCACATGTTGTAGGATTTGAAAGAGCGACTACAGTGGCGATGACACTGCATCAAAAAGTTCAACCAACAGGTTCATGAAAAAATAACAAGTACAACAGTTCCTCAAAAGTACAGTTACACAAAAAAATATTACATCTCTTCAGAGTTTTCACAGGTTAATATGATAAATGGAAAACCCAAAGGAGATAAATAATAAACAAATCAAATCAAATAAAAAAAGTCGACACCACAAACAAAGGCATAACGAAGAGAGGTTTAACTTTTTGGTATTTAGAGCCCATCGAATCAGATTTTCCAGCTCTCAATTCAAACCATCCAATCTAATCAATATCAATATATATGTATGAATGTGTATATTTATCAACACTCGGCATAATGCATTGTCCACAGTCTTTTTAGAATTAATTACAATATTCAAATACACTCCTCTGCAAGCCTCACAAAATTCAAGATTGCATTTGAATACCGCTTCCTAAAGAAAAGGCGGAGGGAGGAGTTACTCCTAGATAAGAAGTCTCTCCACTGTGCTGAAAGCAAGCACATTCTTCTATGTTTACACTCCCAAAAATTTATTATATATAGCACCATTAACTTATTTTTCTAGCATCCTCCACATCTGTGAGGTAACTGTGCCTCTTAAAACCTTTGCCAATATAGCATATGCTACAATTTTATAAAGATCTTTAACTGTTCTCAATAGTTGATAAATCAACATTGTTTTGACCCACACCAGGAACATAAAAATAATAGGATACAAAATGTGTGGTTATTTCTTCAAAAAAATAATTGATGTCAGATGTGCATTCTTGACCAGAATTATGCTAAATCACTTGTTACCTAAGAACAAGATTTTTTTCTATACCATGATGCACAAACATAAGAGATACATTTCCCAAAAAAAGGATGAAATAAAAGGTTAACCACAAATTGCCAGGCAGGCCTTGGGAACACAATGGCAGAGTTACCTTTGTCCATTGGTATATTGTTTAGGTGGCAATTTCTGGTTGTTATAATCAGTTATTGATGCATAGCCAATGGCAAAATTATGAGATGGAATTGAGAGAACCTGAATCAAGAAAAAAAAGAAATGTTCAACATTCACATGAAGCTTATCAAGTAATAAGTGAAACACACAATAATTAGATAAAAAAACTAACCAAGTAAGTTTCCTTCACAACTTCGACCAAAGCATTTACAATTTGATTCAGTTCCAACTTTTTATATTCTCTTATTTTGCGTTTCTGCAATCAAGAATAGTTGTCAAAATACGAAAGAAAAAAAATGGGAATCTGTCACCATATAAAAACAGAAATGTTTAGACCTACAAGCCCTAGACACAAATGAAATATGAAGTCTATATAAACAACCAATATATGATAATCACATCAAAGCATGCTTGAGTGCAAGAGGAAAAAGACTGTAAACATCCTGACTTGGTACTCGTAAAAGTAGAAGGCTAACCTTTCCAATTTTCATGATGCAGCTCTCTTCTTTTGGTGTATCAAGAAATTCTGGCTTTAAAGTTAGATCCACGAGGCGTTCTATCTTAGAAACATCGATAACCACAGCTCGAATAGTAGAGTTGTTTTCCACAGTGGTTCCAGCCACTGAAACATTTTATGTTGAATGTCATTTTCAACCAGGCAAGTATTATAACTGATAACATGATAATTTTCACCCGACTTACGCTGATAATGTGAAATGAAACCATATACGTCATTGTATTTCTCAAAGTTGATTATGACACCGAAATCCTTAGTTTCATGAACTTTTCCTTCAATAATGGTGCCAATATCAAACGCAGAAATCCAGCTCAACTCAGGGCCTTCAGAATCCAAGAGTTGCACCTTTGCAATCTGGACAAAGTAGCAAAACAAGTCCAAAATGTTATACAAAACAAGCATTACATATAACTTATAGTAGCAGCTAGTTGAGGACAATACTAAATAATGGCTGGTTAACAGAAAGAATGGATGTTATGAGGAAAGTTTGCAGTCATGATGTTTGATACCCAGAGATAAGATCAATTCCTTCAACAAAGACTCTTAGCTCTTGTGGGAAATTCAAACCCCATGACCAGTGGGATCAGTAGAACCCATTTAGTTTGTTTCAAAACCTTGTATTTACAAAGATGCTCTAAACGCAAGTGTTGTGGCACTTTTCGTTCAATAAATCAGGCTTTTCAATTCTGTTTTCCTGGTATCAAGAGCCAGGTAATCCTGCCGGTAACAAAACTTTTTAAAGTAACTATACATATAAACAAGTATTTATATATTATATAATATTTTGCCTAGTGATGACTGATTAATTTCAGTCAGCGTCATCATACGTAGATTCATCCAGCATTTTGTCAGCGTCTGTTAACATACTCGCTCCTTTTCTCTATCAGAGATTTAAATAATTAATTACAAAATACCCAAAACAAATCAAATGAGTTATATTTTCGTGAATGGTTTCTATCTGTTTTGCTTAGATAGGTTATCTTATGGCTAGACATTACGATGGGGGACAAGGGTTGTCTGACAACCCGTGGCCGAGTATAGCTTTTTAGATTTATTTCATCATTCACAACATTTAGCAAGGAACATAATATGTCGCTGAGTATTACAACACCTAAACAGAAATGTGGCTGGCGAACGATTCATTCTACACAATCTAATGGAAGTGCATAGATGACAATACTCTATACCATAAAATGTTTAAAAAGGATCAAGATTTTCTTCCTGCAAGGGTTGAACAAATATTTGAACGAAGTTAGAGTGAGTATTGTGGACTAAACCACACCCAAGCTTTGTGAAGCGGTTTCTAAGGTTTTCACAAAGAAATTCAAAAATGATCATGCCAATTAGCTCTTTGAATTCCTAAAGTTCTGAAGCTTTGCGAATTTCTGCATTTGATATAAATTGCAATGCAGCTTGTAACTCTCAGAATTCGAAGAATAAGAACAGTAAAAACCAAAGCAAGCAATGGAGAATCGCCATGAGATCCATGGATAACCAGAAGGTTGGAAACCTAGAACTTGCTGAATAAAATCTACGGCATATGTGGATGAAACCGCAGTAGCAAGCCCTCTCCTGAGATGGAAATTTTGAGGAGCCTTGTACAGGCCCATCAAATATGATCTGTTTAAACTCCTGCATCAAGTGCAACGTTGGCACGGCAAGCGCAAGGTAAGAAGTCATGATCCTTTTCGTCATAAAGGGATATTGGTGAATATTAGATTGTTGATAATAGAGCATCTGACCACATGATGGGATTTCAATATAAACTATTTTTTTATTAGAAACGAACTTTTATTAGAATATGAAAACAAAATACAAGTAGGCGGATGAGAAATCCGCAAAAAAACCACAAAGAATGAAAGCAACTACACTTTCGTCAATGGCATAGAAATTTTCAATCCCTCACTACATCTGAGTAATTAGATGATTAAACTCTACCAACTTTGTCGTCTAACTAGCGACTCTGAATCTGATATTCTCTCAAACCTCATTTCTAGACTCTGTTATGTCGGTGCAAATTCTTTTGTTCCCCTCCAACCAAATTGACCATAATAAGCAATGAACTACCACATACCAAAAACACCTAGTTTTCGTCCCGGTAAGTAAACATGGCTAAAAAAAACATGTCCGAGCCTTTCGTGGAACATTTGAAACCCAATTCCTGCAATACTTTGATCCAAATTCCGCTCGTGAAAGAACAATGCAAAAGTAAATGGTCTTGATCCTCCTCTTTGTTCCGGTATAGGCTACACCAGTTTGGACATAAACGAAGAGAAAAAAAAAGCACAGTCAAGCCATCGTTTTTTAAACGAATAAGAAGTCGGCAATTTTCCCAAAGCCACAGTCCACGAGAAAACTTGAACCTTATATGGGAATATGGGATAGGTACTTTCCAGATATTAGTAAAATACGGAAAAATAGGAAGTTAATCGGAAAAAAGTAGTCATGAAACGAATTAACAGAAAAAGACAATGAAGAGTCCCCCAACCAAACCGTAAAATCCTCCGTACCCACCTCCAAATGAATTGTATCTAAGACCCTTAGTACAGTGATGAACTCAACAATTTCGACCTCATTTAAAGCTCTTCCGAAACGCACATCCCAAGCAAAGTTGGAATTAATCGGGAGGTCCAAGACACTGATGAAATTGCTGACAGGTTTGTTAAGAATCAAGAAAATCTGAAACAGAGATAGAAAACAATCTTTGAACGACGAACGTAGAATCATGAGCAAAGGCTCAAGGCATGAGTGACCCACTTTGGTGGAAGATTATTGACGAGCAAGATAACTATGCTGAAATCATAAACATAGGATTGATACAGCTCACAACCTGGTACTGTGTGATCGAATGAAGCACATCAAAATTAAAGACTTCATCAAGGAGAAATTGGAGAGATGGTTGATTTCAATGCAGTATGTGTCTACACAGTCGATTTGCAAATGTACTTGCTAAGTTGTTAAGCAGTTCACTTTTATCTTGAAGGCAAGTGTGGGGAAAAAACATGACTAATGGCTTATACTTTGCGCGTGTTCAGTTAGTTGTTTAGGAGAGTTTGTAATTACTCGGCATTCAAAGAACTATGCATATTTGTTTGGTTTTTTATTTTATTAGAATATCCCATAAATCATGGGATCAGGTATAGCCCGATTAGTTTCATTTTTCCTCATGGTAGGTTTATTATATGTAGCTAGCTCAGTGTGTACTATTTGTATCAGTGAAGAACATTTTCCCACAAAATTGCTCACTTCACGTCAATATAGGAATCTTTTGATTTACTAATCTTTTCAACCGGAAGTCATTAGTTGTAAAACCTGTATTGACTTCTCGCAGATTAGATCCTTAGGGGCTACATGACAAAGAAATTAGGTGTTACCTTCTCTTCTAAAAGAAAGTATTCCTGTATAAAAGATGAATCTGTAGAACAGCACAATGACTGCTTCAGTGAAAGGGTTATTCTACCCGTCTCACTACCAACCTGGAAAAGAGAGCAGAGATATTAAAGCTAAATACTTTAGCGTACTGAAAAACAAAATCCCAATTTCTACTTACATCAACTATGTTGCTACGAACAGATTGACCAACAAAAAAGACCTCAGACAGATCTGCTCTCCAATGATCAGTAGCCTTTACAAGATTCCAAGACCTCAGAGTTAATATAAAATGCCAACTGCTCGCGTATTATATACAAATTTCAAGAGAAAAAGGAGACTAAGCTGAACACATACCTTGCTTTTGGGAGCAAAACCAGTTAAACGTCCTATAAATCGAACGAAGCAACCACTTTCAATTATATTACACACATAACCCTGGTCCAAAAATGTCATGAGCTCTTAAAGAAGCAATGGAAGAAAGTAAATGAGGATTGATTAAATTATAAGCAAAAAACTTGTGCTCCAAAAATATGAAAATTATTGTTCTTCCATGCAAACTAAAATTTACTAAAATTTTTTAGCAACTGATAGGCAGCGAAACACCCGTGCTCCTAAAATATGAAAATTTCTGATTGTTCTTCCACATAAACTATAAGTTTGTTAACAACTGAAAGGCATCGGATAGAGGGAAAATTATTGGTAGGAGACTATTGTGCAATCATATGATAAGAGAACATGGTTAAATGCGACCAAAACCAGTATGCTTACAGGCACCGTAGAATGACAACGAATTTGGGTAGTATCAACAGGAAGCTCATGAGCTGAGTTAATTAGTGAGTACTTGGCAGTGAGTACAAGACTGTTTCCTTCAATATCTGCATAAATGACATTCAGTAAAATGACAAATAGTAAAAAGTCGTACTCATTACTCCAATTATTCTCAACACAAAGAAAAATAATTTGTATATAAATTTATAAGCTTAGGTGCGCAGTTATCGTGATAATAATAATGATATGTTGATAACAAACTACTTCGTATTCACGTTGTATTCTTTCATACAGCAAATTTTACGCGAGAGTTCATAAGACTCCGTAGATTTCCTATAACCAATCATTGTAGGATATAAAACTCAGCTTGGAAATGTAAAAATTTGTGCAAAAACTACTGATAACAAATTGAAAGAACAATATTCTTTTGTTTGTCGCTTAAAACTACAGTCCAGTGAACAATTTAATTCTTTTGTCACAGTAGTACTCTCACATAAAATGTATTCTCAATAATTGCAAATACATTTCGATTGCAATAATCGTCGATATGCATGCTATTTAAGCTTCCCTTTCTACTTGTAGCATCATTATACTTTCAAGCAAACTTGAATGGATTATGTTACATTGATTCACGATGTAATGTTAGCACTCCTTAATGCAAGGTTGGGTACAGTTTCAAATGTATCTTTTTCTTTAGTTAGACAAGAACAAAATGCTCTTTATGAGTCTATTGTTGTGTGCATTCTACATACTGTAATGTTAGCATTCCTTAATGCAAAGGTTGGGTACACTTGCAATTGTATCTGCTTCTTGACTTAGACAAGACCAAATGCTCTTTATGACCCTATTGTTGTACGCATTCTACACCGTGAAATATGACTAACATAAAAGAAGTTTTAAAAGTTTGCCAAATAAAAAAGGTGGCCAGTAAAAGAAAAATTAGGCTGATTACCGAGAACCAACAGTTGGTCAAACTGATAACCTGGCTTCAAGGCAGACATCATCAAAGTGGCAAGGCCTGTTGCATTTTGGAATCAGAATCAAACACAAGCAACATACTGGGGAAATCAGTGAAATAATTCATGAGCAAAATTAAGGAATCTGCAGTTTCATACTTATAAGCTGAATCACCAAGCAACTTTACACTAAAAACACAGTCAATTTACCATGGTGATCCGCCAAATGCTCGAGGGAAATTGTGCCTTTCATGTGACCAGAGGAAATGATGTCTACTAGAATCTCATGCGGTGATACCTGCTCAACAACTCCAGCAACTAGGCTGCCTGGTTTCACACTTCCAACCCCTACTGCCCTATTATATGTTCAAATGAAAAAGACCAAGAAATCAATATTTTACAGATTAATGGATATGTTACATCAAGGAATAAAAGACAGTCATGGAGGCGCTCACAGGTAGTGTTCTAATTTGTCAACATAGACAAATCATTCACAGCCCACAATTCATTTCCAGTGGATTGGAAGTTTGTAATGATTTGAGGACAATGTTTAGCTATTAGCTCTTGCGGATCACTCATCCGCTATTATTGTATTGACAAACTTAAATTATATAATTTATTATGTTTCCTATCAAAAAAAAATGTTGACATAACAAGGAATGATAATAGAGAGAACTGAACCTTAAAATTACTCAAATTTCAGAAAACTCGTATCTGCAAAACCCGTGGAAAAATTTTTCCAAAACCACAAAAAACCCATCCACATCAAAATCTAACACAACTTTTACAAAATTAACCTTGGTTTCAAGTCATAAAGGAATTATTGAATTAAAACCTAATGCGCAAAAGAAAATTTAATACATACAATCATTAAACAGATTAGTTATTCAAAAGAAACAAACCTTGTAAGCGTCATGTTCAAACTGAGATGTATTCGGCGAGATGCAGGAATACATTTTGCAACTCTGCATTTGACAACTTGCTCAACATGATACATGGAACCGATATCACTCTCAGGATTCAAACCAAGTTCATATCTGCAACAAGATCAACACGCACTTCAACTTGGATGGAGATCGCAAAAATCATAAAAAAATAATAATATACGAGGAGTGTCAGTCCCTGCAAGAAGTTAATAAAATTCTATTCTCCAGCGCCCTGTAACTAACCTTGGGGCAAATCCTTGAACCCCATTGTAAAACCTAACAAAGCACCCATGGTTCTCAATCTTTGTAATCCACCCATGCGTGACTAATCCATCGGTTGCATCAGCATAAGAACTGAGAATATCCAGTTTTGACTTCACCTGTAATGATCCCAATGAACTTCATATTAAGAAAAGTATGACAATTACATTTAAAAAATGGTGACAATTAATGTTATAAGAAATTGTCAAAACTAATAGACCAATCCCTATCTCTACCATATCATGCAAAAGAGCATGCCAACTGAAAATTTTGCCAAACTTGATGTCAAGCTTTCAATTTTCAGATTACAAATCTATCAACAGAAATACCTGAGGAAGCATGTAAGTTACTTCAATAGTTGACAACCTGTTTCCACTCTCAGTCACACATGAACAATGAGATGACCTCTAAAATGGTACGCATCAATAGATCCACTAAGTTCAAATATAAAACCCTAGCCCAGGTCCCCTTCTTCACTTATACTGAAACCAAGTTGACCTTACACTTTTCTGTATAAATCTCAGGTTTTCCAATATCCTCAACTGCAGTATGTATTCAAACCACCAAAGGTTTAAAACCATAGGCCAGCTTGATCCACAGATTCCACACACTTTTGATGCCAGATTAAATAAAATGACAAAGTTATGAACAATAAACAGGAGAGCCATAAATCAGAAGCAAACTCAAATTGGAGTGAGTGAGTGACACTGGCGAGTAACCTGAATCTATATCAAAAAAGTACACAGAAGAACAAGAAGAAAACTCAAGTAATTTTACGAATTAAAAGCCCAGGAGAAAGCATACAAGAGTTTTCTTGTGTGTAACAGTTATCCGCTTGGACTTGCAACCAAGAACACGAAAAACTAACTCAACTCCAACCTGTAAAATTTCAGAGAAGGAATGACTTTCACTGGCTGAATGAAGAAATGTAAGAATGATAATTTCAGATAAGCATGCATAACAACCTGAAATTTTTTCCTAGGCTTCAGTATTTCGAACTCTGACATATGCCGGAGAGGACATAGGGCTTTGACGCCACTGGAAAATTGGACAATAGCACCAAAACTGTCAACTATGATGATTTTAGCTTTTACCACCATTCCGGGCTTTACATCAGAGTGAGTGAAAACTGAACCTTCAATCGCACTAGTCTGATCAGCAGAAAAGACTCAATCAAATCAGCGCTAATTATCAAGCAAAATATGCAGTTTGGTTTGATATGCAAATGAGATATATTGTTGGATACGATACGAAGGGAATTAACAAAATTATCAAATAGGAATTAAAGAGAATATATGCCATCAGCAGATCACCAAATATTGCTCCAGGATGCTCCAGGTAACATTTCCAAATGTCTGGGCCCCTCCTGACTCATTGTATGACAACCATCTTCGATATTTTTTTTTGAAAACGTAATACATACTGTTCTGCTGTTCCTGAGTCCCCAATGCTCCTGATCATAACTTCAGAGTTCTAAACTTACAGGATCTATATGAACTAATTTATCAGTCTCAATCAAGCAATCAAATCAGCGCTAATTATCAAGCAAAATATGTAGTTTGGTTTGACATGCAAATGAGATATATTGTTGGATACGATACAAAGAGAATTCACAAAATTATCAAATAGGAATTAAAGAGAATATATGCCATCAGCAGATCACCAAATATTGCTCCAGGATGCTCCAGGTAACATTTCCAAATGTCTGGGCCCCTCCTGACTCATTGTATGACAACCATCTTCAATATTTTTTTTTTTGAAAACGTAATACATACTGTTCTGCTGTTCCTGAGTCCCCAATGCTCCTGATCATAACTTCAGAGTTCTAAAACTTCAGAGTTCTAAACTTACAGGATCTATATGAACTAATTTATCAGTCTCGGTTACAAAATTTCTTTTCATGGACATCGTTGAAAATCATCTTTCCCCACACCCAATTCAAGTTTTAATTCAATAATTGGTGAATGGCAAATTATTCTTGCAGATTACTTGTTCAAAACACTTTCTACCAGTCTTTTATGCTTATCTCAGAGGAGAAAATTTGCTGTCATTTTGGGGTATTTCAAAACATCCATCAAGTAGCATATGTTTAATGAGAGCAATTCCCTGTAAGTATGAAGTTGACCAGTGAAAAGCACATAGAATTACAAACATCGATTAATAGAGTGAAAACAACCTTCAAAATACCCATCGCAAGTCCCTCTAAGCGCCTAAATCCAAGTACCCTGACACGAACAAAGCTTCCTTCTTTAAAACTCTTCTCCAAATTTTTAACTTCTTTGTCCGCGACATCAGTTACCTGAAATTGCCCCGATGATATTATCAATCAAAGTCCAGTGCATAGATAAAACATTCAGGAGGATGCATAAAATAATTCATATACTTACATTCACATATATAGGGGTAGGAACTGGTAGTGTAGGAGTTTCCAGAAGAAGACCTGACTCCTTATCAACCCTGATTACTTTAGCATGATCGAAGATATCGCCGATTTTAACGAGCTGTTTGATAGATAAAATCATATCAGGGAGAAAGAATGGGTCATATCTCATTTAATATTCTACCCCTCCATTTGAGAAGTGCAATGAAGGGGACATTGCGGACCAGGTATTTATAAAAATGGAACAAAAGCAGCACGGTCAAACAGCTAAAGCAAGATAGGATCGGAAACTTAAAAGTACTAAGACTTGAGTTTGCAAGCATTGAACGTTAATGCCAACCAGAAAGATGGCACAAAAAGTAAAAAACTACAAGTGCATAAAGAAAAACAAACTTACAGATGGTGGGGCTTTGTTGCCGATTAAGTAAGGATTAAGTGTTAAACCAACAGCCCTAGTTGAAGGATCAATAAATAGTATCCGAGCATTGATCTATGCCATTAACAAACAAGAGTGAAATTACCGAAATGAACCCGCACTAGAAATTAGAATAAGAAAATTTATTTGAGAAAAGCATGAACAAACAGCGACAGACTACTTCAGGCTAATGATATATGCAGCGGTTTACAAAATAATAAAGAGTTAAAGACTATTCATGAAATCTAATTAAAATGGACAAAAGCATCACCTTCATATTTTTAGAATAGCCATCCTTCCATTTTGAAGAAGGAAAAGTTTTATCCAAATTGAACACATCAACCTGCCATGTGAAGAAAGAAAGATCATATTAAAGTACACAGTAATGGAACCCATTGCTCAACAATAGCTGGAAGCAATTTAATCCAACAAAGGATGCCGTACATACAGTTCCAGTAAAATAGGCAAGGAAAGATAACATGATTCCATTTTCAAGGGTTGATTGCACACGAGCATTAACCATCATGCCTGGAATGAGAAGATCTAATGAAACACCCTTAAGCTCCTTGGTCTACACAGATAGTAGCGGATAAGAACCAGAAAATTTTTCAGAAAAAGAAAAGTTGGCACTTTAAATAACTGGGAACATACCACGCATTTTGAAATGGCGTCAGAATCAGAATCCATATGGACTACCTTACGAGCTCTATCAACACTTCTAACAACCCCTTGTAAAATATGTCCCACTCTTGCTTCACCACTTCCTTTTTCTAAAAAAAATGGGCACAGAGATCAAACATTCTATTTAAGATCTTAGTTCGTGAGGGATTGTTGATTTTGGGCTTTTGGCACTATCATAAAGGACAGTATTTCATTTGGTAGAGTTATAATTATCTGATCACACAGAGAAGAAAGAAGAGAGCGAAAAACCAGACTGCTAAACAAGCAATTGCTTGCCAACACATTGCTAATATTCAAATACACTTCAAAATTTTCAGTCTTCCTAAGAATAACTTTAAACAATTACTCATATTTATATGCAATATGGTTCCTTGATGAGATATGATGTCCAATGATTGGAGGAAGCAAGATGGAGTAATAATCACCAGATTTGCTGTGTTTTGACATAAATCCTGCAAAATAAGGACATCCAAAATGGAGCATAAACCCATGATCTTCGATGCTCTTCACATATGCACTCAGCACCTAAATATAAAACAAAAGCACGTTATTACAAGTAGTTAGCAGTTACATAACCAAGAATGATAAATATGAGAGCGACAAAGAAGAAAAACACAGTGCACAGCAATAGCAAGCACATCTCTGAAAGCAATTATTATTTAAAGCAAGTGCGAGTAAACCATAAAGAATAATCGACGAGGCGGATGCTACCATAGAATAACAAATATGTGGTTATGGCAACTACCCAAGTCTCATAATCGGAAGAGTACAGTTACACAAAATATTTTGTCTCCCGTTAAATATAATCACAAAGTTTATTTTCAGTTGTTCGCTTGACTGAATGAGTGAGAAAGTCTAATTAACTCTAGGAAAATCCTAGCACACAAATGATAGAAGTTCTTCAGACTGAAAACAAAAATCCAAAAGCTGCAATAGCAAAACAGAGAACAGAAATATGAACCTTTTCTAAGCCAAAAGCAATGGTTTTAACGGTTACGCACAGACATACCATTCCTTCTTGGATGACATCCAGGGTTAAGCCTTTGTGCAACAAAGATAGACGAAGAGAAAGCCAGATCTTTCGATTTGCTATCTCCTTTTTATCATCATCTACTTGTAGGACAATGCAAGATACAAGCTGCCCAACATATATGCTAGAAAGGACATTATTTTCTGCGTCCTGTCACAAACAATTAGAATAGGGGCCAGCACATTTTAGTCTTAGTGATATACTGATGTGATATCTTCCCTAGACAGGAGACGAAAAGAAATCAGCCCTGTGAATTTAATGATGAAAAAAATATAGAGATCCAAAGGAAAATACCCGTTCCACTTCACCACCCAATATTGGGTCAAAGGCCTCACATGAACGAACTATCCCCCGTAAACCCCCTGGGAGACTAACTACAATATCTTTCTCGTTTACTTCAGCAATCACACCCCATAATTTCATTCCGGAAGAGACGTTCTGAAATATAAAAAGAAAGAAGAAATCTGAATCTTTTTACAACATTCAGAAGGCAATTATGGAGCAAAAAATTTATAAACTCAAATGATATCATGAACCACCATTCATGTGATTAGAATGTACAAGCTATAGCTATAATATATTCCTGATCCTCATTTATACATGACTAAACATGAACAATAATCAAGCATCTACTCTAAATGAAGACAAAAAAAAAGAAACTCCATACGTTAATGGTGTTCACAAAGTCACAAGTGCGAGCACTGGAGCACGGGTCCAAGGCTCAAGATGAAATCGTGTTTTTTTTAATCGAAGCACAATAATCCACACCATTACAATATCTCGTGTGAGTAAAAACTATCTAAAACCTCTAGTTTGTAATTAACAAATTATTAAACAATAAAACAAATATTTAGCAATATACATGCAAAAATGAACGATTATCATGTTGTATCTCACATTCATGGCCTCGAACTTTTAAAGTCCCATTGACCAAGAAATTATGGTCAAAACGAATGCTTTTCTAAATGGCAACACTTCGCCTCGAACTTGGCCTACACGTGTCATGTAATCTTTTAATAATGGTGAGCAGAAGTGTATACATGCTCTACAACTAAATAGAGCTCAATAAAGCACAGAAAGTTTCAATAAAGATTGAGATATTCAAATATGTTAAAACATAGCAAAATTTGCAAATAATTATAATTACATGCATGTACACATGCAATACATTCTCAGACTCAATAAAGAGAAATATGCCAATGGATAAGCTAAACTCAAGAGAAAACATATAGCAATTTGGATTAGACCTCTGGAAAAAAAGAAAATGGAATAGCCCTTGCAGTCATGGAAAACCCAATACATTGTTCCATTTGTGTGAATAATGACTAAGTTGTATGGGTATACACCGTTATAGTTTTCAAAAGGGCCTGATTATATATGATTTTGTCGCAGCTAAGTTGGAGTATGTGACACATCCTAACTTAAAACAATTTTAACAATGGCTGCCATGTGTACAACATAAAAATAAGGCCTGATACATGATGCATGCAAGTGTATCTGAACATGTTCCCCATATGTACTCTCCAAGAGCTCTATGGGTCCTGCTGCAAATGAATACCGTAGAAACTCCAAACTTTAAACATCCTTAACATTTAACTCTACAGGTGCAGTCCAACCTTTATTTACAGTACTTGTGCAGGAATTGAAAATATTTAAGATTTATAAGTCAAATATCATGCTTATACATAAACTAAGAAGCTAAGAAAAGTAGGCATGCTAAGTCACATGATCTTTATCATTTTAAGGACTTCACAAGCTTAAAAGTTTTGCACGCCAAGTAAACTGAATCACCAAAAGTCATGTCCTATTATGAATTTCAATCCATTTCTAGCTATTCCCCAACTCAAACTTTATTAAAAAGACAACACTTATCAACCCCTTACAGCTCAAATTGCATTATACCATCGAAACACATATCAAAAAGTTCCGCAGAGGATTTGCAAAACAGAATTAACTAGAATAAGTAACAAATAACATGCAAATTTATACCTTTAAAGTGATCCTATTGGAAAATCTAGGCAATTTACCCATAATTCCATCTCCAAATAGTGAACCTATATCATCCTCCCCGGATTGATTCCTTTTTTGCACCTTCTTTCCCTTCCTTCTTTTCTCCAATAATCTGTGATCGGCCTCAATCTCATTGTCCAAAATTGCTCCAACCACGTCTTTCTCTTCATTTCTGAAAGATCTTCCCCCACCTAAAACGCCAGTAAAAAGAACCATTCGTTAAATTTGAAAGAAGAATTCTGACAACGAACTAAAATATGTTGTAAATAAGCAACACTAATCATTTTGAACTCATGGAATAATTTGTACATCTGGAAAAAGTTAAGGCAGATGTCATCTATTTAACAAGACCCTTTCCTATAATTTTTATAGATTATCGATAGGCATTCAATCAAAAGCAAGAGAAACTAGACTCATCCAGTTTTTCCCTTTTCCATTTGTCTTTCTAGGTGAAACACATCCTAAATATCTTCAGATTAACGTTGATCGCAACTCAATAGACAAACTTATATGCCTTCCACCCTAAAAGGTGACTTTTTTTGTTAATTCACCATGCTTAGCCCCACAAGGCACAATTCAAACGGGCAAATCCTGCAAGCAGATGAGTGAAAAACCTCGGGGGAAATCTGGGGCATCGTCTTCGAGCTGAAGAGGTGACTTTTGCGACGAAACAGTGCGGCTACGGCGGTTTACTTTGGATATTGCAGCTTTGTTGGATGGATTCCGGAGGTTTTTCGGTTGAGATTTTCTTGAAGGAGGTGCCATTCCTGCTTGGAAGCCAATGAATGAATGTTTGGGTAAGCAGTGATTAGCAGCGGAAATATGTGAACTTCAAAGTTTAAGGACACGGCGGAGGAAGAGAGAAGCGCAGGTTGGAGGAGAGGTTTTAGCTTTTAGGGTTTAACTTATAAAATTTCTACATGTAAACAAAAATATTTCAACCCTAAAGTCCTGGCCTATAACCTATTCCACCATAAGAAATGTCGAATCTTCCATTTGGAAAATTGGATCAATTTGTATCACAATTATATATTAATTTCTTTAAATTAATATACGGTATATATTTTTAAAAAACTAACTAGTCTAATTATGTGATGCGGCAAAGAGTGGTTTTTCATTAAAATCGTCATCATATCATATTACGCAGTGCAGTTTGAAATTTACTTTTAATCGCGATTTTGGTCAAAATTTTGAACAATGACATTGTGATGTTCGATTAGATCGATTTGGGCAATGTCAATAAATTTTGATCGGCTCTACAAAATGGATCTTGGGGTCTCACCTTCGTCGCTAAACCAATATATATCACTTGTAGCTTAGTTTTTAGTGTATAAAATGTAAGGTTCTTTTCTAAACAACAAATAAATATGAAAAGATATTTAAAAGATTGCTAGACCTAATTTAAAAAAACAAATAATATATTTTAGGGATCGATTGTTGAAATTATTTTGTGGGCTCACATTATTTAATTAATTGTCTATAGACGAGCTATCAAATAAAGGACTAAATAAGATTATCTAATTAATTAAAAGTTTACAAAATATTAAATAAATTAGTATGGTCCACCTTATGTGTAAAACTCGGCTTAATTAAGTCTTCTATGAGAGGTCGAAGGCTGCTAAGTTTATATAACGTTATGTTTCAAAAAGCACAGAGATTAACTCGGAATATATACAATGCACATTCTAGATCTATCTTCTTCTCTTATCTAAGGCAAGAATAAGGTGGTCGATTCTCTATTGCCTTGTAATATCTATAACTCCGACGCTAGATCAATCAATGGATACTGGTACGTGTTTACTGTTATTTATATTTTTTGATGATTCGCCATGAATTCTTGTCATTTAGTGATATATGAATTTAATCACATGATTATAGATTTATTTTATTAAATTTTCAACAATTGGTATCAGAGCCATGTTCACGTTGAATTATGAGAAATTTGTTTATTTATGGATCGAAACAGAAAAGTATGTTGTATTCCCAGATCTAAGGCAATTTTCTAGTCTTTAAATTTTTTTGATTCAGATCTGATTTTTTTTAAAGTTTTCTGAATTAGGATCTGAATAAATTCATGCTCTTTAGATCTAGTATTTTTGAATTTTATATCCAAAAATTCAAATTTATTTTTGAATTTTAAAAAAATCTAAAATTTGTATTTTTTTTTCCCGAATGAGGTTAGGGTCACGGGATTTTTGGCAAATCGGATCTTCTCCAGCCACTCTCCGGTAGCAAATGCTTAGGCATTTTATTTACCACAATCAGGCGCTCCATAACTCTCCACCACTACTGGTCATGGGTCGTTAGGATGGTCCAGCATGGGCCTCGACCCATGCCCATGCACCGCCACTCATAGAATATCTCACTCCCTGGTACCAACACTTAGGGATCTAGGTACTTATCCTGGAGGTCCTGGGTTCAAGTGTTGGGGAAGGCGAAATAAACCACTTTCCAGGGAGTGAGATATTCTATGAGTGGCGGTGCATGGGCATGGGCCTCGCCTAACGACCTATGACCAGTAGTGGTGCGTGGGTATGGGCCGAGGCCTTTGTTGGTTCAGCCTAATGGCCCATGATCGTTACATTTATCACCTTTGTTTATTTCGATAAAATATTTATGGATGAATAATTATAAGGTGCAATATTTTATTTATTGCATATTTGATATCTATGCTTTATTTGACCCAATTAAAGTTAAATTATGTAGATATTACTAAAGTTCAAAATAAATTGTGTTTCAATATATGCGAAAAATAGCTGGCCCAAGGCAAATTGCAAACATAATAGATGATTTTTAAGTGCCTCTAGATCTATGCTAAAAATAATCGACCCAAAGGAAGATTATTTTCTAGTCAGATTTTATATTTAATAAATCTTCTTCAAGTGCATTTATATATATGCGAAATATAGTCGGCCTAAAAGAAGAATATTTTTTTGTTAGATTGCAGACTTAATAAGTGACCAAAAAAATTGTGTTTGTATCTATGCAGAAATTAATCTACCTAAAGGAATATTATTTTCTTGCCAGATTGTAGACACATTATATGATTTTTAATTGTGTTAAATATAAGCGGAAAAAGATCGACCTAAAGGAATGTCGTCTTCTTGCCAAATTTTAGCACAATGTGTGGTACTAAATATTTGATAATTTTGGATTTATCCATGCATGCAATGGTCGGTTCAAAGAAAGATATATTGTTGGTCAGATTTATTATCAATATTTAATAACCACAATATTTGAGTTTACCACTTACAAATTGTTTTTTTTTGTTCAAAGACTAATTATCAATTTTGTGTTAGGTATTTTTTTTATGGTCTCACCGCCTGCATGCATATATTTTTGTGATTTATTTAATTTAAACATATACATGGACTATAATATATTGTGAGATTTTTATTTTATTTAATTATAGCATCTTTTATATCTGTCAATCTGAACGGCATTCAAGTAATTAATGTCTTAAACTTCAAGACATGGAAAGAGCGTGTTATAGTAGTGATCGGCTGCATGGATTTGGATTATGTGTTAAGGGAAGATCGCTCGAAACCTTTGACCACTTCAGGAACTGCTAACCAAAAAGGTATTTTGGAAATGTGGGAGCGATCAAATCTCATGAATCTGATGATTATGAAACATTCCATTATAGATACTATAAGGGTAAAATTCCTGACGAAAATGATGTCAAAAAGTTCCTTACTCAAATAGCATATTGTTTCCATGCAAACGAAAAGGTCGAGACAAGCTAAAATTGCCTCAATGTGGTACAAAGAGAAAGAGAACATAATGGAATACATAATGGAAATGTCAAATCTTGTAACTCGACTAAAAGCATTCAAGTTGAAATTGTCGAATGACATAGTTGTGCATTTAGTCTTGATCTCTCTGCCTGTGCAATCTAATCAATTCAAAATAAATTATAATACTCAGAAGAAAAAGTGGACTTTGAATTAGCTTATTGAACAATGCGTTCAGGATGATGAAAGTTTGAAATAAGATGTGATTGAAAGTGCTCAATGGACATGTAATTATCAAGGTAATTGTATCAATAAGAAAAGGAAATTGATCAATAAGGAAGGAAACTCTGGGACTTCACAACATATGGAGCAACAGAAACAATATAAAGTGATCGCTTGTTTCTTTTGAAAAAGGACTGATGGGCATGTGAAGAAGGATTGTCCCAAATATGTCAATTGGCGTGCAAAGAAATTGTTGCCTAAGGAGCCGATTGCCAACTGATAATGAAAGAAACATCTTATAGAAAATGGCCATATGACCGTTGATGTTTTTTTTTTTTTTGGTATTTGAATTTGGAAAACACTTTGGTTACACATTTTTTCAGACGAAATTTGATTTTAGCTTCATGTTTGGCCAACTCAAGTTCTTCTTATCCATGTGGTAATAAATCTTTTCAGTTTTTCAAAATTCAAATATGTTTTGGTATTGGTTCTTTGATTGATAAGTTTGATAAATTGAATATCAATGTTTTAAATGATATCGATATTATACATGCATGAAATTATTAAATAAAATGCAAATTAATTTTGTATGTTGAGTTAGTGGGAGTGAGTAAATTGAAAAATCAACATTAAGAAGGATATATCGATGTCTATGTCCATATATGTGGTAGTATAAATTTTTTCAAGTGGTAATCTCGTTAGGATTTATAGAAAACATTGATTGGATATTGTGTACATCATTGGAATGTTGGGGAGATATTTAAGAAATCGACATTGGATGATTAATCAGATTGTACGGTACATAAAGTAACTAAGGATTTTATGCTCATATATCGAAGGTATAAAAGTTTGAAATAGTTGGATATTTGGACTCCAAATAAAGTTGCGGAGTTTTATTACTGGTAATGATCATTGGTCTAAGATATCAATGAGGATCTATTGTGATAATAAAGCTGTTATTTTGTATTTAAAGAACAACTGAAACTTGTCAAAGTCAAAATATATTGACATGGAGTTTCTAGTTGGAGGGAAATAATTCAGAGTGATTGTGTGTCAGTTGAGCAAGCTACTGCAAACTCTGAAATTCCGGATTCGTTTGTCGTGGGTTGGCCACCCGAGATGTTTATGGGCATGTAACACACATTGCTGTATGTATTTAATCACACGATTTATAGATTTATTTTATTAAATCTCCAACATCGATCACATCGCTTTGGTATGAATTATATTGTGAGCTATTTCGACTTAATGATATTGTGTTAATTTTTAGTAATTTGAGTATGCATAGCATAAAGAGCTAGTTATAGCGATATAATATTATTTATTTTTGGAATAGTCCCACAAATAATATTTAATTAGTTTTAGTCATTGATTTTAAAATCGTGAATTAAGATTGTGAAAAATGTATGATATAAAGATGATAAGTCAATATGCAAAATATCGGTTTATATTTTCATTGTATGTATAATATATAAAATATTAGGATGTAAAAATATTGACCATATGGCTGTTAGCCTCCCATTTAATGGATGTTAATGCTATAATTTTGAGTTAATGGTTCAGTTACATGTTTGAATCAGCAGCTGACTGTTGGGATGGTTTGCAGAACTTTGAGGTGATGAATTCCTCGGCTGCTAATTTTTCTGATGTCGAATTTACTTCAGTTTTTGAATTTTGCGCTACCGAACTTGGCTACTGAAAATGATCTTTTGAATTTTGAAATTGCTAAAATTTATAGCTTTGCTTGGCTACTGAAATTGTAAGCACAACTAAAATTGTTAGCACAACTATGCAGCTTCATGCTCTTTATGGTTGGACCATATGACCTTCATGCATGGTATAGACCTAAGATCTTCGCCTAAAAACTCGATCCATGGTGTCAACTATGCAGATGGGGATTTCTTTGCATCATAGGTTCTTCTAGAGATTCTCTTCAACAATCAAGGGTTTTGTTTCAGGTACATGGCTGGGATCGGGTATGTATCTCTATAGTTGTGATATGTGGAAAACTTCATGAATTCTAGACAAATTGGATGGTAAAGCCAATTGGTAAGCTGGAGCTCTCTTATTCTTTAGTATTTCAAATGGTCTCACATATTGTAAGACCCGATTTAATTATATGTTATTTGGCTATAATTAAGATTAATTATTTTAAATTGAGGAATTTAAAATATTTAAGCCAAATAATTAATAGTGTGTTTAAAATATGTATTAGAAAATATCGGTTTATAGACGATATTAAAATGCATATTTAAATTTTATAGCACATAAAAGTTGAAATAAAATAGATCAGGTTATAATCATCATCTTCACCATCTGAAACCGTAGCTATTTTCTCTCTCCAGAAACCGAAACTATTCTCGTAACAAATCTTCAAGTCACCGTCGTCTTTTTGACCGCCTGTATTTCCACAATCGATCATAAAAAAAAATTAAAGTAAATATATGGTTGGAAAGCCCTCAACGAGATGTTGGTACTCATATTGAAGTGTTTCTCGACACTTTTCGACAAGGCCGTCGCCGGCTTCGCCGCTGAATCGCAGTTGTACGTCGTCGGAATTCAGAAATTTACTAAGGGCTTTATTTCTCTGTATCATAGACTTTATTTTGACATATATATTGAGGTACAAATCGAATCCAGAAATTGTTCAAGGGTTGTAGTATTTTTTATTTAAATTTGATACCAATATTGATAATTGTTATATTTTTTATGTAGGTACAAACTTTGAGTTGAGTCGAGGTATCGATCAAATTTAGAAATATTTTAGCGATTTTCAGAATATTTAATTAGAGATTTTCAAGTATTGAGATGTATAAATCGAGTATTAGCTTGTTTGATGCCTTAGAATTGTTAATTATAATTGTTGTAAATTATTATGTAAAACTTCGATATAAAATGCAAAGTTTGGGAAAGTAGGAAAGTCAGTCGCTTGAATATTAGTTTAGCGTCATTTAAAGCTGAAAAGAATATTTTGCGACGAATTAAAATAGAAATGATTGATTTTAGGCATTTTAGTCGAATATTGAAATTAGGAATTTAAAGTGCCGAAATAGTTGAAATTGGATATTTTAGTGAATTTAAAATGGGAGTTGAATTTTTATATGATATAAGACCATTTAAATTAATATTCAGGTGTTTTTCTGAGTTGGCATTTCCAAGACTTTCTTGAGGATTTAAGTTACTGGTAAATTAGTTGAGGTACGTAGAGATCAGTTACTTTCACGATGTCTGACAGAGACATCTGATGATCCTGTGTATTATTTATTTGCATTTTGTTGATATATGTGATATTATATGCTGACTTGCATATTATCAATTAGTAATTGATGTGTAAGATAAAATAAAATATTTCTTTTGTTCACACATATTTTATTTTAGTTAGACACAATAATACCACTGAACATATCTATTGAGCATATATGCTATTGAGATCCAGTTATATTTCGGTTGAGATCTGTCTACCTTGATTCTGTTCGGCTTAAGTAGTTGCTGGCTTCGAGGCTGGGCCATATCCCAGGCGCGGTCTGCTCAGTCGTGGACCAGCTCGAGCATATATGTATGATTGTTAATATTGATCATTTGACTCCTGATATCCTGATATCTTGCACCTATTCATGCATTGTATTCATGCATGGCATCATTGCATTTTTATGTCATATATCGTGGTTTCTTGATGTCTCGTACTGGCGTTGCATTAAAATAGTCTATCCTTATAAATTGTGCTTTAAATAGATTAGACATTCTCCCAGCTATCTCACTAAGAGATTCTCCGACTAGGACTGACTCTTTGGTTTCTGCCGAAGTCATGACCCAGGTGATTTTTAACTAATCCCATCAGACTCATGTATAAAAGTTTAATGAATTCTTCTTTGTTGAGATCAAGTGTGTATGTTGCGATTCTAATAGCCGATATCCAATCATCCATAAGATCTCCTATGTTTTTTAAATCAAGTACAACAAGATTAAACATAACCTCATAAGGATGTAGTGGTTCTAAATAGATTTCACATAAGGTGTTTGATGTAAGAGAATTTGATTTTATCCTTGATCTTGTTCCTGCTAGGTGTGCTTCTCCACCTACTTGAAAATGTGTAAGGGGTCCTCTTATATTTGTATTATGATATCTCACACCTGTTGTGGGGACCCGGACGCTAATCAAGTTCTTAATCATCATTGGGTCTAATTATTCAATTATAAAACAGGGTCTAAATTTTTTTTTTTATAAAATACAAAGCGGAAACGTAATGTAGTTTACTCAAATTACATATTAAACATGAACATACAAATCTTGTGTTATCTACAAGAATTCAACTAGGTTCAACTACATATCAGTGCTGAATCCTATGTTGCTTCGAAGCCCGGATCTCCACGCTATCTAATCTTCTCTCATCCTCTTCTTGACCCTGATCCAGCCCCACCTGTTGTCATGCACACATACAAAACAAGACAACAGCCGGATAACTCCGGTGAGAAATAAATATCCCAGTATAAACAATGTACGCATGCAATCATATAAAAGCAGATACGAAAGCATATAAGAATTATCCATAACATGTCTCAAATCAGAAACATAAATCCTTATCAAACATTCAGTAATCATGAATGGTATAAACCATGTAAATCAACATGTCCTATCAGACTCAACTCAACCGACGCATCGTCTCAGACTCGACTCCACTGACGCGTCGTCTCAGACTCGACTCAACTCTAACCTAGGGATCCCGATGTCTGGATATAGGTAATTATATCGAATCTCAGTCGATAGGAATGAATCAATCCCTAAACGACATCGATATAATTAATATCTCCAGTGTCTGGGCGAATCAGCCGCAGAATTGACGACTCAGTCAATAACCCGACGAATCAGCCGGTAAATAGGCGAATCAGCCAATAATCAGACAATTCAGCCTGTAATTAAGCAAATCAGCTTAAGTTTAGACGAATCAGTCAATCACCAGACGAATCAGCCGGTGACTAGGCGAATCAGCCTATAATAAGACGAATCAGTCAATAACCCGACGAATCAGCCGGTGACTAGGCGAATCAGCCGGTGACTAGGCGAATCAGTAATCAATACATACAGTCAGTATCTAAGCACATCAATCAATGACTAGCGAATCAGCAGTCATTACATGCAGTGGCTATGAATCAATAGACAACAAACCTCAATCTCATCAATTACAAGAATCAATGTAATAAACTAAGTATGTGATTTAGGGAAACTCGAGTCAAACCTTCCTCGAGTTGTGCAATCCCAACACAACATTAATTTATACCTTTCTTTCAGTTACTCTGACTCTGTCGAAGTCTCGAACCCCAAGCCTGTCAATACTCAATGTCCAGTTGTAGCCTACGTCGATAGGAACACAGTACCGCAGTCGGATTCAAAATCGGACGGACGGATTTTGTAGAAATCACAAGTCTATGCTTCGAACTTGTTTTTCTCTCTTTCCTCAATTCTTTGCTTCGTTTCCTTCTTCTGAAACGAATGTAGGTATATATATATATATATATATATATATATATATATATATATATATATATATATATATATATATATATATATGTATATATATATATATATATATATACATATATATATATATATACATATATATATACATATATATATACATATATATATATATATGTATATATATATATACATATATATATATATATGTATATATATATATACATATATATATATATATATATATATACATATATATATATATATATATATACATATATATATATATATATATATATATGTATATATATATATATATATATATATTGCATGTAATTCATACGTGTCTTCCCAAACTTTGCCACAAATCCTCTCGCGCGCATATTCTCGCGCATATGCGCGAGACCTACTGCCTCGACGATTCATCCTCGCGCATATGCGCGCTAACTCGTCATGCATGTGCGCGCCCCCTCGCGCAGATGCGCGCCATGTTCGCGCATTTAGTTCGCGCATGTGCGCGCAGGGTTCTGTCTTCCTCGCGCATGTGCGCCCATACTCATCGCGCATGTGCGCGGGGACCCTTCTTTACGCATAATATCCAACCTTCTTTCGGTTCTCCCGATCTGATTCCTTCCGTCTATAATTACATTAATTAATCAAGACATCATCCCAGATTAATCTAAGATTACGGTAATTATACCCAAATCATTTCAGATTACGGTAATCAAATTATCGGGCCTTACACTTTTCCTCAGTGGTTCATGGGAAGATGACAAAGCTGTTATTGAGGGATATTCTCTTTGTGGTATTCATCTTCAGATATACGACCTCGAGATTCTCAAAAGACTCTGCAAGGTCTTAAAGATCTTCCAGACCAATCATTTCTGTAGTTGTCATCGGCTTGATTTCTTTTCTGAGTCAATTTTAATCAGATTAATTATTTTTTCTTCGTCGGTTAAATGTTTTAGCATTACCTCGGCCTTCTCTCTTTGGTGTAACAAGGGTTCGGTACCAAAAGATGACGGTAACCTTTCTTCTAATATTTTTTACTAGAATTTTATTGGTGTTCTAGAGTTTGGATTCATATTTAAATATTCTTTAATATTCCAAAAAAAAATCTTTTTTTTCAAAGATTTTCTCTCTTTGATGTGGTACATAGTATGGCTAATTGTCATTTATGTACCGTCTTTTGGATCTTTCTAAGATTTTCGAAGAGTTTAGAGGAATATGAGATTATTTTAGGAACCTATATATTACTTTGAATTATATATAGGCCGTAAATATTTAATCTCGAACATATGTTTAGATCCATAATTTTTAAGAAAATCTCCTCCTCAATCATTTAATTACACAGTAATAATAACTTTGTGTGGGGACCCGGCCGCTAATCATCTTATTAATCATCGTTGGGATTTAATTATCAATTCTGATAAACAGGGTCTAAAATTTTTTTCTGTTTAAAATATAAATACGGAAGGTAATGGAATCTAAATAATATACATCTCTGTATAACAACTACAATTCAGTAGAAAAGTACAATACTGTACAACCTAAGTCTGAGGTTTAGTTACTAAGTTCAAGTAATAAAACAAGTCTACAATAAGTCCGGAATCACCACGCTAACTCGTCTTCTCTTATCGTCTTCTTGACCCTGATCCAGTCCCACCTGTTGTCATGCACACATACAAAACAAGACAACAGCCGGATAACTCCGGTGAGAATAAATCCCAGTATAAAACATGGTAAGCATGTATATAAACAATCTAAATCATAAAACATGCTATCATACTGAAAGCAATAAACATGGGTTTCATATTCTATGAAACCACATCTCTAAACACATGAAGTTCTAGTCAAATCATGTCTAGACTTGACTCAACTATAACTCTAGGGATCCCGGTGTGAATAAGACGTCAATGGCTGTCACCTACCCTCCCACTCGGGGTGACTGTACGTCTTATTCCTAGACTTCGGTCTGAGCTGTATCAACGACTGCAATAGGAGTCAGGGCTGCTCCTAAGCTGAGATACACCGATCATCTAGATATGTGACAATGGCTGTCAACGACTCTCCTATCTCAAATGCAATGTATAACAATCTGTAAACAAAGCATGCTCATTTCCAAAAGATTTGAATATAAAGTCTATAAACAAATCATAATCATATCAGAAGACAAACAATAATCAAGTATGTGATTTTATTGGAAAACTCAAATGAGATCTGATTTGAGTTGTATCTTCCCAAATATCACATGAATTATACCTTTTTCGTCCCTGTCTGACGAAGACGATGACTTGTATTCAACTCTGTCCATAACAAATCTGAAATGACAATATCGAATACACTGTATCAGTGAATAACTCAATACACAATCTGTTCTGATCAATACTCAAATCGGTATACAATCTGATCAACATCTGAACAAGATACAATCTAATTCATGTCATCGACATTACAATACAATCTGAATAATTACGGGGTCTGATCAATCTCAATCAGTACTGAATCTGATCAATATCAATCTACTGATGTTTCGACGGCATAACAATACAATCTGAATAGCCCCGTCAATCTGAACATCACATACATAATACTGGAACTCATAATCTGTGTCAATACAATTCATAATCTGAATACTAACACAATTCTGAGATAGAATCTCAGTCAATATCTTTCAAAAATCATAACAATTACAGAACCAATCTATTCTTTAATCTGTCTTCAATTCTCTAATATCTACGGTAGTGGAAATACCATATCTGAATCACATACAATTCTGGCAAAATCATATTTTCAAAACATCTCAAAACGTAACAAAACTTACGTCCTTGTGTAGCTCGTGTCGAGAGGAATTCAAAACTGAAGTCGGATTTGAATTCTGATAGACGAATTTCTCACAATCGCAAGTTTTTGAAATGGAAACCTTTTAAAGAAAAAGGAAGAGGAACTTCACGATTTCATCTGATGAAATCGTGAAGAATCACCCCTATATATATATATATATATATATATATATATATATATATATATATATATATATATATATATATCAATTGCATGTCAAACAAGTGGTCAATTCTTTGTTCTGCACGTTGCACCGCGGGTGCGCTCATTACATGACCGCGGGTGCGCTATGCCTACTGATCCTCATCCAAAATTTCCCGAATCATGACCGCGGGTGCGCTTGGTTCTAGACCGCGGGTGCGGTGTCGGCACCGCGGGTGCGGTGATGCTTCGGCCTCACCTTTCAAAATTTCATAATTGCATGACCGCGGGTGCACTCCTGTTCTGGGCGCGGGTGCGGTCTTGCAAACCCTATTTTCTCATGTCTTTTCTTCCCTCATTGCATGTCATGCATTCTCATATCTTCCGAGTCTCACGTTAATGAAGACTAATAATCTTGGTTTATCAATTCTATACTTCTTGGGCATTACATTTCTCCCCCTCTTAGATCTGAGTTCGTCCTCGAACTCATAACAATCGATTCATAGATATCAGAAGAAATGTATACTAGAGTTTAATCAAAACTCAAATATCTGATTCCGGTCTGGAATAAGAATTCACTAAGTATAACGTCATAATACTTCTTCAATTCTTCTGACAGAATCAGTCTCGCATTACTGGCTATACACATCCGTATAAACCAATCTACAGCTCATCACCTATCAGTACCATCTGTTGTTATCTAATCTGTTTCTTCCCAAACAAAGGCATCTACCATCTTTAGCTTCAAATACCCATCGTCATCATCCGACACTGGGTTCTTAAATCTGTCCATTCTGAACTATCTTCATCTTCCTTTGAATTTTCTTCAAAAGAAATCTGTAATACTCATCATATACTGTCTTGTCTATAACTATCTCCTTACCTATCTGATAAGCTCATAGCTATTGTCACACAATGATAATAAATCATATTAATTAGTGCTAACATCCAGCACCAAAGCTGTATCCAAATCTTCCAATATCTGGATAACATATTCTAACTGCCTGTCAATCTGTGAAACGATCTAAGAAAGAGTTCATGATATATCCTGTCACGAATACAAACTCAAGCAAAATCACAATCTGACATAATCTACTATGACATTCCGATCTTTCTGACCACTTTTCTGACACCGATCTGTGTCATTTGTCATGTTTGTACATTATCTGGTACAAATCGATAGATATAGATTGAACAATCTGTCAATCTTAATCATATCATATTTCACAATTTGTAGAAAATGGCAATAATATCATTACGAAAGCCATAGAAATGCACTCCCATTTCTATTCAGAAACATACACATCTGTAATAATCTTCTGATTTCTGTCTTCATTTGTTGACAATTCGTACAATTCAGTACAATTTCTGCCAAAATTTCAGTACAAATCTGTCACAACTGACTTAATCTGTCTATATCAAAACTGTCTGTTCGAATATCATATATTCTCAGTCACAAACCTGACAACTGAAGTCACTACAGTGCATTTCTGACACTATCTGTGATATCTGATGCAAACTATTCGATATAAACTAAATCAGTTAATAACATAATTTAAAGAAGAAATACCTACCTGGTATTCGACTCTGACTCTCAATGTCAATTCTGTTATACAATTCTGAAACATTCTGACACATTCTGATCTCATTTCTGAACTGCTATAACTCTTGAAATTAACTCTGATACAATTGAACTGTATATAATCTTAACGGTCCATAACAATCTGTATCATAAACGAAGTCAAAACAACAGTAATATCAAATCAGAAACGAAATATCAATATCCTATACAGATCTAGTGAGTTCAATGAACTCATAAAACAAGGATTTCTGATAAATATCTTCATGTCATTCTGATCAACTGGTATATCTCATCTGCAAATAACATATGCTCCCAAAACAATATAAGATGTCTCAAATACTGATTTAGAGCAATTTTAATACTCAAGCAGATATCAAACAATAGTTGAACAAAATAATTTGTCAAATCAGACAAAATATATCTCTGACAATTCTGACATTTCTGAACTTTCTGGTCTTTCTGATATCGGTATCTTATCAGTCACTGATCGAAATCTCAACGGTATCGAAATCAATTTGTATACTAACTTCAGATAACGCATACTCTGAATACAATCTGTTTCAAGCAGGATTCTTATCTGAACAATTTCTGTATACAATCATTACAGTTCTCAGAATATTCAATACAATCTTCAAATATTCTATTCAGTCAATCAGATACTGCAAATATATCAAAATTTCATAGATATAATGAGCATAGAAGTCATCAGAATATCTCTGAATATACTGACACGTGCCAAAGAGTATCACAAAATCAGATGTACTCTTGGTCGGTACTCTTCTACTGATCTTTCAATTTATTCTGTATCATTCTGTACATTTAATATCATTCTGTACTGAATTCTAACATACAATCAATGTCTGATCTCAATTCAATTCTGAACTCTATCTTTCTAATATAATACACAAATCTGAAATCTTATCTGGCTAATATATGCCAACTCATACATCATTGACATATCTGTCAATGTTAGGCTCGATTTCAGTAGGTCTACTGAATACATAGGGATGCAATCTGCTCCTTTCTGTATTAATCGAGTCATATACAATACAGATATCAAAGGAATTCTAAATCTAGAATCCTTATCGTGGTATCTCCACTGATCAGTCATCTCTGATCTGACTCTTACCATTTCTGGAAAAATTCTCCAATATGTCTATACTTGTTCAGCATATACATACCAATAATGCGTTCAAATCAGGAACACAAGTACATCATAAGCTATTTCTATTTCATTCTCATCTTACTGTAGTATACAATATATACAGAAATCTCTGATATCAACACTTCCTCAACAAGCAAGGACATCAATACTACAGTACATACAAACTCAACAGATACAACATATCTCCATGCAACTCAGTCAAAGATATTCTTAACAAATGCATTAGTATATATCAATACATATGCAATAGATTCATAAAGAATAGTACCTGTTGTGAATTCTAGATCTGTGTTTTCAACTGAACTCTGTTCCCTACAATCGTCGGGAACGCTTCTGGGGACAGACTTTAGCAAAGTGTCCCGGCTGTCCACAAATATTGCATCTACCAGTCACTCCCTGGCATTTCTTGGTGGGATGTCTCCCTCCGCAAGTCCTGAAATATACTCCAGTATAACTCGGGCTAGAACCACTAGAGCTAGAGGAACCACTTCCCAACTTCTTGAATGCCTTCTTTCGAGCTTTCAGCAAATCTTGCTTCCCACTCGTACTACCGTGATCATATCGAAGAGGAGATTGCTGTGTCTGAAGTGGCTTCACACACAACCTTGTCAATTGTCTAATCAGACTCATCTCCGCTCTCTTTGCTCTACTCAAGATATCAGCAAAATGATAAGGTCGTTGCAAATTCATAAATGCAACTACCTCCGAATTCAACCCTCTGATGAACTGATTCACTACAGCTTCATCATTTCCAGCTAAATGAGGAGCAAAATGCAGTAGAGTAGAGAATTTAGCAATATATTGGTCAATATTCAGCTGCCATTGGCTCAAATTCTCAAACTCTAATTTCTTGTCCTCTCGGTACGAGGCTGAGAAAAATTTTCGATAGAATTCAGTTCTGAATATTTCCCACGACATCACTGTACCTCTCTGTGCCCACATTCTTCTACTGGTAATCCACCAACTCCTGGCGGCTTCTCGTAATTGATAAGGCACTATTTTAACTCTCTGTTCATTTGTACAATCAAGTAAATCGAACAGTATTTCTATATCATCAAACCAGTTCTGACAATCTTCACATGTCTCGGTACCCCTCAGAACCGGCGGCTGTAATAACTGAAACTCTTTCATCTTTTCTTCTAGCTGAGTTTCTGATGCATCTATCTGTTCAGACGAAGTACTACCCCTTTCTGGAACTCTCCGAGGCGGTATATCTGAATATCAAACAAATCAATGTACAATCTGTATAATCTGTCTCAGCCCTCCTCTGATCATATACCTCTGATTCAGACTCGGTTCTGATCCAGGCTTAGTAATTACATGCTGCAATCAACTCAGATACAAACAACATGTAATAGAGAAAACAGTAAATCATGCTAGCACCCATAATGTAATTCAACATTATAATAAATCTCATGCTAGCAATCACATGCAAAGAAGAAAATTCAATCTACCCCGCTCATTCTCTACTATCTCAGTCTAAAGGATCTATCAATTCTGACTATCTCAATCTAAAGGATCTATCGCTCTGATACCACCTGTTGTGGGGAGCCGGACGCTAATCATCTTCTTAATCATCGTTGGGATTTAATTATCAATTCTGATAAACAGGGTCTAAAATTTTTTTCTGTTTAAAATATAAATGCGGAAGGTAATGGAATCTAAATAATATACATCTCTGTATAACAACTACAATTCAGTAGAAAAGTACAATACTGTACAACCTAAGTCTGAGGTTTAGTTACTAAGTTCAAGTAATAAAACAAGTCTACAATAAGTCCGGAATCACCACGCTAACTCGTCTTCTCTTATTGTCTTCTTGACCCTGATCAAGTCCCACCTGTTGTCATGCACACATACAAAACAAGACAACAGCCGGATAACTCCGGTGAGAATAAATCCCAGTATAAAACATGGTAAGCATGTATATAAACAATCTAAATCATAAAACATGCTATCATACTGAAAGCAATAAACATGGGTTTCATATTCTATGAAACCACATATCTAAACACATGCAGTTCTAGTCAAATCATGTCTAGACTTGACTCAACTATAACTCTAGGGATCTCGGTGTGAATAAGACGTCAATGGCTGTCACCTACCCTCCCATTCGGGGTGACTGTACGTCTTATTCCTAGACTTCGGTCTGAGCTGTATCAACGACTGCAATAGGAGTCAGGGCTGCTCCTAAGCTGAGATACACCGAACATCTAGATATGTGACAATGGCTGTCAACGACTCTCCTATCTCAAATGCAATGTATAACAATCTGTAAACAAAGCATGCTCATTTCCAAAAGATTTGAATATAAAGTCTATAAACAAATCATAATCATATCAGAAGACAAACAATAATCAAGTATGTGATTTTATTGGGAAACTCAAATGAGATCTGATTTGAGTTATATCTTCCCAAATATCACATGAATTATACCTTTGTCGTCCCTGTCTGACGAAGACGATGACTTGTATTCAACTCTGTCCATAACAAATCTGAAATGACAATATCGAATACACTGTATCAGTGAATAACTCAATACACAATCTGTTCTGATCAATACTCAAATCGGTATACAATCTGATCAACATCTGAACAAGATACAATCTAATTCATGTCATCGACATTACAATACAATCTGAATAATTACGGGGTCTGATCAATCTCAATCAGTACTGAATCTGATCAATATCAATCTACTGATGTTTCGACGGCATAACAATACAATCTGAATAGCCCCGTCAATCTGAACATCACATACATAATACTGGAACTCATAATCTGTGTCAATACAATTCATAATCTGAATACTAACACAATTCTGAGATAGAATCTCAATCAATATCTTTCAAAAATCATCACAATTACAGAACCAGTCTATTCTTTAATCTGTCTTCAATTCTCTAATATCTACGGTAGTGGAAATACCATATCTGAATCACATGCAATTCTGGAAACATCATATTTTCAAAACATCTCAAAACGTAACAAAACTTACGTCCTTGTGTAGCTCGTGTCGAGAGGAACTCAAAACTGAAGTCGGATTTGAATTCTGATAGACGAATTTCTCACAATCGCAAGTTTTTGAAATGGAAACCTTTTAAAGAAAAGGGAAGAGGAACTTCACGATTTCATCTGATGAAATCGTGAAGAATCACCCCTATATATATATATATATATATATATATATATATATATATATATATATATATATATATATATATATATATATATATATATATATATATATATATCAACTGCATGTCAAACAAGTGGTCAATTCTTTGTTCTGCACGTTGCACTGCGGGTGCGCTCATTACATGACCGCGGGTGCGCTATGCCTACTGATCCTCATCCAAAATTTCCCGAAGCATGACCGCGGGTGCGCTTGGTTCTAGACCGCGGGTGCGGTGTCGGCACCGTGGGTGCGCTCTGGCTAACACCGCGGGTGCGGTGATGCTTCGGCCTCACCTTTCAAAATTTCATAATTACATGACCGCGGGTGCACTCCTGTTCTGGGCGCGGGTGCGGTCTTGCAAACCCTATTTTCTCATGTCTTTTCTTCCCTCATTGCATGTCATGCATTCTCATATCTTCCGAGTCTCACGTTAATGAAGACTAATAATCTTGGTTTATCAATTCTATACTTCTTGGGCATTACACTTTGTATGTTTGAAATAATTTTGTCTCAACTCTGATATAATTTCTGACTCAATTATAACATCAATTATATTTTTGATCACTTCATCAAAATTGGGGAATCCAAACTAAAATTTTAGGCTCTAGGGACTAAAAATCTTAATTTGAACTTGAATTAAGAATTCTTTTTCCTAATTTACCCAAATTTTATCAATTGGATAAAAAAATTAGTTGTATATTCGAATTGATAATTATTTATCATAATATAATTTTTAATTATATATGCTTTTTGAAAAAAAAAATTTGATCAATAAAATAAATTAAATAAACTTGAACTTAAAAATTATATCTAATTGAATTGATTAATCGTAATTGAACTTAAAAAAAAAATTAGGTTAAAAGTAAACTTGAATTTATAGTTTGATCATGTACTAACTTGTCAATTTATAAATAGTTGATATACCAATAAAATCAATTACAATAGTTTGTATATCAATTTATCAATAATTCGTAAACTAAAATGAAATTTACTCGTTCATGAATGAAAATTGTATGGGTTAGTGATTATCGGATTGGCAAACAAAGTTGTTGTGCAAGAAATGTCACAACACTGCATTATCATCAAATTAATACTTCCAAAACT
Organism: Primulina eburnea; assembly: GCF_022965805.1. Classification (NCBI taxonomy): domain Eukaryota; kingdom Viridiplantae; phylum Streptophyta; class Magnoliopsida; order Lamiales; family Gesneriaceae; genus Primulina; species Primulina eburnea. The sequence goes on from NC_133103.1 coordinate 17,165,183, forward strand.
TGCAAGTGAGTGTGTGTATATGCATATTGTATGTGTGTGTGTGTGTAGTTGAGGCAAGTGAGTATGTATATATATATTCAAGTTCGTCACACCCTTTATTCTGGTGTATTTTGTTGTTAGCTGACTAAGTTATGATTTATATTACCATATAAATTAAGTAAATAATAATCATTATATATTAGGATTCCTCCAAAATAGTCGTTTGTGAGTGTGTGTGTGTGAAGCATAGGGAGTGGCATCTTCCACTTTTAAAACCCCACAAAACTAACCATCTTTTTCTTTCTAATCTTAAATCAAACCAAACTCATATCTTATACAAACAAGCTTTAACTTGTTTTTGTATTAAAAAAATTTAAGGAACAAAAGAGATTAATGTTAAGCTAACTTCGCAAGCCAACAGTTATTGCACCTACCTCACAAAAAGCTTTGGGTTGTTTTGCATTATTCTTTTGTTTTATTCTTTTATATATCTCAGCGCACAATGGAGGCTTTGTCTCTTAGTCCTTCCATCCCCATTGCACTAAACAGTGCAGTGAAAGTCTCTAGCTATAGTAAAATTAAAAATAACAAGAGTATGGTAGTGTATTGTCAAACTGGCAATAATCATGCAAGGAAGTTCAGTGGGATTTCTTCTGTGTTTTCGCGGAAACGTCTTCATTGATAAGCTCGGATCATGGGGCAACGACTTTTATGGAAGCTGGTAGCCAGGTTTTAAGTCCAGATGAGAAGGATGTGGAAATGCATGATGATGGTATTGGCATTGTCAAGTTTCTTCAAGGGAAGTCCTTTTTTTATCACTGGTGCTACTGGATTTTTAGGTAAATGCATGATGATGGTAAATGCATGATGAATTAATATGTACTTGTCTTTTACACGTACAATTTCCAGTTATCATTGAGAAAATACTTAGGACAGCACCAGAGATCCATAGTATATTTGTCTTGATCAAGGCTAAGAACAAAGAGGCTGCTATTGGGAGACTGAAAATGAAGTATGCAAGTTCTTAAGCACCGATTTCTTTGTGTATATATTCCTTCAATTAAATTACACAAAAGTTAATGGCACTACATGTTCATATATCATCAATACGGGGCTTTTCAAGCGTCTGAAACAAACTCATGGAAAATCATATCTAGCTTTCATGCTGACCAAGTTGATTCCTGTGGTTGGAAGTGTTTGTGAATCGAATCTTGGTGTAGACGAGGAAGCGTCTGATTTGATGACCGAACATGTTGATGTAATAATAAATTCTGCAGCTAATACAACTTTTAATGGAAGGTAAATATATACTTACAAGCACTTATCTAGCCTTTTGTGTTTTCATCTAATGTCTACAAAGAAATTGGGTATTAATGCACCAAAAAAACGCATGCTTGAGTAAAAAGTTAGATGAATTTCAGGTATGATACAGCTCTTGACATTAACACTGGTAGACCTATTGCCTCACGAGTTTTGCTAGAAAATGTCAGAAACTTAAGCTCTTCCTGCAAATATCAACAGGCAAGTAGCATGTATTCATAGTATTTGCTGTCATGCAAACTTTTTAAATGACCGAATTTTCGTTGTTCTTGTATCTTTTTTTCTCGATCAAAGTTCTGACTGATTATGTAAGTCTTTAGGTTGGATTTTTTTGTTGGAATTTAGACGTAGATATGCTCGAATGTTCTATGTTTGATATAGATAATGTAACGTATCGTATTTTGAACATACTTCAAATTTGCGGAAAATAAAATTTTTTTTTAAATAAGAAATTATCATTCAAAATGTCAAATAATTAAAATGCTTGAACAAATACTTGAAATTGTAAACATGTAATAATTTAAAATTATGCAAAATAATTTTAAAATTAAATAAATAATTTAGCAATTTACATAAATGCACGAGTTTTATGTGTACTGATTTTGTGCGTTACAGATAGACTTAAATATGTCCATTCTTGAAGAAAGTTTATTTTCCTTTATGACAAGATCAGCTTATGTGAATGGACAAAGGCAAGGCAGAATCATGGAAAAGCCTTTCAGCTTAGGGGAAAGTATAGCAGGTGATCACATACACCACAAATTGAATGTGGAAGATGAAATAAAGCTGGTCTTGGAATCAAAACAAGTTCTTGGAGATGATGCAGAAATGCTTCAGAAAATGAAAGAACTAGGGATAGAAAGGTGATTAAACGACGGTCGAGTTATTTCTTTGATAAACATCTAGTTTTGTAGTTGCTTTCATATCGTAGTTTCAGTTTTGCTGTATCGTTTTCCTATTAAGATCATCAGAGCAAACAAATTTGGATGGCAAGATACATATGTTTTTACGAAGGCTATGGGAGAGATGATGATAAATAATCTAAGTGGAAAGTGGAAACATACCAGTTGTCATAATTCGACCAAGTGTCATCGAGAGCACTTACAAAGAACCATTCCCCGGGTGGATGAAGGGGAATAAGTATATATTTCAACAAAGATCATAACTTTATTTGGATTAAAAATAAGACAGCAATGATCTCTTCTCACCATGCAGGATGATGGATCCCATCATTCTTCACTATGGAAAGGGTCAGCTCACAGGTTTTCCGGTAGATCCAAGTGGAGTTCTTGACGTAGTAATTCTGATAATTATGTATATATATATGTGTGTGTGTGTTTCTGTATACTAATAATAGTAGACTTTGTAGTATATTCAGAGTGTTATATAACTAAAAGATGGAGATTAAAAGATCTGATATATCAAGGAATTGTTTCAGGTTCCAGCGGACATGGTTGTGAACGCAACCTTGGCAGCCTTGGTTAAGCATGGGGCGTCTGGAAAAGCAGAAACTAGCATATATCAGATTGCTTCATCTGTTGTGAACCCGCTAGTTTTCAGGGACCTGGCCAAACTACTATTCGAACACTTCAGTTCTCTGCCATTCATCGACTCAACAGGGGTCCCACTTCGTGTTCCACAAATGAAGCTATTCAGCTCCATGGATGACTTCTCCTCTCACCTTTGGAGGCATGCTATCGACCGAACTGGATTAGGGGCTTTTTCCAATCTTGATGGAAGTTATCTCAGAAACTTCAACTCATTTGCAGAAAAACAGTGGAGCATGCCAAAAATCTGGCTAATGTTAAGAAAAAAAGATAGCCTTTCTTCTTCACAGGTTTAGTTTATGACTACTGGACGAGCTCTCTTGTTACTCACCATGCAAACTCACGAAGCACACACACAAGAAAGTAAATTGCACGAGACAAAAGATTTACGTGGTTCGGCCTTGAATGACCTACATCCACGGGAAGAAAGACGAACAAATTCCTTTATTGAATCACTGGGGAGTAATCACAAATACAACGATCATGAATAGCACTCTAGAACATTTCTATCAAGCTTCTGCTCCTTGATGTCTCCTTCTGATGTGCTTTTTCTCTCATGAATTCTTCTGTGTATTTCTTGTGTTTTCTTTCAGCCGAGAGTTATCCCTGATAGACCACGAGCTGATCTGCGCTTTCTTTACTCCACAGCTTATCCAACTCCCACTGTAACGGCTCCTAACTCCCTCAACTAACTGAACTTATCCGGTTGGCCAAGTCTATGGTTTTAAACTCCTACTGACTTGTCTTGCGGCATTTTCTATTTTTGAGACACCCCAACCTTCTCTCAACAGCTAATATTTATGAACCCTATACATTCTATGGTGGAAGGTATATATTTTGGATCCAACTCTCTTTTCTGTATATGGTTGCCTTAACATGAAATACGTAACAGGTTTGACAATAGCAACACTAAAAGATCGATGACATTTATGTCTAAGGAAGAAAGACTGCAATTTGGGTTCGATGTGGAGAAAATAGATTGGAAAGATTACATTTCTGATGTTCATATTCCGGGGTTGAGAAGGCATGTGATGAAGGGTGGAGGTTTGAGCAGCTGAACATTTTTTTCTTCCAAATATATTATAAGCTCCTGCTTGTAATTTCCTGATACCGTTAGGCAAAAATAACAGTTGCTAGTGTATGGTGGCTGTGATAATATATATAAATTACAGTCACTATGTATGTACGTTTAAACGCATGTACTTTTTCTAATGAATCACCAATCCAGTGGACTGTACACTGTTAAATGAAAAGAACTCCCGTGTTTTTAATTGATCACCATTATTGATGACACATAGCACCAGCACCAGCACCAGCACCAGCACCAGCTGTAGTTGCGTTTCTTGCAAATCTTGTACCATACACAATACCAAGGAATTTTCAAGCACAAATGGCTCCAAAAACAGTCGTTTAACGATAAACCAAAGTTAGATATAGACATGGTTAAAAAATTCTAACGAAAATCTTATCCTTCCAAATTCTTAACTGCTTGGTCATGGCATTAACAGATATAAGAACTTCATCGTAGACATACATTTGTGCATGTTACAAGTAATGCACCCAAAAAAAAAAAAAAAAAGAATAGCTCGCTATACAAAAGCGTATGATACATGGTATCACAAGCCGAGGAAAGAAAATAGAGAAGGAACAAGGTCAACAACAGACCAAGCAAGACCAGAATACTGAATGAACCTTATGCCAGTATCAACATCAAATGAAGTCTGCTCGGTGAAAAAGAACAGTTTCTGGACACACCCTAATTGCTTAACTTCATCCAACTTCTTATTAGGAGACATCCCACCTTTTAAGGCAGGTAAATAGCTGGTTGACCTTATTTGAATTCCCAAAGCATTCGCAACAATGGGAAGAATCCATTTCGCAAGAGCCTTGCTGCAATACTTCATGAGAAGAATGGTTGGAATGCCCAAAAAAATCCTACCGACAACTGCGGGAACTGGCAGCTGAGGGAAAAATATCCGTGCAACATTTTCATGGTGAAACTGATGAAACGTTAGGTGGACCCCGATCACCTGAATAATACAATTGCCATCAATAATTGCGCTGGAGTAATATGTGGGATTATAAACCAAAATATACTGAAACTTCAGTAAGTATTTGAATAATGTGAAAGAAAACACAGCATAACACATCAGTCAAGTGGATAGACTGCAGAGACCTACATTTTTTACACAATATAGAGAGCTATAACTCTAATTCATTAAGCACATCGAGATAAATTGTAAGAAAATAAAATCATATCAAAGATAACATATTAATACTCTTAATGATACCAATTCAAGATTATATATTTTTTATTTCAAACACAATTACCATATAAACCCACGCGCGCGCGCGCGTGTGTGTGTGATACAAGGGAAAGGGGGGAAGGGGGGGGGGGGATATATGCATATGTAAATCAATGCAGTAATTTAGAAGCTAAAGTTGTATAAACAAGAAAATAGGATGTAAAAAGTGAAAAAAGAAGACATTAATGCAATGGAACACAGAAGGCAGTCAAATATATTGAATTCTACAGCAGCAAACATGCATAGAAATTAAACGGGAAAACAAATTGTTCACTTACAATTCCCAAGGAAACACCATTGAAGGCAGTGTGGAACTCAAAACTAGGGGTCGGACATTCAGGCGTTGGGTAGGCAAAGAGTAACAAGAAGCTAAGAGCGGCCCAAAATGATGCAACTGCAGACAAAAAAAAAACCAATTTATAGATCTCAACCAACATTAAAAAAAAAAAGGCACGCTAAGCATCACCATTGGGAATCTAGGTATGATTATACTTGTCATTTTTCCTAAAGGCCAAGATTCACATCAATTCCTACTATAACAACAATAATGGTGTTAATATATTTTTCAATGATAGAAAACAAAACAAAAACGAAAAAAAAGTCCACTCCAGGTTTTCTACCTCACTGACAAATGACCAGCTGTCAAATAGGATAGAAATGGAAATCACATTCTTGATATATCAGTGTTTCCAGTTAATGGTGTCAATCAAACTATAGATCAAATAGATAGTAAGGCATTCAAAATTAAAAAGATATTTTAGAATGTCTACGAGATCAACAAATCTTGGTTAAATGGATGGTAAAACTAATGCAAGGTGCAGATCAACAATGTAAATCAGGTATGATTCCCACTTGATACACAAACCTGTGCCATGTAACTTCAAGAATCCATCACAAACAAATCTAAAGAAACTTCAATGGTTCAGTCACATAATTGCGATTTCTTAGAGGTAGTGCTTGAAATTACATAAATTTACTGAAGAGGAACCAATAGAGGTGCTAGTAACAAGGTAGTTGGGGAGAGACTGAGATTAAAGATATCCATGAGCTAATCTAGTTGATCAAATGGCACCTGGGGAACAAGCGCATCAAGTAACCCAAAATCCAACATACCTAATAATCAAGGCTCCTGTAACAAATAGCTTAACGCCAAGACAAAAACTGTTTACTCTGATCAATCAGTCCAATTCTCAAATTTAGCATACAATTACGTGAGAGCCAAATGATAAGAGCTCCCCTAGTTAAAAAAATTGCTTAAGCAAAGTGGCCTCCGATTTGACACTTGAAGCACCGGATTAAGCATGCACTTTAAATAAACCAATTGAAAAGGTGACAAAACAAGGAAGGTCTACGACATGATTAGGTAGGTCTATCTAAAACACATCATGCAAGGCTCACATGCCATTCCACATTTTTGGGCATTAAAACATGAAGGCAAAAGGCAATCAGCTCTTGGTCTTTGAACTGATAACATTTTTTACATACATATGCATTCTCATATCCTCTGATATGAAACAGTTTTGTTTTTCTTAATCTCATGTTCAAGGGTAGCCAAGAACCGACCCTTAGCATGTCGATATTCTTAATTGGTGTGAGAATGGAAACATAACTCCGCAATTACCAACTGGATAACTGGTAGGATCTATCTCACTTCTGCATCACCATAAATCTATATCTATATACCCACAAAAATGTGGATAAAAACAATGTTTTTCAATTGTGAATTGGCAAAACTAGCCTTCCATCAACACTTTGACGTGTAAAACATAAGCCATCACATGGATTATTTGATCAATTTATTTGTGTTAGGGACATATATGGAAAAACAATATATCATTGCCATTAATCATCTTTTAGTTATATCATTATCATTAGATATCCCTTAATTTCAAAAAGAAAAATCACCCATTATAATAATGATTAAGAAAACGTTTATTTCAGATAACTAACTTAGGATAGGAATTATGTTAGTTATTTATAAGTTTAGGTGACGTGCTGCAAACATAAAAACACAATAAGTGGTAAAATTCAGCAAACCAGTGAAATCAGCAGGAGAATCGTTCAGCCGAGCGCTTATTTCAGAAGACTTCATGTAAGCCTGCCGATTTCAGTTTGGGAAGCCTTCGCTGAAATTTGACTTAATATTGCTTAAGGCCCTATTGAATCTTGATCCCAGTTGAACTCTAAATTTTTCATATATGAACAAACTCAATCATCAGCAAATCATATGATTCAGATAATGTTTTGGATATAAAGAAAAATTTATTATGACAGTTTGATATCAATATTCCAATCATTTAATGTTGTGTTCTATTTTGGGAAGAAGACAAATGACATCAGACATGGAGTCCTATTTATGTTATGGCTTTAGTACGACCGATTTATAGCCGTTGAAATCTGAATGTTGCATTATCTCTATATAAGGCCATTTCAAGACACATGATATACTCTACATGCACACATTCATTACATGCCTGAGATTTTTTGAGTAATCAAATCTCTGCTAAAATATTATCAAGCACACACGCTCCAAGTCTTGTCCGATCATTTAAAGGATCTTCTGCGTTGATTTTGTACTCACCAGTGTATCAATTTTTATCTATTCGAAGTGTGAGTATTTGTAACTGACAGAAATATTTTTCTGTGCGTATTTTGTTCAAACATGTTTAAGTTGTGTACTAAGAGTTTCAGCAAAGCAGTTGATAAGTCCTCCTGAAATGGGCAATTGCAATATCTGTAATTATCAAAGTTTTTTAATGGAATCTTTATGAAGATGCATAAAATATTTATCCTTCGAACTTCAATAAACAGTTCTCTGCGTTATTTCTTTTCAGCATTTTCATTACGGCCGTCTACTGATTTCTTTATCTGCTGATTTTGACAAAGCATTTGGTTCACGAAGTATAGTAGGATTTTTTCCGCACCGATTATCCAAGTTCTCAGCTGCACTTGGAAGATTAAGATTTGATTTTGTCTGCTACCAGTTGTGATCCCCGAAGTATTTTTGAAGAAAATTTCATAAGGTGGTTATTCACACACTCTAAACACATTCACCGGTCCTAACAAATTATAATAATAATATAAACTATAGATTAATATAAAATAATACCTTTTGCGCTTATTTCCACTAAGCGTGCGCTTCAAGCCCCAGACACCTGATCGTTTTTTAACTTTTTTTTCACCTCGCGCTTTTGACAACTATGGTAATTACATATTAGATTTAATATTATTATTTACAATTAGAATAAAGTGAATGTTGAAAGAAGTGAATGAATAAAAGTGATTAAAAAATGAATCGGATGAATAAATAAATTAATTAAGATATAAAACATGAAATTAAATAAAATTAAAATTGAATGAAGGAGTCATAGAAAAGTTTGTAGTGTGAGAATAAATCATGAAATAAAATAAGAAATTGATAATTATGTAACGGAAAAGATGTGATTGGATGAAATCAATAGGAACTTTCTTTATAGTGGGAATGAATTATTAATCAGTTATATTTGTAATTAGAATATGAATTATACAATGCTATTTTTTTTTTTTTAATTGCATGCTAAAATTAATACATTATATAAAAATCAAGCTATATGGGAATGAACTAGTAGATCAATTATGTTAATAAATAATGTATAAATAAAACAAACAACGATATTTTAAAATGCTAATATAAACATAATCAAATTATTCGCATTGCTTTATTTTATATTCTAATTAGGAGAAAAAAATACTGTTGTACATGATTTAGGTGATTTATATATTTTGTAAGAAATAATTGGCCTTTTTTAATCAAACAAAAATATAAAGAAATTAATAATAATAAAGTAATAAAATTTCTAATAATCTTTATAAATAAAAAATATACAATTAAAAGAAAAATATTATTTGATAAATGCTAGGAATCAACTATTATAATTAATATAATTACAATTTCCACCCTTATTATTATTATATTAGGAACAAATGCACAAGCACTACGTGTATAATATAATGAATATATCATATTTATAAGATGAGTAAATTAGGGATTCCATTTATTATTTTTTTTTTTTGCGCAAAAGGGGTTAGTCCTCATAAATCAAATTTAAAACAAGAAAAAATAGCATTTCAAAATAATAATATTAATATATAATACAACAAGAGAAAAATATGGATGGAAAGCAGTGTTTAAAAAATTTGAATTAGCAAAACTAGCCCTTCATATGTGTAAAGCATAAGATATCACATGGATTTTTTTTTTATATGATAGGGAGATATATGGAAAACCAACTTCTGAAATTAATATTGCTCCAAAAGGTGAAATCGCTCACCTTAGGTGCCCCTCACCCCCCGGCCCGACAGGAATGTGAGAGGAGATAAATCATGGTGACTCAGCCAACCAGCAGCAGCTAGACCTTATGCTAACTTCATAAGCTCCACTTTATACCTATGACTTACATGTCATGTAATTTTAACTAAATACATTGACTACTTGATATAACTTACATTCCAAAAAACAAAGAAATAAACATACTCAAATAAAGCCAATTGTATAATTTATTAGGTTATTGTAACTTCCAATTTTATAAACTTAATTTCTAATTTTTAAAATTCTATAACACCAATATTTCAATATTACTAAAGGATTATTAATAATTTGGCTAATAAGTTGACCTAGAATAAGGGTCGGCCTTAAGTTTTTATTCGTCAACTCAGTTGCAATAAGATGAATATAAATCAATAACATTATGACATAATTTAAAAGGTATATCTGTCACTTAATCACAAGGAAATGAAGAGTGGAAACAAACTATATAATTAGTATGTTAACGTTTGAATATTTCTTAGGATTGAAAAGGTAGACTTTCATGCTTAATATTACTAAATACTAAGAGTTGTACTTAGTATTTTTAAATCTCTAACTCAGGTTAATTAATTATGTTTCAGTACTTAATATCATGATTATAAATTTTTTATTTATTTAATTGGTTGATAAACATTTATTTTTTTTATTGCGATTGATAAATTTTTATTTAATAAACAAAAAGAGGAGAATGAGTAAGAACAAGTCTATAAAAAGTTTACTAAAAAAGTGAAAGAATATATTAATAGCAAAAATTGGAAGGTGAAGTATTACCTTGTGAAAAGTGAAAATGCTATAATATCATATACTAACAGACAAATGAATAATCAATTATTATAAAGTTGATGTTTATAAGGAGTGAAAATAGATAAAATAAATAGCATAATTAAATTAAATTATAATTTAAGTTTACGAAGTTTATAACACTATTTTTGTTATTAGTTTTATTTTTTGTTGGAATATCTAATTAATTAATTTGTGCCATATAAAATATGGGTTCACGTGCGAACGCACGTGCTGCCCACCTTCCATTTCAGTACCTCAATATTCTTCTTGCATCTAGGAAGCTGTGCACCTCAAGATTATAGCCTACTTGTGGATGCGATTAGGGCTAAAATTAGCTCTTGGCCAAGATACTCACTATCATATGTCGGGAAGATCGAATTGATCCGATCGGTGCCTCAAGGGATGGAATGCTTCTAGTTATCTATTCTACCACTTCCTTCTGATATCGTGGTCGTGGATGACATTTACAAGATTCGTAGAAAGTTTGTGTGGCCCTCGAAGCACCCCCCTATCTCGTGGAACATGTTTGTAGACCAATGAAAGATGGGGGCACAGGGCTCAAAAATTTATATGCTTGAACAATGCTTTGATTGCAAAAACATTATGGAAGATTCATATGAAGAAGGATAGCCTGTGGATGAATAAGATCCATGTACGGTTTGGTAGTGTTTGGGAATGAAATTGGAACAAATATGAGTCTCCTTTGATTATAAGAATTCTGAGAATTCGAGATGTTATACTTAGACGACCCTCGGCTGAGAGTGCAGGGATGCTGCTTGAGAGTTGGTTCAGATATCACTGTGGTCTTGCTCGAGCTTATAAAATCTTTGTTCAAAGAGAACGGCGATGGCGATGGAAACCTATAATTTGGAAATATTGCATACTCCTCAAGCATCGTTTTGACATGTGGTTGTTTGCACATGGTAAAATCCTAACTAAAGATAATAGACAAAGCTATATTGAGAATAAGATGTGTGTACTTTGTAATAACAGTGAGGAATCAGCTGGTCATCTCTTCCTTGTTTGTGATGTGTCAAAGAGAACCTGGAATGGCATCAAAGAATGGCTAGACAAACGTAAAATCACGGGATCTGCAACATCAGCTCTAAAAGCTTTGCGAGGTGTCTATAAGGTAATTCTGCATTGTCCGAGTTGAGATGTATCGCAGTGGCAGAATATGTCTACAACATTTGAAATGCACACAATCGAGATATTTTCTAAGAAGAAATGTTGTGCCCCGAGGATATCATTAAGAAAATCAAGATCCTTGCTCTTCGATGTTCACCAAGTCATCTAGATATAGACTCTTGATTGTATTATTATTATTATTATTTATGTTGTGCGTGGATATGATCATCTTTGTATGTTTCTAAAATCGGGGTATGTCCCGTGAAGTTACTTGTACAAAACTCATTTTACCTTATTTTAATGAATGTCATTCGTTAAAAAATTAAAAAATTCTAACAGCAATGGATTCTGTAAAACCAAGTCTGAATGAAGATTTTAAAAAAATCATCACCATTCTTTAGCTTCTCTAAACAATTGACACTGATTCCCAACAATTATGACAAGACAACAGCGTGGTAGAAATTATGACTCATAAATGGCGAATTAAGATGAATGTCAGAAGACGGAAGGGGATGATAATCCTTACCATTTGGACCCGAGACTATGAAATTATCCAAGTATTCAGAAATAGAGAGCCAGATTGCCAGGATCACCAATCACATAGCTAGACCAACAATAACATCAATCAAGCTATGCATTCCCAGGTATATCCTTCCTGAAAATATAGAAACCTTAGATCAGGATATAAAGGACAAGAATAAGAAACCATTAAAATTCTGAAACATAATACTTGCCCAAGCCTATGAGTCCCACAAGCAGACAAACCATGCTGAATCCCATTACAGCAGTGTAGACATTATAACCAGAGTAGGACAGAATGTAATGAAACAGATACCTGCGCTGCCCAAAAGAGAAACTCAAGAAGATTAGATGGATTGGGAAACTGAAGCATTTCAATAACACGGAGAGCAATATCAATTTTCTCACAACAACAAATACTAACATAAAAGTTTTTTGGCACGTGGCGAGCAAACATAACAAAGGATACTGCCTCTTGAGTAGGCCTTAAATAACATGAGTTGGAATGCAAGAAAACCTTCGTACCCTGACAAGCAAACGGTATTAAGAGTGTGCGAAGAAGGTAATCCGTATTCCATGGCATTCTCTTCCTCGTCTTTGGTCGCTGTTAATCTCCTAACAAGCGAAGAACTAGGTCTAAGTGCCGATACTACATCCTATCAGCCATGATCATAAAAAAGCATAAAATAATACGCTACAAAATAGATGATCGCGTTGCCGTTATAAGTTGGCATATATATAATCCGATGAAAAGTATGGCAAGAAACTTACCTTTGTGCAGTTTCCGATGTAATCGCAAAAGGCCATCAAAAGAGTCATCTGCCTAGCCAATTTGCAATGCCCAGTCTAAAAGACAAGGAAAAACTTCAAAAACAAACACCTATTCCAAGAATGCAATTTTCAAATTCAGCCAAATCTTTGCCCATTTGAAATACAAAACAGAATCAAAAACAGAAAATGCACATGTAATAAAGGATAAACGAGAGCATACCCAGAAAACGAGAGGAAGAAAAGCAGTGTAAAAAGGCACAGAAACAACACAAGACATCCCGGAAAACAAGGCATCCAAATACGTATTCTGGTATTTCTGCAAAACCCAAAGAAGTAGCCCATGAAAAAGCCAAAACAAAATAAAAAAGAAAAAAAATCACACCCCAACAAACCTACCTGGATCCGGAGAATAATTGGAGTGCCAGAAACGACACATTGCAAAACCCATGGCTGTGTTAAAGATCTGATCTTTCCAGTCAAATTTAAAATCGAAGAAACCACAATCCACAATGCTATCCCACATAGAATAGTCACTTGCCACCCTGTGATGCTTTCCATCGCCTTCTAATGTAACCTATCCCTCTCTTTCTCTCTGTCCTCTTCTTCCCCCTTAATAAACTCTTTCCAGAAATTATCTTACTCTGTCCCTCGCAAAGAAACAGAGGGAAGACAGAAAAGAAAATAATGACAATAACAGAAAAATAAAAGCTGGAGAAAGTTCCAAGACACGAAAATACTGTACGCTGGCAAGATTTGGATCAAAACCCCCCTCGACTCAAGGGGTAAATCTAGGTGGCGTTGAAAAGTCAAAGGGAGAACCACCACCACCCAGCCGTCGGCTTCTTGACCAGTAAAAAAAGGCTATTTTTCACTCGTGGCTGGGTAGAATGATTGGTTCAAAATAATTACTGCATGATAAAAATGGAACCAACACGAGCTAATTTTTCACCTATTGTTAATCGTTTAGATTCAAGAAAATTGTGATATTTTGTCTTAGAATTTGGCCATAATCAATCTAAAGTAGCCTGAAAAATTAACTCTTTCGGTAATGTAAGATTTTTTTTTATCATCTACATCGGATGCATCAGTATTTGACAATTCCACGTTAGTATTTTCTGATATCAAATCAGTATGTTTTAGCGTCATGTTATTATTCTAGTAAAAATAGACTAAAAAACAAATAATTTATAAGTTACATGACCAAAAATATTATTATTTCAAATTAGCTTAGTGTGTTGTTTTGCATGGACAAAAAACTAAACAGACATAAAGGGATGGATTTGCCTGTGTGTTGGGAAGTGATAATGATTATAAAATTGTTAAAATTGTAAAAAAATTAAAAATTTTGAATTTGAATAAATTTTCAATTTATAGTCTTGTTAAAATTGTGAAAAAATTATAAAACTTTTGAATTTGAATAAATTTTCAATTTATGACTATATATATAATTATCATCCTTATTTTTTATTTATTTTACTAATTATTTATTTGTTAACTCATCGAACAAACGAACATGTTTTAATTGATTTTACTAATTATTTACAATAATCCGTCTTTTTGTCATAATTTCAATCAGTGTCTTAAACCTTATATTTTCAGCATCCAATCGAACATGTTATTATTTATAACTATATTAATCCAACCTAATACAATACTATTTTTAATTAATATTCGCTACCACATGTAATCATTTCAATAGTCAATATAATTTGCATATTTATAATGAATGGGTTTCATGTGAGATCGTCTCACGGATCATAATCTGTAAGACGGGTCAACCCTACCCATATTCACAATAAAAAATAATACTCTTAGCATAAAAAGTAATATTTTTTCATAAGTGACCCAAATAAGAGATCTGTCTCACAAATACGACTCGTGAAACCGTCTCACACAAGTTTTTGCCATTTATAATTCATCGCGAGTAGCCAAAATTGAATTTACTAAACAAGTTATATTCTCTTTTTTAAAAATAAAAAAATAAAAACATGTCAAAAAAATACAAAATTATATATTATTCAAACTTTCCAAGAGCCACTCATCTCAAAATTGGTTTAGGTCAAACAAGCTTAAATTTTAAGTTTCTAAGTCATGAATTTCTGAAAAGAAAATGAACCTTATTAGTATGAGCGGTACTTATAAATTATTTTAAGTTTTATTTCTCTATTCTGATGTGCAGGCCTATAGATGTTTATTAGCGGGTCAATCATCACGATTTGATTGTTTAGCTCAATCTACGCTTCCAGATCACATTACATGATTATTTACAAGCGAGCAATGTTAAGGGTTTAGGTTCAACGTCCAGATCACACAACATAACGTTACAAGTCCATATCATACAACATGAGACTTACAAGCAAGTGGTCCAAGTTGCACGTCCAAATCACACATCAATACGATTTACAAGCGAGCAAAGTTATGGACTTAGCCACTTAGGTGCAACGTCTAGATCACACAACATGACGATTTACGCAAAACTCAAACTATATGTTCAGATCATACAACAAAATGACTAACAAGCGAGCAATGTTAAAAACAAGTCTTTCACATAAACACTAATATCATATAAATATATTATTATATAATAAGTAAAGGTGATTCAAAGACAAAAAAGTCAAAGGACCAATTCATCTTTGTTTTTTAAATTTTTTCAAAAATTAAAATATTTTTTTAGATATTTATATATAGTGTATGGAAGCCCTATACTTTTGGATATATATCAAGAACTATATTTATAAAAGTTGTTCATGTATATAACTATCATAATGGGTAGATAACATATGAACATAATCAACACGCTTTGAGATTTTGGGGTTTCCCGACCCTTATAATTAATTATACCAACATTTCAACTTTCCCAATAAAAACCAATTCAACTCATCAATTCTGGATTGTTGGGTTGAATAATTTAAATATTTTTTTTGTGGGTAGGGAAAATGAATTTTTTCCACTAATTTGTCTAATTTTATATTTTTATCAATTAAGTTTTCAACATTTAGTTTTTGTATACTAACTTTAATATTCGAAATTTGGTGAAATTGTCGACTTGTCATTCGACAAGACAACAATTTTTATTGCTACATTAGTGTTTACGATGTCAATTCAACAATTTTCGATATAACGTCAGTATTTTTCAATATTGTAAAGTCCTGTAAATTAATTATCCAATAATTTGATATAATTAAAATAATTATGGAGTTGATAAATTATTATAATTATTTATGTCATATAAATTTAGTAAGTATTTTAGAGTTAATTTAAATAATATAAAATACATCCATAGTTTAAATTACAAATGAGAGGCTGAGAGCCAAATAGATACAAAATCGAGATAAATTGACACAATTACTATTTTAATTAGTAATTTATTTTAAATACAATACAAATATGCGTACATGCGTTTCTATTCCAAATAAAGAAAGAAGATAAAATTGATACCCTTTCCCCAACCAAACTCGTCGGCCACCTTCTGCTCGTCATGGAAGCCGCCGCGCTGCTCAAAAACTGGACCACGACTACCGTGAGCTGCAGCTGAAGACCAAACAGCCAAAAACGACTTGAAGCGAGCTGGTTGTACGCGAGCTCTTGATTCAATTTAGGTGAGAGTTTGGTTCGTTTTCTTAGGTATTTTATGACCTTTTGAGTGTTTAATTGAAGCACTATTCCTCCCTTGTGTTTCAGCCGACTTTCAGCCGAGTTCAGAGCTTCTCCGGCAAGTTTTAGGCGAGCTCTAGCCTCTGCACCACCGTGAGGCCACCGGCTACCGCTATTGTCCATTTACTACCTTCTATTCTAGAGGTATATTGAGCTTCATTCCGATCCCTATTCGTTCAAGTGTAGGCTTCCGATTTCGGGGGAAGGAAATCGTCCCTCCGATTTAATTCATTTTTGTTGATTAAAATGTGTTATATTGACTTGGGTTTATATTATAGATTCGATCATTGGGACGTGTTTGAGGTATAATCTCAGACCCTGAGAATTAATATTGAATTAAATTGTGTGATTATTTTGGGAATTATGGTTATTTCTTTATTATCGGAGTTGTTAGAATTTATTAGAGCTATAATTAGTTGACTAAAATCGTATTATTTGAAAGTTGGAAATTTAAACGAAATGTTGAATTAGTTGTTGATTTTAGTCAAATATTGAATTCGATAAGTGATTTTCGGTATTATTGGAAATAAAAAGTGTTTTGATGAAATTTTGAGAATATTGAGATGAATTTTTATAATTAAATAGTTAAGTTGGATTTTTAGTAAATAAATTCAACTTCAGTAGTTTTTGGAAATAAGTTAGATTATTTTAGCTTTCTTGGTGAATTGTGGAATTATTCGGCATGTTATACTATTTGTTAGGCTGAGGAGACCAAAGTTGAGCTTGTTGTGGTTCAAATTTGGTTTAGCTATGTTACAGTTCAACAAAATATAACAATAATATATAAATGATGTTTTAAAACATATTTATATATTGTTATGGATTATTAATGTTATTATGTGGATTATATGAGTTATTAAATGTCTTGTTGATTATATGCTCCTGTATTTGATATATTTATGACATTTAGAATTAGACATGATATTATGAAATACATGTCGAGTCCTATCATTTTTGTTACTCATTTCTACTGTGCATTGTATTCATGGCACGCGAGACTATTATTTCAGAATCAGTTGGAGACTTTCGAGATTAGTCATCCACGAGACAAAAAAATGATTGTCTATATTTTAATACATTTTCTGTGCGATATGCTCTTGAAATCTTGACATTATATTTGTTTGTTATTGTGCCTTCATGTTGTATCGTTATCAGCTGCATGGAGCATGATTTTTTTATTATATGTTCATGCATGATTTATGATGCTTGTTGTTGTTTTTGTTGTTTAATTGTTTCTTATCAGAATCCTAACATCAGTATTTTATACTGGGGGACTACTGTGGTTGCTGTTAGGCACCATGGTCGATCACTCGAGTAGTTTTGCAGCATCAGGCTAAAGGTCAGCCGGTGGAGCTCTCGAGTGAGATATGTGATTGCTTGGTTGTCAGAGTTGAAGTCTCGAAATTAGTCCATTTATATTTATATTGGAGTCTTTTCAATTTTATGTCAGAGACTATTTACTGGGGAGATGACCCGTGCATCTGTATGATTATTTAGAGTTACCATGATGGCTTGGATTTAGTTTATGTTTTTTTTAGCCTTGCCGGCTCTATTTGAATGTTGCATGTAAATTGTTGATTTGTGTCTGATTGAAACTTATGTGATTGTTTATGAATATAACAGGGTCGTTCTTGAGTACTTTTTTTTTCATGTGTTTAAAATTTTTGGTTTATCATATTTACGGAGAGGTCATTCCAAAATTTTTACAGGTCCTGAGATCCTTTTTAAAGAATTTTAAACCATTTTCCGCTTTTAAATTAATTAATATTGTTTCAAAATTAATTGTAATTATAATATTTGGACCTCACATCATGGTATCAGAGCATAAACTGAGATACGCTCGAACTCAAGTCTAAGACACTCGAGTCTTGGCACTAAAATGCTCATTGCACTTGTGCATGCTACTTGTCAAAATGAGTATGTGTTTATATGCTTTGTTTATTTCCGTTCTAACTAGTATTTGTTATATTTTATAGAATGAAAAAAGAAAGTGAAACCTCGGCTGGTAGGAGTAGTGGTCGAGGTCATGGACGTGGTAGACCTCGTACTCGTGTTGATGATGATAACGTTACCCAGTGTTGATCAGATAGAGAAACTTAAAGATGGATGAGTTAATTACCCATTTCCATACCATGCATCCACCTTGTTATAGTGGTAATGAAGAAGCCAAAAAATATGAGTTGTAGATTTTTGAAATTGAGGATCTTTTTTATTTGATCGAGTATCCACAAAAATGTCGTCTGAAGTTAGCCTTTCATAAGTTAAGGGACCCTGTTAAGATATGACGGTCTACTATTTTGATGACTCTAAATGCTCAGGTGATTGTTTCATCTTGGAATATCTTTAATTTGAAATTTCGGGAGGGTTATTGTCCACCGTCATTCTATAGTTGTATGGCTTCCAAATTCAATAATCTGAAATAGGAAGACAAGTCTGTTGAGGAATATGTTGATACTTTCTATGCTATGTTAATGTATGTTCCTCATGTTGTTAGTCAGGTAGCTGTTGTTGAGAAGTTTGTTGAAGGATTTAATGATCGTTTGCAACCTTTTGTCTCTAGTGGAAACCAATGATTATCACGATGCAGTGGAATTAGCCAAGAGAGCCGAGGCTAGTCCGAGAATAAGTGTAATTGAGTTCCTATTCAACACCAACAGTCTGGGAAGTAACATTCAGTCCATCTGGCTCTGCATCACTTCACCCAGAGATGAGCAATTTAAGAAATCTGGTTCTAGCTCTTTGAGTTTTGGGAATCGTAGTGGACAACGTTTGACTATACCATATTGTGAACATTACGGTAATAAATGTGCTGGAGTACAATAGGTTTGCAATAATTGTGGCAGACATGATCACTTTGCGTGAGTTTTTCCTAGTCAGACCAAGAACAAATTTCAAGCAATTTAGAGAATACATGGTAATACAGTTTCAACACCATCCCACTGTTCACAGCAGTCTAGTCGCCCTTTGCATCAGTTCAGAGGATGGGTTGATAGAATTTCAGAGGACATGGTAATAGAATTTCCGCACCATGTCTTATTTACGAAAATGTCGTGTCGAAATTTTTAATGGTCCTGAGGTCTATTTTCAAGTATTTTAAACCATTTTTCGCTTCGATTTTAAATTAATCTTGGTTGTTTGATAATTATTTGTAACTATAATAGCTTAACCTACTGATGTCATGTAAACATTTTTTGGTGCGATATCAACAATTCTGTCGCCACATAAACAATTATACCAAAGTACTAAAAAATGTAATAAAACCAAAATTTAAAAATTTAGTAAATCAAAACATCAAGTTAGTGGAAAAATAACTATTTTTCTAATGTCATGGTTAGTAAAGGACATCCACATTAGTATTCAAACTAATAGATTTGAACACCAAATCAATATGAGTCTACATCAGCTCGGCGTTCAAACTTATTTTTTTTTCATAGCCCATTCATTACGCGTGGAAAAGCCTTGGGTGGAAGGCCCGCCCATTGGGCTTCACCACCTCATTTCTTTTTTATTTTTAAAAAAATATTGTACCAATTATTAATAATAAATATAAATAAAATATGAAATTATAAAAATCAAATCATATAATTAGACATTTATAAAAAAACACAATAAAACCAAAATCCGCGAATTTGTATTTTACAAATTTCAGAACGTTTAATTTATATGTCATTTTAAATTATATGTAAGTGTTTGTTTTGCTCTGTTGTATTATTTCATTTCAAATTTATAATAAATTTTTTTAAAATAAAATTATTATTATTTAAAATAGTAATCATTTAACGATGTAAATAAAATATAAAAATATATTTATTTAATTTAAAATAAGAATAAAGATCGATGAGTGGACAATGAGGTCGAAAAGGGAAGGGATGGGAGGAAGCTCCCCCTCAACCATAGTTTATCTCAATGTTTCTATTGGATGTTTTTAGGTAGTATTTTTAAATACTTTAAAAAATAATTATGAATATTTTTTTTATAAAATAGAAGAAATTTTGTAAAGAAAAAATTCAAAATAATTTTTTAAAATATTTTCAAACACTATGTTAATATCTCAGATGTTAATTCAATGGTTAAAGAGATCCATGTATATATAATATTTTTCATATGGACCTGTATGTTATATTATATATAAAAACATATTGTTAAATCTGCAGAACTGTTGTCCATCTCACAATTGCCAATAATTTTTTTTTTTCTTCAGATGACGATTAATGGTATTTCATAAATATAATTATAATCTAGTAATAAACATATGAAATTAATTATAATATCGAGTTAGCTGTATATATAAAAAATTAACAATTTTGAATATAAAGTTTGATTAAGCATTTCTTATTACAAGAATCAAATTGACTTTCGAAATGCTCGGCTGGAGTTAGTTAAATTAACACGAAAACTTCATTGAAACATTCTCACGTGTCAATTTGAGTAGGATATTCTATTTAGATCACTTATAAAAAAATATTACTTTTTATTATAAATATGAGCATGATTGACTCATTTCAAATATAAAGATCCGTGAGATCGTCTAACAGAAAACCTATTTTTAAATAAATATCCCGGTCGGCATCGATTAATTATTATGTTATTAACACTAAGCTATTTGTCCTTTCGTATTGGCATGAACAAATGTCGCGTTGAAAGATTAGGTAAGCGTGTTTGTCGGCAATGATAGCAGTTGGAAGCCCGGGTGCTGTGAATTACGAAGAGGTAAAATTATTCTTGATATTTTTCCCAAATTCTAAAATGAGAATATATACACTTCCGAACACTATTTTTCTTCAATTGTTTCTTAAAGCTCCATTTAAAAAAAAAAAAAAACTTGTGTGAGACGGTCTCACGGATCGTACTTTGTGAGACATATATTTTATTTGGGTCATCCATGAAAAAATATTACTTTTTATACTAGGATTATTACTTTTTATTGTGAAATCAGTAGGGTTGACCCGTCTCACAAATAAAGATTCGTGAGACCTTCTCACAAGAGACCTACTCTAGAAGAAATATTTTAAAATAAAATATACGATTATTAATAGGCAAATACTTGTGTGAGACGATCTCACGGGTCGTATTTGTGAGACGCATCTCTTATTTGTGTTATCAATGAAAAAATATTATTTTTTATTCTAAGAGTACTAGTTTTTTTTGTGAATATGAGTAGGGTTGACCTGTCTCACAGATTAAGATCCGTGAGACGGTCTCACATGAGACTCACTCTTATTAATATTCACATAATGATATTCACGTACTTGATTTTGTAAATAAAAGGCGAATTATTGTATGAGAAAATAAACAATATTTTATTTTTTCACTTTCATCATACCTTTTTGTAACTAAATTGTTTCACTAGACTCACTTAATTATAAAATTGTTTCACTACATCCGAACTATTGCGTTAGTTCAAAAGTTTATTCAGTGCAAACTAAAAAATAGTGACAGCAGATTCACACATCATTAAAAAAAATAATTCTGTAAAAAAATTATAACTTAGATGTAATTAAAAACAATAGTATCAATAATTCAAAAGAGATTGTTAGGGAAATAAAAAATTCAATTGATGAAATATTTTTAACAATTTAGAATCTATAGCTTGGAAAGTCCAAACAAAATTTCACTTGAACAATGAAAATATAATAAATCTATATCTATATAAATATACAGATTGAATTGTGAATTTACCATATTGTCCTTATCCTTATTATTATCTATTATTTACAATTATGCATTTACTCTTTTGTCCTTATCCTTATTATTTATTTACTAATTACTAAACTTTTAAATTCAATACTTATTATTAATTATCTATATCTACATCAATATACAGATTGAATTGTGAATTTACCACATTGTCCTTATCCTTATTATTATTTATTAATTACAATTATGCATTTACTCTTTTGTCTTTATCTTTATTATTTATTTACTAATTACTAAACTTTTAAATTCAATACTTATTATTAATTATTAATTACAATTATGCATTTACTCTTTTGTCCTTATCCTTATTATTTATTTACTTATACAAATTGAATTGTGAATTTACCACATTGTCCTTATCCTTATTATTATCTATTAATTACAATTATGCATTTACTCTTTTGTCCTTATCCTTATTATTTATTTACTAATTACTAAACTTTTAATCCTTATCCTTATTATTTATTTACTAATTACTAAACTTTTAAATTCAATAGCCGAGATTAAAAGTTGTTTTGTGAAAAAATCTTACAAATAATCTATATCTATCTATATCTATCTATACTAATACTAATACTACTAATATAAATATATGAATGTGAATTGTGAATTTACATAAATATCCTTACCTTCATTTAATAATAATCTTTAATACATATTTTTTTAATCAATTTTCAATATATGATGTTAAATACATATTACTAAATAATATATTATCTATTATTAATCTATTAAGTATATGACTTTCATTTTTGAGCTTACTATTATATTATTTTTTTGTTTTACAATTTGTCATGTTAATGGTGTTATTTAATTCATTTTTTTATCTTAGTTTAATAAGATCATTAATAGTGTATTTAACTCAATCAAACTAATTATTATTTATCCTAGTTTAATAAGATCATTAATAGTGTATTTAACTCAATCAAACTAATTATTATTTTAATTTACTTTAAATTTAATTTTAGTTACTTAAATTTATACATTGCCGTCAAATAATAACAGGAAGACAAAGGAAAATGAGTCGGATTGAATAAAAATAAATTATTTATAAATATTAATGTCATACAAAATTTCTTTCTCCCATTTAGAATAAAAATATTTTCAGACTTTTAAGTGTCAATAGAGATATGTGATTGAGAGAAATATTTGTCTTTAAGTGATTTCAAACATTGTTTTTAAGTTATTTAGTCAATTTTTTTATAAATGCTGCTAAATAAATATTACTAAATAATATGCTCCATTTGATCATTTTGTGTTCTTGCAATGAGAGGAGTTTTTTTTTACCCTAGCGTTAACATGTTTGATTGTTATATGTCTTTTGTGTTGATCATGTAATTGTGTTTGCATTGTTTATATGATTTGTTTGTTTGCACAAAGAAAAGAGAAAACAAAATCAAATATCCAACAAAAACGGTTATTTTTCAATTTTTTTATTGTTGAGATATTTTGTTAATTTTTAAACACATAATGCATGTTTTCTGTTTGCTTAGATTACTTAGTTTGAAGTGATTTAGAAAATATTAAAAAGATTGAAATATTTCTTCGTTTTTACCTTATGTCTCAGAATATCAAGAGATAACATTTTTTATTTATTGGGGCAAATGTATTTTCAAACTTCTGTCTATAAATCAATATTTAAATTTTTTACGACATTATTATATTCTCTAATCGATTTTTTTTACTTAAATTAATAGTAGGCATTTTAATTTGAGTTTTTATGTTCTTGCTTATATTATTTTTGTAATATTATTTATCATGAAAATAATAGGTGAACTACAAAATTTGACAGGTCTAAGAGTCCTCTGGTGAACGACAAATATGGATAAATTATTAAAATATATAATATCCAGTAGATTTTTGGCATGCGATTTTGCTCTAATTCAATGATTATGCATGATTCTAAATTTTAATTATATCACAAGTTAACGCATGCTTTGTTATTGCTAGATATAGTTAGTCAATAGTCTAATATTTTTCTATGGTTTAAGAAAAATTGTCTGACTTTGTATTATATTTTTACGGCTGCTTTTCTAAATAGTTTTATTAGGATTTCAAGGCACCATTTTTCATGTGTTTTTTAAAGAAGTGGAATGAATATCTATAAACCGATGACATTAATAAGGCTTCTTCTCTTTATTTGAAAAAAAAATTGGAAAATTTCTACAGATTGTGAATAATATGAGTTAATATTTAATTTGAGAGTGATTTATGCTTTTTATTGCTCGTATATACTTCAAATTTTTTGTTATTGTACTAAATAAATTATTTTTAAACTTTGAGTTATCATTTTTTTTCTTATCGAGGTTGTTTTTGTTATGATTTTTTTATTCGTTTTGGTTAGTATTGTTGGCGATAATTGATTTTTCTGATATTATATGACGTGTCTTGTTGTTTATATAAAAATAAGTATGAGAGTACATCAATCAAAGCCACGTATTTTGTGTCTTCTGTTCTTCGAAGAGAATAGTAAATGGTTTCTGTGAATTATATAATTTCTTTGTTTTTCATATATATAGTCTACGAAATGCGTTAAATTTTGAACAAAAAAGTTTTGACAAACATAGTTGATGAAAAAAAATACATGTTAAATAAAAAAAATAATGTTGTGTATTACTATGTTGGGTGCGATAATTGTCCCTGCTTGGTAGAGCGGTCGAACCGTGGTGCTTGAGCTGCTGCGCGGTTTAAAAGATTTGAGTTGCACAATTACTACTAGCTATAGCTTTTGGTAAAACGGCAAGCGCTCGGTCTTACAATTGGTATCAGAGCCAAGGTCACGAGTTCGATTCTCATTGATTGCAAGGAGTGCAATTATTGGGAGGAAGATTGTTGGATGCAATAATTGTCCATGCTTGCTTGAGCGGCCGAACTGTGGTGCTTGAGCTGCTGCGCAATTTAAAAGATTTGAGTTGCACCAGCTATAGCTTTTGGTAAAGCAGCAAGTATTCGGTCCTACATACTATGTCCTAATTTCTGTATGATATAATTCAAGCACATTTTTTTATAGATATTTGAAATTAGGTATAATTAAGTAACATGAAACATATACATATATATTAAATCATATTTAAAGAAAAATGTTAAGATCAAGAATGATCCAGATTTAAATTTCAACGAAACATAATGAAGAAGGAATTGAAGAATTGTATGTGTACGTTAAGTGTTATATAATGATTATGTTGCTACTTCATGATTGTGCGACATATAAATGTCATATAAAATGTCAATATTTCTCAATAAAATAGTTTTTTCAAAAAGAAAAAATTCTTCATTTAGAAAAAGAAATACATGAAAAACAAATTGTGCATAATTCTCATTCTATTTATAATGGTATGAGAACAATTCTAAAACTTTGTTGACACAATATAACAGATCAATTCTGTACATTTTATTGAGACATTGAGTCAGTTTCACTTTATTTTCTCCAATATTATTTCGATATATTTCGAGGTGATACGAGATTGTTTTTGTCTCTTTTTTTAGTCAAAGTGTCTAACTAGCTAATTCATAACATATATGATGGTAGAATAGAAAACTCCTCGTCAAATAAATTCACTTAGCAAAATATTGAACTTCAAATAAAATTCTACAATATTTCATCAAATTAATTTTGACTATCATAAAATGCTCATCAAATCTAAATGGTTATATTATTAGATGAGATATTGAATAAGACAAATACTTTGACATATATTTGAATGATATCTCATATGCATATCTTAATTACATTATTCGTACCTCTTCTCAAGCTTTTTAAAATACAATAATTAATTTTGTATGTCGTTCCACAAGATATAAAATATTATAAAACAAAATATAAACTCGATAGAAGAAAATTTATTTTGTTTCAATGAATAATATAATATTATGTTCTAAACGCAACAAATGAGATTGAAACTATATCATTCTCATGACATGATGCTCGCAATCATTATTTCAAAGCTTCCAAAAAATGACGATCAAGATGACTTTCTTGAATTGTGTCAAATTAAATGAGGACACAATTCTAAGATATAGCCATTTGAAGATATTTCAAGTATTTTTCTTACACTGATTGAGAAATAGTTGTTAAAAATTTATTAACCTTACAGCTATATGTTGATAATATTGATACTAAATATATAAAAATGATATCACAAATATCACAATATTTGAAGAAGGTGCAACACCATTCAATGGTTATGTTGTTGAAGAATATATATGTTATAAATACTTTTAGTCACAATTGAAAATTTATCACGAGTAAAAGCATTTTTTCTTAGGAATTATAGTTGATGATTGTCAAAAGCTGAAAAATCATTTAACAACAAAAAAATAGTCGGAAAATAAGATTATCAAATAAAAACAATATAGAAAATCGAAAAAATGTCGTGATAAAGAAGCAAACTACGAGCATGTCAGATCCCGGATAAGGATTGTAAATAACATAATAGATGTTAAAGACGATCAGATACTTGTTGAGCATATCAAAATAGTTATATGTATATTATAACAAACTACGACAAAGAGCTGTTGAGTTGTCAAAATCAACCAAGAAGTATATTGGAAAGTTTGTCAAGTGGATAAGATACTTACTCTGATTTATATACCGTCTATAGTCATGATTTTTTATTTTTTATGACTTAGTTTGTTTCAGTTGATAAATGTTATTAACCATGTTTTAATTCATTTAAATATTATTAAAATTTAGTACATATATTTTCGGTAGTTTAGTATTTCACGTGCAACGCACGTGCATTTTTCTAGTAAAGATAAAAGGATAAATAAAATAATAATATTAAATTTTTTGTGTGTAAAAGTATATAAGAATATTGTTAACGATTTGAAGAATATATATTTCTTGAAAAATTTAAGAATCATCAATTCAAAACAGATTTTAGTTAATAATCTTTCTCAATTTTTTTTTTCAAATCTCTCACAGTTTTTAATTGATGCCTCCATTTTAAATTACTTAAATGTTTCAAATCATCTTCATTCAATAACTTCATCAAGTTTAATAAAAATTATATTTTCTTTAAATTAATTGATAACTAGTTTTTTCTCATTAAATTTCTACATAAATTTCGCCTCTATTTTCCTTCATATTTCACACGATCAACCAATTTTCCCTTTGATGAATAAATTAATATATATTTTTTCACTCATGCTTAATGAATTTAGTTTCGTGGTTTTATAAATTTTCATTAAATTAAATTGTAATCAAATTTCTTTTTTTTTTTAAAAAAAGGAGATAATGTGTGTATATATGGCAAAAACTTGTGTGAGACGATCTCACAGGTCGTATTTTGTGATACATATATCTTATTTGTGTTATACATGAAAAAATATTATTTTTTATGCTAAGAGTATTATTTTTTATTGTGAATATCGGTACAATTAACCCGTCTCACGGATAAAGATTCACGACCGTCTTACAAAAAATATATATATATATATGTATAATTCTGGAATCTTGGGTCAGGTCCCTCATTAATGAATCCTGATACCACTGAGTGGTGAAAGACAAACCCCCATCTACCCCCATTTAATGTATCTATACCATGCCTTAATCGCAATAAAGTCTCAGCTTTTCATGCACATCCACTTCTACTTAACAAAATCAAAATTCAAATCAACCCCATATTCCACGACACCGTTCTCTCTGTCCAAATTTTTTGAGATGAATCTTTTAATCGAGCTAATATAAATTTAATCCGTAAATTTTTTTGAATGGGGTAACTTGTAACATTTAAGTTGATATATATTTATTCAATGATGATTATTATAAAATATAAATATATAATAACAAATATTAAGAGGAGCAAAATACATGTTTCGGCGGGTACGTAGAATGGGAAGTTGAATTGATAGTTGTCCAAGATTTTTGCAAGTCGACCTTCTTCTTGTTCACCGGAAATGGGATCCAGTGTGGTCTGAAATCTGAGACCATGTGTAGATAGATACAGCTACTTCAGAATCTGAGGCCTTGATTGATGTATACTATGGATTCGGAGACGCCATTGTTGTCGAGTAAGCAAGAACCCGCAGAAACTTTGTGGAACCATCAGAAAAGCAGGTATTCTATCAACACCCTGAGATGTGATTTCTTGTCCAAATTGCCTGACAAGGTGAAGTCGGGCCTTGATCCTGAATCCCCGTTTCATATTGACTTCTCCAAAACACCCGCCTTAGCTCAAGGTACCCACGCCACGCACGCTTGTATCTTAATTTCTTTCTTTAGATTGATAATCTCGTTTCTTTTTTGGGTTCTTTTGAATTCGTAGAAAAATAAAGGTTCTTTCTTTCTGGAACAATATTGAGCTATGTAGCCGGTAGATTTTCTGCTTAGAAGGAACATATTCATGGTATATTTATTTATTGATCAATTAATCTGTATGGATCTGTATATGTTCTGTGTGTTTCAGGCGAGAGAGAGTACTACGAAAGGCAATTCGCGACCTTGAAGTCCTTCGAGGAAGTTGACTCCCTACATTCATCCAATGCCATCGATGAACGCCTGGAACTTCAAGAACTGGCGGAACACGAAAGGGCGATGAATGTTTCTAATTGGGCCAACGTTTTCCTCCTTGGGTTTAAAGTAATCGATTGATGATGCTAATTGCTTTTGTAATATTTCCTTTTCACCACTGAGTATATGTTATATGATATATTCGACCTTTTTTTTCACAGATTTTTGCTACGGTAAAAAGTGGGTCGTTGGCCATTGAAGCTTCAACACTGGATTCTTTGCTTGATCTTATGGCTGGAGGAATACTTTGGATCACCCACTTGTCAATGAAAAACATCAACATCTACAAATATCCCATTGGGAAATTGAGGGTTCAACCAGTCGGCATTATCATTTTTGCTGCTATAATGGCAACTCTTGGTGGGTATAAACAGAGGTGTTCTTTTAAGCATTTATGGTATTAAATTCTGCAGAGGAACATATGTATCGAGGGTTAACATTTTTTGATAATTTTTCAGGATTTCAGGTGTTAGTGCAGGCTTTAGAACAGCTAATTCAAGATAAGCCTACAGAAAAGATGAGTTCAGATCAACTGATCTGGTTGTATGTCATCATGCTTACTGCTACTGGAGTTAAACTTGTTCTTTGGATTTACTGCAGAAGGTCTAAAAACAATATTGTTAGAGCCTATGCCAAGGTCTACTCTCACACCGATTAATGGTTTTAAGGATGAAAGTTATTTCACTAAATGATTACTATACATGACCATTTTAGGACCATTACTTTGATGTTGTGACAAATGTGGTGGGGTTGATTGCTGCGGTTTTTGGAGATAAGTTTTATTGGTGGATTGATCCTACTGGTGCTATTTTTCTGGCTCTTTACACGATCTTCAATTGGTCAGGAACTGTTCTGGAAAATGCAGGTTTCTGCTTATATATATATATATATATATATATATATATATATATATCACACACCTTGTTCTGTTTGCAGAGGAATAACTTGACCATATTACTGTTACTGTCTTTCCTTCTAACAAGACAAATTCCATTCAAGGTTTTTGGTATTCATGGCAAGTTTCTTGATATACATGGCAGGTTTCCTTCAAGTTTTCGCGGTGCAAATACAGAAGTTTGTTAGAGGCCATTTTTAAAAAAGTTTGAGCTCATGAGAGTTGGACCGATAATAGTTTTTACATTCTAATATGGCATCTTACATATAAGTTTAAGACTTGGAATATTTGCCCAGAATAACATATGAGGCGCATACCTGAATTTTGGTCAGGTATTGAGCTACAGAGACTCGGAAATTACTTATCAAGAGCAACTTGGTTCGATATTTCGAACTTGTGAGCTTTTGGCGCTGGCACTATTGAAACTAGTCTATCCTAAAAGATCGAGCTAATGGAAAATGGTCAATGATAGCTTTATACATTTAACAAGCTTCTTAATGATGCACGTTAAGAATCTCTGCCAAATAAATACAAGGCTGATTGAGTGCCTAGAAAATTCATAACCGGACTTGTACACCAAGGATTTTGGTTCTTGTAAAAATTCTTTAAGCTGCTCACTTTTGGCTACTTCATTATGGTTGGATCATTTTCTGTAGTTTCATTGGTGGGAAAATCAGCTCCTCCTGAAGTGCTGCAGAAACTTACCTATCTTGTTCTGAGACATGATCCTCAAATAAAACGTGTCGACACTGTCCGTGCTTACACCTTCGGTGTTCTTTACTTTGTGGAGGTAAGTTGATCAGTTTGTTCTGTATGGCTTCCTCCGTCAAATATCATAGATGTTAATGTGAAATTACGGCTTTTACTCATATGCATTCGAATGCGGAGCAGGTGGACATTGAGCTTCCAGAGGATCTGCCATTAAAGGAAGCTCATGCGGTCGGAGAATCACTTCAGATAAAGATCGAAGAACTTACCGAAGTCGAAAGGGCTTTTGTCCATTTGGATTACGAATGTGATCATAAGCCTGAACATACAATACTCTGTAAACTCCCAAATAATGATTCCTAACTTGCAATATTTGCACTTCATCTTCCTGGAAACATACAGCGTTATGAAAGTGGGCTGAAATGAACATGCATGTCACCGGGACCGGGATTTTGGTAGCTTTGGGTTGTGCTTTCTCAGCTCTTGCGTATACATCGACAATATATATTTGTTCATCAAAAGATTTTCTTCAGTACTACAACTGATTTCAGGATCCTAGCATGCATGGTCCTTTGAATTGCTGTCATCTTTCCGCGCTGAAATGAACGCAATATTTTACCAAGAAACACTCTCTAAGTTGTTGCCGATGGATGTTAATGTTTATAACATAGTATCAGACCGTGTTGCCCGATTTTATATTGTAAACTTCATGTTTCAGTTGTTTATTTTTTAGCGTGATGCATGTGTATGTTAAATGTTTCACATATGTTGAATTAAGTCTTTGAGAGTTGTATTTATAGACTCGAACAATCTTCATCTCTAAACCTTCTTTGGAGTTGAGTCAGGTCAAAACCTTAATCTTAACATTTATTGTAATTTGTTGGCCGACTATAGCAAAAAAATTGTTAATGGAAGGAACTAAATTATGTTTCTTTAGTCGTGTAGAAGAACAAATAATATGATTGGATATGGAAAAAATGTATGAAAACTTCTTACATCATTTTCATTGTCGATAAACAAATATATTCTAAAATGAACATATAAATAAATCACTATAATCTCAAAATTTTATATTTTAATGAGTATATGTAAATTACATTGAATACATTAGCCATATCACGAAAACATATTCTAGAAATGACTTGATATTATTTATGTTGTAGTGATATGATTATTTAAAATTTATGTTTTTTGGTGTTATGATTATTTAAAAATTCGATAAAAATAAAGAAATAATTTAGTAATTTTAAAATTTGAAAAAAAGTTTACAAAATAATTTTTTATTTTGTGTAATAATTAGAGAAATATTTTTATTATATTTTTTAAAATAAAAATATAATAATTTGTGTAACTTGAAATAACTTTTTTTATACTTTAGAAATTAGACGAGGGCAAAAACTTGTATGAGACGGATCTCACGGGTCGTATTTGTGAGACGGATCTCTTATTTGGGTCACCCATGAAAAAGTATTAATTTTTATGCTAAGAGTATTACTTTTTATTGTGAATATGGGTAGGGTTGACCCGTCTCACGGATTATGACCCGTGAGACGGTCTCACATGAGACTCACTCTTAGACGAGACATAAAAATTAATTATTCTAATTTCTAAAATTTAATAATGATGATGATAGAGTATAGATTATGTCAAATTTCTTGGTCTAGCCTTTTTCTCGGCGGTTATCTCTAAAATACCTAAATTCTCACCCTATGTCCTTTTAATTTTTAATTCATATTTTTAATAATATTTTCTTAATTATAATTATTGTAATAATTTCTTTCTGCATTCCATTTGGATTTTTTGAGTATCATAATATCATAAAGAAGAGTAGGTCTCTTGCGATACGGTCTCACGAATCTCTATCTATGAGACAGGCCAATCCTACCGATATTCACAATAAAAAGTAATACTTTTAACATAAAAATAATACTTTCTCATTGATGATCCAAATAAGAGATCTGTATCACAAGTTTTTGCCCATACAGAAGTAGGTGACTTTGGTCATTCCAGCCCGTTGCAATATTTTAGTATAAATTTAACTTCAAAATAACATAATTTTTTACTAAATATAAAATTATTATCCAACATAGATACTCTAAAATCAACTCTAAAAATAATATTCTTCAGTATTATATTTAAAGCAATTATATTATTTGTCGGGTTAAGTGTACATGAGTGAGAGTAATACTTGGATGAGTGATCTCGTGGGAAGTTCTCATGCATCAAGGTACCGACGTTCCGCCATTTGATCTGGTTGGTTAAGTGGACCGTAAAAGAATGACGCCGATGGTAGGGAAATGGTAAGACTGATATCTAAAGGATGTGAGACAACACTAACAGATAGACACGCACCTCCCAGAACTCATGTGCCTAACAGCCTGACCTATTAGCACCCAATTGGTGTATTTTGCACTGTCACAAGTATAAGAAAATAAAGTTACTTCTTGGCTAACAGCTATAACTTTTGGCCTAGTGATAAGCGCTTGAACCTAACATTTGGTATCAGAGCGAGGTCATGATTTCAAGTTTCCCAAGAAGCATATTTCTATACTTCTGGGGGGTGGGGGGTGGGGGGGTATGTTGTGTTAAGCGTGCATGAGTGAGAGCAGTACTGAGATGAGTGATCTCCTGATAATTTCTCATGCGTCAAGCTGCTGACGTTGTGTCGCTTGATCTGGTTGGATAAATGGGCCGTAAAAAAGAGACACCAGATCTTAATGGGTAATATTATCTCTGCTGGGGACATGACCGACGATAGAGAAAGAGTAAGACTGATCTCTAAGGGATATAAGACAACACTAACAGATAGACACACACTTTTTCGAACCCATGTGCCTAACAGCCCAACCCATTAGCACTCAATTGGTGCACTCTGCGCTACCACAAGTATAAGAAAATAAAGTTGCGTCTTGACTAACAGCTATAATTTTTGGCCTAGTGATAAGCGCTTGATCCTAACATTATTTCACAAATTACTTACTTATATATCAAATTTAAATTTTATTTGTGGCACCCAAATTGGGAGTGCTTGCTTATCCCTTATCCGAAACCCATTTCTTATAGATATTTATACAAAGATTTAATGTCCATTTCGAAATACTGCAGGCAATATACAATTCGTAATAAATGATCATTTAATTTATAGTAACAAAATCATTGATAATCCTCAACTTTTTACGATAATGAAAGCGTTTACAGTTTTCGACTATAGCGCAATGTCTGGTCATAAGACAAGAAGAAGGCAAATTTCGAAAACGTAGCCAAGGAAATTCTATATCAAACTCTTGACAAGATTACGTTTAACAAAATCAAAATGTGCCCCATTTCCAAAGAGATCTGGGAGAAGTTAACTCAGTTGCGTGAAGAAAATGATCAAACCAAAGAAAACAAACTCATAGTAATTGTGCAAAAATTTGAAAACATGAAGATAAAACGAGGAAAATTTTTAAATGATTTTGATGAAAGATTTAACAATGTGGTAATTGAATTAGCTGTCGTTGGCAAGAAATACACTAACATGGAAATTGCTCTAAAAGCCATGAGAGAATTGCCCAGATGTCAAAAACATTGCGATAAGATAATCCAAATATTTGAACACAGTGGAACTACATGATACATTTGCAGATTTGAATGCATACGAGTTTGAACTAAAGACAAGGATTGAAGGAGAATCCTTATCCAATCAGCAAACACCTTATATGCCACCGTTGAACTGTCTAATAAAAGTACTACTGAAAAAAGTAACAATGATACTGTGTCATTGTTTTAAAGAAATCCGAAGATTCACGAAGAAGAATCAAAGTCAGCTTCATAATAAAAATGAGAACTAAAGAAATGTTCATCTGTAATGATACAAATTGTTTTAACCATGGAGCAAAAGAAATTCCAAAGAAGATGATTTAAAGAAACATAAAACATTCAAGAAGTGAGAAAAAAGTTCAAAGAGGACATAAAATCAATGGTTAATTAAGAAAACAATAAAGAATATGCTGATTTAGATTATGAGTCTTCTAACTCAGAAATCCAATCCAGCGAAACTGATTATGAGAAATTCAATGCTTGATGGTCGATGATGATCTGGAAACAACAAAATATGAGGTATTTAACTTTGAATGTGAAGAATTTACACGAAATGATCTTACTAAAACATTGCACGACATGATACTCTTCGAAGTTTTCTTAATCATTAGAAGAAGTCAAAGCTGAAAACAGAAGCCTGATTAACCAAATCAATAAGTTCGATTGTTTACAAAAAGATAATTAGGAAAGTATTAAGGATTAAGTATGTAAGCTGAGAGTGGGGAATGAAGGGACAAATGTAGGTTACCAGATGATACTAAACGAAAAAAAGAGATAGTTTTACTGATAAATAAATGAAATAAATCTTATGTTTATTTAGAGGAAATGCAAGAGTTACAAAAGTAATATGAAGACAGGACTGGTCTCGGCTTCAGTCACTGATAGAACATTTTCTGAAAATAGTAATCAATCGCATCTGGACACATTCAAAGGGAAATATACTAATTTTGTGAGATCCAATATGTTATACAAACATAAAGAACCTGGAATTCAAGTTGAAAAGTCAGTAGACCATATGAATAGTGGTAGACACTTTGGAGTTAGCTATGTTCAACCTAAGAGAAAAGCTCTAATACGATATATGAACATAAAGAACCTGAAATTCAAGTTGAAAAGTCAGTAGATTAGATGAATAGTGGAAGACACTTTGGACTTAGCTATGTTCAACCTAAGAGAAAAGCTCTAATACGATATATGTAATGCCGAGAATTATAGAATTGATAAACCAAGATTATTAATCTTCATTAACGTGAGACTCGGGAGATATGAGAATGCATGACATGCAATGAGGGAAGAAAAGACATGAGAAAATAAGAGTTTTTATTTGAGACAAGACCGCACCCGCGCTCAGGAAAGTACCGCACCCGCGGTGAATGTCCAGTAGGGTACCTAATTTTGACATTTCGATACCGCACCCGCTGTGCAAGAGGGACCGCACCTGCGGTAGTGACACCGCACCCGCGATCTTGTATGTAGCGCACACGGTCGAAGATTTTAGAAAATGATAAAGCTGCCGAAGCTTGAGTGCACCCGCGCTGCTGAACACACCGCACTCGCGGTCATGCGTGTAGCTTGAAAAATGATGCCGCGTTTTATGATGTGCATGCAGTATATATATAGTTGAATGGCACGTTTTATTCCTCAGAAAACTCAGAATAAGGTCAAAGTGTTGGAGAAGATTTCCTTACGCCTTGTGATTTTGAAAGATCCGTCCATCAGAATTCAAATCCGACTGCAGTTCTGAGTTCCTTTTGCTACGGGCTACACAAGGACGTAAGTTTTGTTACGTTTTGAGGTAGTTTTGAAAATATGATGTTGCTAGAATCGAATATGATTCAGATATAGTGTTTCTACTACCGTAGACATTGTAGAATTGAAGTCAGATTAAAAAACAGACTGTTTATGTAATTGTTATGATTTTTAAAAGATATTGACGGAGATTCGATATCATATTTGTGTTATCACTGAGATTGTGAGTTATATCAGTATTGATTATGAGTTCTAGTATTATATCTGTAATGTTGAGATTGACGGGGTTATTCAGATTTTATTGTTATGCCATCGAAACATCAGCAGACTGACATCTGATCAGATTTGATATTGATTGAGATTTCATTGTTATGTCATTGATATTGATATGCTGTCAAGACATCAGTTGAGTTAGATTGATTAGATTCAGATATGATTTTGATTGTATTGCGATGTCGATGATATAAATTGAATTGTATCTTGTTCAGATATTGATCAGATTTTGTACTGAGTTGAGTATTGATCAGAACAGATTGTGAGTTGAGTTATTAACTGATACAGTGTATTCGATATTGTCATTTCAGATTTGATATGGACAGATTTGACTTCGATACTTCGTCTTCGTTAGACCAGGACGATAAAGGTATAAATCAATGTGGTACTGGGAGATCGACTTGAGTCAGCTTAGACTTGAGTTTCCCTAAATCACATACTTTACTTTATTGCATTGATATTGCATTGATTTGATTGATATACTTGTTCTCTTGATTTATAGATAGCAGGTATCAGACGAGTAATCTTGTGACAGAAGTACCTGATAGTGGTGGAATCGCCACGGGCACATTGCACGATGTCTCAAGATGGGATATTAGTGGTAGAGCTACAGTCCATGACGGATTGGTCAGGACACCGGATGTTGGTTATATTGAGTAATTAGAATTGAAATTCTTCTATTACGGAATTCGATATAGGAACACCATATTTGGTTATATCGAGTAATAGGATCAGAGTTCCTTCTATTACGGAATTCGATATAGGAACACCACATTTGGAAACCGGGATCCCTAGACTAGGATTGAGTCTAGTCTGAATTGTAGATTTGTAATTATGTTTCAGATTTTGATACATATTACTGTTACCTGATTACATGCTTTATATTTGTTTATATGATAGCATGTTTCGTTGATTTATACTGGGATTTATTCTCACCGGAGTTATCCGGTTGTTGTCTTGTCTGTATGTGTACATGACAACAGGTGAGACATGATCAGGGTCCAGGAGATGAGGAGAGATCGTGATTAGAGTGGAGGCTCCGGACTTGGATTATGATGTATAATAGGGTTATAACACTCGACATTAGTTGTTAAACCTTAGTTTAGTTGAATGCATGCAGTACATGACTTGTATTGTATTTTATACTGATATGTATATAAGTTTGATTTCACTACGTTCCGCATTTTTAAAAAAAATAAAATTTTAGACCCTATTTTATAATTGATTAATTAGTCCCAAAAATGATTAAGAATTTGATTAGCGTCCGAGTCCCCACAATATATGAACATAAAGAACCTGAAATTCAAGTTGAAAAGTCAGTAGATTAGATGAATAGTGGAAGACACTTTGGACTTAGCTATGTTCAACCTAAGAGAAAAGCTTTTCAGCAGACTAGACCTAGCAAAGTATGTCTCAACAAAGTATGTATCAGTGTAGGGTAAACATCATCGATTCTAGAATATCCAACCAGTTCAAAAGACGATTTCTCCATATTTACCCGTGCAATTTTACTCGGTATGAAGTATCAAACAAGTTCTCAACTGATTAAGTTTGAGAAAGTGCTCAAAATGAGAAATCTTTTATGATTAACAAAATTCAAAATGACCGTAGTACTGAATTTACTAACAAAACTCATGAGATCTATTTAGATGCGAATGTTGAACCAGACATAAATACTCAACAACAAGAACTCGTAAAATAAATTGTGTGATGAAAGAAGAAACAAGACTATAAAAGAAACTACAAGAACAATGCTAGCTGATTCAAATATTTATCAATGTTTCTAGGTAGAAACAGTAAACACTGCATGCTATACTTAAAACAGAACAATGGTAAACAAAAGAGCCGGTAAAACTCCATATGAAATTTGGAATAATGTGAAACCTGATATTTCTTACTTTAATGTATTTGGATATAAATATTTATCCATAATAATGAGAAAACTCATATATCTGCTTTTGATGTCAAGTCCAATGTTGGTCTGTTTCAGGGATATTCTGCAGTTATTAAAGAATTTAGAGTATTTAATAACAGAACACTAAATGTGGAAAAACAATTCGTGTAGTTTTGATAATCAGTTGATATTCCAAACAATATAACTTACATGATTTTAGTAATAGAATGAAAATCACACTACAACAAAAATGGCTTTCCGCAGCGCGCATATGGGCTTTCCACAGCGCGCATTGCACGCTGCAAAGTTACAAGCTGTTAAAAGTTTAAGATTATCCAAAGCGTGCAATGCCCTCTGTTCATACTATTATCAACGACGTGCAAATAACGCTGTTAATACAACTTTCCACAGCGTTCATGCGTACACCGTTAATAGTCATAAAAAAACAAAGTATTAGCGACGGTTTTGGATAAAACCGTCGCCTCTTAGCGACGGTTAAGAAAAGAAACGCCCGCTAATATAGCAACGGTCTTAAAATAAAGCGACGGTTTAAAATTTCGCGACAGTTCTAAAAGCCGTCGCTAAATTTTGCGTAAATATAAAAAAAAATTTTACTTTTATAATTTAATAAATTTTAATAAAAAATACAATTAAAAAATTAACCAAAAATTGAAACAAAAACATGTATCTAAATCGAAACTAAAATCATATAAACATAGAAAAATTTTATGTGTTGTTTAATGGTGTGAAGTACAATGGAACGGAAATCGGGTTTAAATAGATAATTTGTGCTTTGTTGCGACGGTTTATTACTAAACCGTCGCCGATGTTTGTCATATAGCGACGGTTATTTTTTAACTGTCGCGGATGTTAAATCGGCGACGGTTTTAGATATACCGTCGCTAAATGTGGTGCCGATGTATGTCATATAGCGACGGTTATTATTTAATCGTCGCGAAAGTAAAATCGGCGACAGTTTGAAATAAGCCGTCGCTAAATGTGGCCTTAACTCATTTTTCGCAGCCGTCGCCCATGTCAATCGGAAAATGTGGCCTTAAATCGAAATTAGAACTCATTTTCGGCAGCGTGCTAATAATATGCAAGCCGTGAATAATACTATTAACGGCGTGTGCTTAATGTACGCCGTTAATGTCTGAACACGATTTTTTTTAAAAAAAATGATTTATTTTTAACAGCACCCATAAACTTGTACGTCGTTAATAATACTATGAACGTCGTGCGTTTATTGTGCGCTGTCATTTATACAATTTATTAACAGCGCACAAATGCATGCTGCAAATATTACTATCCGCAGCGTGCGTTTAATGCACGCCGTCCATAGTAATATCCGCAGCGTGCTTTTAATGCATGCTGTTAATAGTATCAAATTACTATCCGCAGCGTGCTTTATATGCACGCCGTCCATAGTACTATCCGCAGTGTGCTTTTACCGCACGCCGTTAATAGTATCAAGTGCAACACTATTAACGGCGCACAGGTGGGTGCACGCCGTGAAAAGTAGAATTCGCAGCGTGCTTTTAATGCACGCTGTTGATGACGTGCTGCGGAAAGTCGTTTTTCTTGTAGTGTCATTCATTTAGACCTACATGACAATGATGATAATGTAACTAAGCCAAAAGATCTATTCAATCTCCTGAACCAGAAGTTTTTGATCTGGAACTAGTAGAGCAGATCAGCAGAGATCAAAACAACGAGGAAGAAAACAACATTGATCAAGAACCCCTTCTTGAAGTTCCAATACATAATGATGATCATCTGCAATCAAAGAAGGATATTTTTTATCCTTCTCTCAGGTGGAGTAAAACTCATCATCCTTATCTGGTAATAGGTAATCCTTCATCTCATTTTATAGCTAGAAGGAAAATGATAAATGAATATATGTCTACTGCTTTCATATCTAAACTTGAACCTAATAAGATAGATAAAGCCCTTGTTGATATTAGTTGGATAAAAGCTATGTAGGAAGAACTAAATAAGTTTGAAAGAAACAAACTATGGAACTTCACACCTAAACCCAGTCATCAATCTTTTATATGAGCCATATGGTTTTAAAAAATAATTAAATAAAGGTTGACTTGTAATAAGAAATAAGGTAAAATTAGTAGTATAATGATTTAGAGAAGATGAAGGAATAGACTTTGATGAAACATTTTCTCGTATTGTTGTTAGACTAAAAGTAATTAGAATATTTCTTGTTTATGCTGCTTTTAAGAAATTTAAGATATATCAAATGGATGTTAAAATGTCTTCTTGAATGAATTATTGCAAGAAGAATTTTATGTTGAAAAACTTCCAGGATTTATTGATCACACACTGACTAATCATGTATTCAAGTTGAACAAAGAATTGTATAGATTGAAGCAAGAACCTAGATCATGGTATGATATTTTATCTTAGTTCTTAATTAATCATGAATTTACTATAGGTTTTGTGGATAAGACTTTGTTTAAATTTGTGAAAATCTTGTGCAAATTTATGTGGATGATATCACTTTTGGAAATATTGACCATCGATTGTGTGAGAAATTTGTCAATTTGATGTAAAATAAATTTGAGATAAGCATGATTAAATAGTTAATATTCTTCTTAAGATTGCAAGTTAAGAAAAATGAATTTGGAATCTTAATAAATCAATTGAAATATACAAAAGAATTGATGAAAAAATTTGACAAGGAAACATGTTCTACTATATCAACTCCCATGAATTCATCAATTAAATTACAAAGATTAAAGAGGAATTTCAGTAAAGATAACCATGTTTCGAGGACTAATAGGTTCACTGCTATATCTAACTGTCAGTAGACTTGTTATCATGTTTGTTGTTGTATCTATGCAAGATTTCAATTTGGCCCTAAGCAATCACATTATCTTACTACAAAATGTATATTGAATATCTGAAAGGAACTCAAAATGTTGTCTTATGGTATCCCAAATATTCAACATTTAATTAATTGGATATTCAGATGCTAACTATGCAAAGTGTAATCTTGACATGAAAGTATAAGTGGTTCTTGTCAATTTCTTGGTGACAATTGATATCATGGTTTAGTAAGAAACAGAATCGCATAGCTACATCAACAGTAGAAACTGAATATTTGGTTACTGGAAGTTCTTGTTCTCAGCTTCTATGGATTCAACAAAAACTAAGAAATTACAACATATATGACTCTTAATCACCTATATTTTGTGACAACACAATTGAAATTGCGATCACATACAATGTTTCATTCAAGAACAAAGCCCATTAATATAAGACATCATTTAATCAGAGATAATGTTATGAAAAAAGATATCATACTGGAATAAATGTCTACTGAAAAACAAATATCTTCACCAAACCGTTACCCAAGAATAATTTTTTTTGCATTTTTGTAATATTTTAGTATTAATCGATTTTTCTTAATTATTCTTAAGTTATTCATGTCTTTAGGGGAAATCATTTGACATTGTTAAACATTAATTCACAATTACATTGATAAAACAGAACATTCCGGTGAATTTAGGTCTTTGTTGGTCTTCAACACTTCTCTGTTCAGCAGCCATTATCATATAGTGTAAACAAATTGATTCAAATATAATTATTAACCTTTAAAGACAATCAAATATTACTCTTTTTATTAAATCCCTTAAATTTATCAGATTGGTTGCTTAACGGAAAGTTAATTTTAAAAAGTTTGAAAATAACCACAAACATGTTGACACATCTCTTTGTGTTGGTCTTTTCCGGCTCTACATGTACTATTTCACCGCCTCATTCACCTCGACTGATTTTCTCAGCAACTTTTCATATTCTTGCATCATAATTCTCTTGGAAATCTTCAACCTTGAACATTCGTACTTTGATCCAATTTCACACTTTGTGCAGAAACAATGGAGGTATACAAGATGAACACTAAATAACTCAACTTCAAGTCTGACGTTTACAGTCTTATCTGCTTTCCACACGAGATTTAGCATATCCACTTTGGATGACGTTGTGAGTTCAATTGTCCAAGTGGCCCTTACGCCTGATGAAGAAATCGTTGATCCTCAGCAAGCTCATGTTTCGGAATAATCAGCACCAGCTCCTCCTCCAGAAATTCATTTGCACACTCCAATTCTTGAGCTTGGTTTATTCTCTTATGCTCAACAACAAGAAATGCACGAAATGAAAGATCATCCATCTTCTCCCCTCCAAATGAACCACAAGAAATTGCAGGTTCTGATGCTACTGCTGAGGAAAAATATGTTCAGAGAACCTCTCCTGTTCAAGCAGAAGAGTCATCAAGAACTTTCTGAAATGTCAGATAATGTGCAAAATGACTAGACAAACTTTCAAATCTTGAAGAAACTTATTATTTTTTTTTTTTTTAAACAGATTAATTTTTTTAATCATTTTCTTGAAGAAGGGTATTTGAGTCCTTTTAAGAAAGTAAATAAATAATTTTTAATACATTACAAGGCATCGGGGTTAAAGAATAATTTTACTAAAATCCCAAATTAATTTTGGTACATGCGTTCTCGCTCTAGCTTCCGAGCCCTAGAAATCAATCGTCTCTCCGAATATTCTGCCACTCCGGCAGTCGATTCCTCGTCCACCTCCATGCGAAAGCCTCAAATTTCGAAGCCCGAAGTGGTAGATATATCAATCTTGGATTCATTTTGAAGTTTATATGCTTGAGAATAATTGTCTTATTTTTTATTATACGTTGCTGTAATTTTCAAATAATAAAAGTCCCAGCTTTATGGTAAGTGAAGCTTAAAACATGTGTAGCTCAATTGCCATCTGGGAAGTTTAAAATTTGGTCAATTTCTATATTTTTCTACCTCATTCAGTGTGCTGTTAAACTGCAGAGGAAGTGGATTGGTTAGCGAGCGAAACGATCTTTTTTAAGAGATGGCTATTGCGAGGACAGGGGTTTTTGTGGACGACTATGTAGAATGTGAGCTTTTCATTTCTATATAATCGCAGTGTTGGTTAAATTTTAGAGTGTGATGTTTATTATTTGTTGTTTCTTGGGTATTTAATGAAAGATTCTAGCACACTTCCGGGGGAGTTGCAGAGACTTCTTAACACCATTCGAGAGCTTGATGAACGCTCCCAAGGTTTAGCTGCTATTATTTGATGTAGTATATGTTAGTGTTTGTTTCTTTTGCATGATCGATTGCTAATGTTGTTGTACTAAAGCTATTGATATGAAAAATGACTAACATTGTCTCTGTATCTGAGTGTTCTCAATTAAGCTATGATAACTCACACGAGGCAACAAACCAAGTACTCTCTGGGGTTGGCATCTCAGGTGAACTCTATGTGGAGGAAAAACAAGGAGGTGGAAGAGGATGATGAGGATAAGATTTTTGAAAAGCTTCGAAAGGAGATTGAGGTGAACCAGGACAATGCCCTTAGCCTTTGCACTGAGAAGGTTTTACTGGCTCGACAAGCTCATGACCTTGTAAACCCTTCTATATATATTTTCCATTGTTGCATTGATTACTAGTTTCGCGCGGAATGTTTCTTTTCCATTTATTTTGTTTATTTTCTGCGTTCAATGTTTTAATTGACTTGCAAAGTAGTAGTGTCAGTGTTTGGTGTTTAACTGCATTTTTCGGTCACCACTGCTTGCTCAGTGTAATACCTTTCAACAAGCTTCGGCTCCTTTTG
Source organism: Primulina eburnea (assembly GCF_022965805.1). Lineage (NCBI taxonomy): Eukaryota > Viridiplantae > Streptophyta > Magnoliopsida > Lamiales > Gesneriaceae > Primulina > Primulina eburnea. Next base: position 17,208,502 of record NC_133103.1, read on the forward strand.
TCACTTCTATATGTGTTTTCTCTCTTTATCTTGTTCCCATGTTTGGAGACTGGAAAAAGGTACGCTTTTCGTTGGCTTCTTGTTTCTAGGTTTTGGGTGGTGAATTAAGGAAGAATTCAGCCTGCTATCTGTTGTGGCCATGTCTATATACTAGGGAAGGTGATAATATTTATTTTTTGCGACTTTCCAACAGATTGACAGTCACATAAGACGTCTTGATGAGGATCTGAACAACTTTGCGGAAGATCTGAAACAAGGTACTCCTAGGGATTTTGATATAGTGTGTTCTAGTTTGGAAAACAGCTAGATAGGTATTTTTTTAGTAAATTTAGTCGGGGCCCTGTGGCTTGTAAAAGTTTGACAAGTTCTTTATTGTGGATTTCCAAGATCACATGATATTCTTTGTTGTGGATTTCTGAGTTTGACAAGTTCTTTGTTGTGGATTTTAACATAGTGTATTGCTTTGAAAACAACTAGATATTACTTTTCTACTACAAGGTCTAGGAAGTTTTCATTCTGAATGGTACTTAGTACCCAACGGTAATGCCAGCCCTTTATGGACCGACAAATTGTGTGAGCTTATGTCTATGCGTGTGTAGTTTCTAAGCCCAACAAGGTGGGTGTGAGCTAGTTAGCCAACATGCCTGTTTCTAGCATAGCTTGCCAAAATGATTATAATTGATGATGGATCATGTCCATAATAATTTTTGCAGAAGGTAAAATAGCACCAGATGAATTGGCTGTGCTTCCTCCATTACCTTTAGTTCCTAAAAACGAAAAGCGTAGGTTCTACGGAACTCCTCAATCAAAAAGGATTGATTACAGGGATAAGGATTGGGACAGGGAGCGCAATAGAGGTTTGGATCTCATGCCGCCTCCTGGCAGCCTTAAGAAAGAATTTGCTTCTGTGGTTGAGCTAGATCAACCCATTGATCCAAATGAACCTACTTACTGTGTTTGTCATCAGGTCCTGACTTCCGTATCCCCGATTTCTAGTTTGAGTCCACTGCTTCAGAATTAACACAATGTTGTATGAAGCACTACTGAAATACTTGTTGTGCAGGTTTCTTTTGGTGACATGATTGCTTGTGACAATGAAAATGTAAGTTTATTTTCCCTTCTTTTTCTCCTCTTTTCCCTGAACTTTTTCAAAAATAGTCTTTTTCTTTCCTGTTTGGACCATTTAGTCTTATTAGAAATGGGACCAATAATTCTTGAATGCCTGTTAGAAGAGGTTGGCAGCTTCCATGAATCGTTGCTACATTACTGAAATATATTCTTTTGGAGTAATGTACTCAAGGCATGGTTTAAATATATTGAACGAAGGGTGGGAATAATTTGGGTGTAAATATTTGCGATTACTTGTTAAAATTGAAATGGACTTTCATGGGTACATTTTTCACTCTTGGGTTTTGTTGACAGTGCCAAGGGGGTGAATGGTTTCATTATGCCTGCGTTGGCCTCACACCAGAGACGAGGTTTAAAGGAAAGTGGTTCTGCCCGACCTGCAGGCTATTACCACACTGAAGCTATTTCATTGTTAACTGCCGTTTGCTGTTGGCATAAACGGATTGTCTTCCTCGTAAAAAATTGTTGATAGAAAGGTTTTATTTTCTCTTTACAAAAACTCATTCTAATAGCTGTATACCAAGAAGATCAATTTCTTGAAATCTAGTATTTTTTCCCCAAAATTTCTTTGAAGAACTTGATTTTCAGACCAATACATTTATACATGCCCAAACCACAGAATTCTTCTAGGATTATTTATTCGTGAAAAATGCCATTACTGTTCAAACCTTGTATAAATTGAACCAAAATTTTTCGTTGTTAACACCATTTATACAGAATCAACATAATTTCTCCCTGTATCAGTCAATTTGATCAGATTTCTAACAAATAAATTTTAGAATCGAATTTTTAAGATTGGAAATACTTAAATACAACAATGAATAAATCAATTTTTTTAGTGATAACGATAGCAGACAGCATATCTTTGTCCTCGAGTACAATCTTTTCATAGCATTTTTTTACTTGCTCCCATAAATGAATATTATATCTGTAAAGTATGGGGTGTATTTTGTTTAACAGTGAAACAAGGAAGATCGTTGAAATCGTAAATTTGTATTTATCATAATTAATTGTTAAATGTTACAATATTTCAGACAACATGCGGCAGAATATATAAGTTTGTAACACAAATTGTCTTTAAGTAAAGACGATGGAATAAAATAATTTTACACAAGTATAAATACCGCAGTGAGGTATAAATACTTGTGCGGTCTCTTAGGACAAAAAATATTCACTAGAAAGCCAACTAGTTTACATAAAAGCTATCACTAGTGATTTTAATCAAAAATCAATTTCCTCAACACGTTGAGAAAATTAAATGCTCCTAAAACAAAGAACAACATTAAAACAATATATAAGGAAGCAAAATACGATGTCAAAACTGGAGCAACAAAAAGAAATCTTCAGCCAACTCCTTCACAATTGTTGTTAGCAGATGTTTTCACAATCACAGCAACACGTGGATTCAGCACTCTTCGATTAACAACAACCTTGTAGATTGTTTTCTTCTAAAGTTTATGGCGTGGTGCAAGAGTATGTATATGCTTATGCGTAAATCACCCCCCTTTTTCATGAAATGAATTCTCTTATTTATAGCCCTATGGTTTATCAACAAAGAAACCTATACAATATGAAAAATAAGAGTTTTATTAGAAACAAACTCTTTTTAAACAAAGATACCATATCACAAAAATCTTAGCATAATTATCACATTATCTAGAAAGACAAAATCTTAGCATAATTATCACATTATCTAGAAAGACAAAATCATATCAACAAGGAAAAAATAATCTTGGGAAATAAATTTAATACGAAAATTATATTTCCCCCCAATCTCTTCCTTTTTGCATTTATAGAAAAAATGAGATCAAACTCAATTTCTCAGTTAAACTCCAGTTAACTCCCCCTTAATATGAGAATTTTTATCCCTCTAAATAAAATCAAGTTAGCACGGGTGTTGTTAGTTGTGTTAGCAACACAAGAGACAACACCTGCAAAATATCATTAACTGTTCATTAAAACAGAGTAAAAACAGAAACATATCAGGGAAAACAAAAACTTTTATCAATCAAATCAGATATAAACAACCATACTATCAGAGCAAAACATTAAAAGAGAAAACATAAAAAATATCAGATAAAAATCATTTGATCCTTTCAATTCGCAGTCCCTTCATCAGCATCTTCACCATTCTTGGTGCTAGATGGTCCAGCAACATCAACATCGGCATCAACATCAACATCAGCTTGGGTTTGAATTTGAGTTGCATCTCCTCTCTTTTTTTGTCAAGAATGGACAGCTATCTCCATAGTCAGTCGATAGACAACAACGAAGTTCTCATAGTAGACTAGATCAGCTTTGCCCTGAATTATCTTGGCCAAATCATGGTCTATCCGGGCTTGGATGACAGTCGTTGAGAGCATTACATATCCTATAGATCCGGTAATATCGTGAGTACTTTGAGGGATATCATCTGCAACATGAGAAGAATGAGAATCAGACCATGGAAGATCAATCTTCCGATTACCCTTGAAGAAAGCCAGAGAAATTTTAAATTTATCACTAATGTCAGAGAGTTGCTCATCAATGTCCCGAACAAATCCTTGAGATATAAGCATTCCATAGATCAGTGAGAGGAACAAGAGCTTTGATGCTTTGAGGCCTCTTTCAGCATATTGAAGCACAATCTTAAAGACTAGCTTCCCAAAGTTAAACACTCCTTTAGTCCCAATGGAGTATAGAACCAAAGCTTGGCTTCGGGTCACGATGGTGGAATTTGTAGAAGGTGGCCAATTTCGGATGGCCAGTTTGTGTAACACCAAATAAAAAGAGGTCAATTTTGCAGCTGAGTGCCGTTGTGGATGTGCTGGGAATTCGGTGATAAGACCCCCAGTGAGTGTGGAAGTGACATCGTGAATGTCAGGAGGGAGTCCATCTACAAAATCGGTTGGTGTATGGCAGTGCAGATTGATTGCAGCAGGATTGAATTCATAAATTTTGTCTCGAACAAATACTTTCCCATATTTAGCTGATCTTAATCACCGACTCCTGGTGATAGATTGGCATAGAATTCCAGCACCGGTTTGCGACAAAATGGTGTGACGACTGAAACCGTTGAATAAAGCTGGAAATCCATAGGAAATGCTGTCAAAATTTTAAAGATTGTAATTTTGAGATTTGTATGCTTTAATAAATACGAGAATTAATACATCAAACTTAAATTTATCATATTTATGTATTATTTTATCTATTTATTAGTTTGAAATAATTACAATTACACTAAAGATAAAAAAATTCTTAAGCCTGTGCTAATCTCGTTTAAGCTTGAAAAGCTTGGAACTCGACATCCGCGCTTCAGGGTGCTTCACACTTTTTAGAACCTTGCCAAAATTATGTCATTAACATATAATTGGTAGATAAGGATAACACCTTTAGACTTTTGAATAAAAAGAGTTTTGTCTACTTGACCTCGTTTGAAGCCCATTTCAATTAGATACTCAGTCAGTCTTCCATATCAAGCACGTGGTGCTTGCCTCAAATCATAGAGTGCCTTTTTCAATTTTAAACACAATCCAAATGATGTGGATCCTCAAATCCTTTAGGCTGATTTACATATACTTCCTCACACAAAATCCCATTCAAAAATGCACTTTTGAAATCTATTTGAAAAAGTTTGATTTTCATGTAGCATGTAATTGCTAGCAATAGTCGGGCTGACTCAATACGAGCAACAAGAGCAAATGTCTCAATAAAATCAACCCCTTCAACCTGTGTGTACCCTTGAACAACTAACCTTGCTTTGTTTCGAATGATGTTTTCTGACTCATCGGTTTTATTTTTGAAAATCTATTTTATCCCAATTCTATTTTTGGTCAGGAGGTAGAACTAAATACCATACATCATTTCAAACAAATTGTTCAAGCTCATCATGTATTGCATTGGTCCAAAACTCATCTTTTTATGCTTCATTGACATTTTTAGGTTCGGGATTTGAAACAAAAAATGAAAATCTGACCTGTGAGTATATAGTTATTATGTACACTAGTCCAACCATATTCCGATAATCGATATTTTCTTTCTTTTGAGTTCGAACGTCTCCACGCACATTTCCAATTAATTGAGATGATGGATGATTTTTCTGGATTTTATTTGGAACGTTTTGTCCATCATCTACTGTATCATCATCAGTGTGTATTTCATCATCAGGTTCAGTGACTTCAATGTCACATGTTGTGCTAGGTGTTATAACATCTAGTGTAACACATGAATTTCCAGTAAGATTGGAATTTCCAGAAGATTATCCACATCATCTTCAGCTGTTTTCATTTTGAGATCTGCACAGTCATAAAAAAAAACATTAACTGATTCAATGATAGTCTTTGTTCTTAGGTTAAAAACACAATATGCACGACTATTTTTAGCATATCCCACAAATAGACACTTGTCACTTTTCGAATCAAATTTTGCGAGTTGATCTATGTCATTCAAAGTATAACAAACACAACCAAAAACATGAAAATATTTAATGTTATGCTTCTTTCCCATTAATATCTAATAAGATATCATGGTTGAACCACTTCTTAAATACACCCTATTCGAAATATGACATGCGGCGTTAAAGGCCTCTGCCGAAAAACGTTTTGAGATGTTCTTCGAAGCTAGCATTACTCTTGCCATTTCCTGCAATATTCTGTTATTGCGTTCCACTATGCCATTTTATTGTGGTGTTTTTGGAGCCGAATAGTCATGTGAAATTCTTTTCCTGTCACAAAAGGATGAAAATAAAGAATTTTCAAATTCCTTACTATAATCAGTCCTGATCCTTCTCCCATTCAAATTATGGAAGATTATAATCCTTGTGATTAACTGTTTAAAAACATAAAAAATGTCCGACTTTTCCCTAATAAAACTTACCTATGAAAAATGTGAGAAATCATCGACACACAAAAAAAATATTCCTTACCTCCGAAGCTTCCCATTTCTATAGATACATAAGGTCCATGTGTAGTAACTCGAGACAACGTGTTGTCCCAAAGTGAGGCAACACGAGGTGTGACCCACGAGTTTGCTTACACTTTCGACAATCCCCCCAAATATATGGTGTACCAGATGATATATTAGACATAACTCGTACTGCACCGTACTTACACAAATTCTTTAGGGTTTTGAAATTCACATGACCGAGTTTTTGATGCCAAATGTCAAGTTCACTGACTTGTGCATGTTTGCATGTATGTTCTTTACCTATTTGATATCAGTTGTCCGAATACCTTGTTCCTGTCATAATGCTCACATTTGTTTCATAAAACAAATCTCTCAAGTATGTTTATCAAACTTGACATGTAAATTATCATCACACAATTGGCTTATGCTTATCAAATTTGAATTTAATCGTTTGACATAAAGCACATTGTGGAGCTTTGGTAGTCTTTCGACATTCAATGTTTCCTTTCCAACAATATTTCCTTTAGCTCCTCCTCCATAGGTTACTCTACTACTTTTTTTTAATCAATATAATCAGTGATATGTTCTCGTGATCCTATCATATGGCGTGAGATTCCACTATCAAAGTACCAGTGACCTGCAGTGTTGGTTTTTAATGATGTATAGACAGTATTACAGTGAGTTTTTACCTTTGGTACCCAAAATTGTCATACTGTAGATCGATGGTTGGAAGTGTTGGACAACGTTTTGGTCAACATCCGATTCATATTTGTATTCATGCAGTCTTCCCTAAGTTTAAAACAGTAGGGCCTGATATGTCAAGGGTTAAAACAGTAATGACAGACATACCTGCGTTTTCTTTGCATCGAAACAGGTGCAGCATGTTGTCTTTTTGGTAGAGGACTTTTACTCGAAGATGTGGATTGTGACTGTTTAAAAGAATCAGCTTTTATTTTCACAAAGACAGTTGATTTAGATTATTCACCAATTTCAAATACACTGTCTTTGAAGCCTAAACACTTCTTTTCATCTCTTCCCATAAAAGTATGGATTCAAGCTTAGATGTGCTCGAATTGAATTTGGTTAGAGTCTCAGTCGCCTTTTGAAGCTCATCCTTGATCTTACATAGTTCCAAATATTTTTTGTTCAGGATTACTTCAAGTTTGGCAACCACCGTTTTCAGCTCAGTGTTCTCCTTCATGAGAGTTGTGTTAATCTTGTTTCTTTTAGTCCAGTCAGCATACAACTCTTTATAAAGCTTATGTACACTCTCAAGAGTAATTTCTTCATCATCAACTTCCAAATCATCATCTATACTTGAGTTTCCAGAAGTTGTAGAATTAAAGCACAATGATTTTTAACACGTGTTGCGCCCAGGTGTGGCCACACCTAAAGGATTCACCCGCATTCAACGTTTTTCTACCAAAAGTGCAGTCAAGGAGGTGTGATTGTTTTCTTCATTTGATTCCTCCTCATCAGATTCCTCATCGCTTAAAGAAACAATGCACCCTTTATTCTTGCGAGTTCTATTTGCACATTCATTGGCATAATTTCCAAATCCATTGCATTCTCTACATTGCATTAAATCATACTTCTTTGGATTAAGCTGACCATTTCCCTCATTTCTTGGTCAAAACTGACATTGGGGAGGAAACTTCTGTAGATTTTCAGGGGCTGGTAGACTAAAAAACTTTGATTTTTGTCCAACCTTTTTTTGTCTCCGATTCTTTTTAAATAATCCCCAAATTTCTTTGTGATGTAGGAAATAGAGCCCTCACAACGGTCTGATTCATTAACTTTTTGGAATAGTTGAAGAAGATCATTATACGAATCATTAGAAACTTGGAATGTAATAGTTTTTCCCTTATCTTTTTTCTGCATGTCCATGTTCATTTCGAAGGTACGAAGTGAACTTATTAAATCCTTCAAAGCTATCTGAGTTGTATCCTTAGCCTCATCAATTGCACATATTTTTATATTGAATCTTTCAGGCAAGGATCAAAGTACTTTGCTTACCAGAAGTTCATTCGAGATTGGATCACCTAGACTCAATGCTTCATTGGTAATCTCCCTAAGATGTCAATCATAATCAATGATTGTTTCGGTTTCTTCCATTTTTAGATTCTCGAATTTTGATGTAAGCATTCTCAACTTTATTCTCCTCACATTTTCAGAACCTTCACAATTCTTCTGAAGGATTTCCCAATCATCTTTGGCCGATACACAGTTTGTAATTAAACTGAACATATTCAAGTTGACTGAAGAAAAGATTGCATTCAACGCCTTTGAGTTGTACTTCGAAGCAGTCCAATCACTTTCCAGTTTTGTCAGGTTGTCATCATCTTCGTTTATCCTCTTCGGTGGAGTCCAACCACATATAACATTCTGCCATGCCCTTTCATCTATGGACTTTATATAAAATCTAATTTTCACTTCCCATATACTGTAGTTAGAACCATCTAACACTGATGGTCGCAGTGCTGCATTTGCAAGTGACACACCCATTATAAAAAGCAAATATGTTAAACAAAATAGTCAGGATCAGCACTTAGTATATCAAGAATAGACTCTGATACCACTTGTAAGATATAAGATGTATTTTGTTTCAATAGTGAAACAAGTAAGATCTTATGAAACCGTAAATTTGTGTTTATCAGAATTAAGTGTTATGCTAAATGTTACAACATTTCAGACAACATGTAGCAGAATTTATAAATTTGTAACACAAATTTTCTTTAACTAAATACGATGGAACGAAATAAATTTTGCACAAGTATAAATACTTACGTGGTGCCTCAGGGCAAAAATAGTCACTAGAAAACATACGAGTTTACACAAAAAACTATCACTAGTGATTTTAATTATTGAGAAAATCAAATGCTTTTTAAAACAAAGAACCACATTAAAACAATATATAAGAAAGCAAAACACAATGCCAAAGCTGGAGCAGGCAAAAAAATCTTCAGCCAACTCTTTCACAGTTTTTGTCTGCAGATGTCTCCAACAATCAAAACGACACGTGGATTCAGCACTTTTCGATTAGCAGCAACCTTGTAGATTGTTTTCTTCTAAAGTTTGTGGCTTGCAAAGATGCAAGAGTATGTATGTGATTCTACGTAAATCACCCCCTTTTGCATGAGATGAATCCTCTTATTTATAGTCCTAGGGTTTATCAACAAGGAAACATAAGCAATATGAAAAGTAAGAGTTTTATTGGAAACAAACTTTTTTTAAACAAAGATACTATATCACAAAAATCTTAGCATAATTATCACAATAATTATCACATTATCTAGAAAGACAAAACCGTATTTAAATATTTAAAGTCATATCAACAAGGAAAAATTAATCTTGGGAAATAAATTTAATACATAAATTATACTTTCCTTCAATATCTACCCAAATGTTTTTGAATAATTATGGGTTACTCAAACCACCCGGAAGTGAAAATAAGCTCTTTTCCTGTCCCAAGGCATTGTCTTAGTGATTTTGGCCTAGAAAACCGGCTGGCCCAAAAATATTTAGTGGGCCAAGTAAGATCCAAAACTACATAACTTGAGCCTTAACCACTTCATTTTATCTTGACAGAATCCTTGCAATTTAACCCAAAAAATAGAAACTGCGTGTCAAAAAATCAATAAATAAAGGAGAAATCGCGTTTGACAACAGCATGAGGATAATCACACCTTCTTCTTTCTATCGCTCTTCTAACGCTTTTGCCAGAGTCATCGCAACAAATGTATCATGTATCAGATGGTAAGATTCTTGGTCTGTTAGGATTTTTCGCTGCTGATTGATTTTTTGCCTTTGATATTTAAAGACAGCACTCAGAGCAAGACTGGGATTTCAGTAATCTTGGATGATACAACAAGAACTCTACTTTTTTTTGTTGGGGAAAACCCATAAACTGCAGAATCCATAATGCTAAATTATTAAACATTTTACTGAAAACTTGAGCGAAAACGTAACTGAAGTCATAATCCTGAATTCTTTAGAACGTATCTTGATCTTCCAAATCTAAACGCTCTTTCCTTGAGAGAATCCTTTTGTTTTCTCGTATAAACTATTTTCTTAATGAGGAAGAGAATAGGAAACATGATAAAGCGTGTCTGGGACCATGACCCATATATATAAATAATGTTTATCATTATCTTCTGATATTTCTGTTTTAGCCCATCATAAAAACAGGAATTATACTTGTATCTCTACATATTAAATACCCACAACCTATTAGATACATTAAAGCCCAATAGCCCGAAACCTTAGTTGATCACTTTGGGCTTAACTTGACAATCCACAACGCATAATTATTTACATATAAGCCCATATAAATAAAACTGAATTTGCTCAATTGACATAACACACATACTAGCAGTGTGCTCATGAAACTTTTTGGGTGGTACTGCCTTAGTAAGCGGATCCGCAACCATGTAGTTTGTAACGATATGCTCAGTAGAAAACTTTCCACTTTAAAGTCTTTCTTTAACAACCAGAAACTTGATGTTAATATATTTTGATTTCGTCGAGCTCCTGTTGTTATTGGAATACCTAACCGCTGATTTATTGTCACAATGTATTTTTAGTGGTCTTTCAATGCCATCAACAATGCGCATTCCTGTGACAAAATTTTGCAACCATATTCCATGATTGGATGCCCCATAACACGCTACAAACTCATCTGTCATGGTGGAAGAGGCTATAAATAACTGTTTAGCACTCTTTCAGGAATGATACCTCCAACAAGGAGATAGATGTAGCCCGACGTATATTTCATACTATCTTGGCATCCAGCAAAATCGAAGTCACTAGACTCAATGATCTTAAGCTGATCCAACCTCTGATATATGAGCATGTAATATTTTGTTCTTTGTAGGTACCGTAAAAACCTTTTGACTACCTTTCAATGTTCCACTCCTGGATTACTTAAAAATCGTCCCAACATTCCTGTCAAGTACGCAATATCTGAACGTGTACTAACCTAAGCATACATTAGACTCCCCACTGCAGATGCATAGAGAATATTATGTATTTCCTTTTCCTCAAAATCATTCTTTGGGCATTGTTTGAGACTAAATTTGTCTAACTTAACCACAAGGGTATCCATTGGTCTACAATCTTTCATCCTATATCGCTTGAGAACTTTCTCGGTATAGCCTTTCTGAGATAATCCAAGAACACCTCGAGAACAATCCCGATGTATCTGAATACCCAGTACAAAAGATGCATCACCAAGATATTTCATATCAAAATTCTTAGATTGAAATCTCTTGGTGTCATGCAACAACTCTATATCATTTGATAGTGAGTAGAATGTCATCAACATATTAAACCATAAAAATATGTTTACTCCCACTGAACTTATGGTACACACAATCATCGACAAAATTCATCTCAAAACCAAACGAGATGATCACTTGATAAAATTTGAAATACCATTTTCAAGATGCCTGTTTGAGCCCATAGATGGATTTCTTTAATTTGCAAACCATATTATTTGTGTCTTTGGACACAAAATTTCTCTGTACCATATAACTTGTTTCATCAATATCATTTAGAAACGCAATTTTACATCCATCTGATGAAGCTCAAGATCGAAATATGTCACAAAAGCCATTATAATTTTTAAAGAGTCTTTCGAAGAAACCGGAGAGAAAATATCTTTATAGTGAATGCCTTCTTTCTGTGTAAAACCTTTAGTGACAAGACGAGCCTTATATTTTTCCACATTGCCTTTTGAATCCCTTTTGATTTTAAATATCAATTTGCAAACAATGGACCTTTAGGCAATGGGACAAGATCCTATACGTCATTGTCCTTCATAGACTTTATCTCCTCATTCATGACATCATTCCACTTTTGATAGTGAGAACTTTCCATTGCTTGACGGAAGCTAATATGATCGTCCTCCATTAGTCCAATGTCTGCCTCATGTTCTTGAAGAAATACAATGTAATCATCTGGCACTGTATTTCTCCGCAATCTAGCGGATCTCCTTAATGGCATAGCTTCTAGAGGTGCTTGAGTTTGTTCATCTGGAATTGAAAGATCTCTAATATTTTCTTCCTATAATGTGTCTTGGTCAAAGTGAGGATTGTGATCCTGATCAAATTCCAAGACACCTATGGAATATTTACAATTCCTCTTCAAAGACAATATCCCTTACTTTATCTGCCCCCCGCAAACTCAACATCCTCAAAGAACCGAGCATTTCTTGACACAAAAATCAACTTACTTGTGTGATCATAAAACTTGTAACCCTTGGATCTTTCAGAGTATCCAATAAAATAACAACTGACCATTCTTGAGTCCAGTTTCTTTTCATTAGGTTTTAAGGCCTTGCCTCAGTTGGACATCCCCAAACGTGCAGATGCTTAAGACTATGGTTTTTAGCCGTCCAAAGTTCATGATGGATTTTGGTCGCTGCCTTAGTTGGAACCCTGTTAAGGATATATGATGCGGTCTTTAGTGTTTCTCCCCAGAGTGATTCTGGTAAGGTAGAATGAATGATCATACTTCTCACCATGTCTTTAAGCGTTCTGTTTCGTCTTTCAGCAACACCATTCATAGTGGACGAACCCGGCATTGTGTATTGTGGGACGATACTGTATTCTTCTAGGAATCTAACAAAAGGTCCTGGACGTTGTTCACCTGAATCGTCATACCTACCATAGTATTCACCACCATGGTCAGATCTAACTCTTATAATCTTAAAGCCAAGTTGATTTTCAACTTCAACTTTATAGTTTTTGAACACATCCAATGACTGTACTTTTTTATGAATGAGATAACCGAAGCCATATCTTGAAAAATTATCCGTGAACGTTATAAAATACTATTGAAAATTCCAAGAAGCCGAAGGAAATGGTCCAAAAATATCAATATGTATAAGTTCTAAGACGTTTAAACACCTATTGGCTTTTAATTTCCTTTTGTTATTTTGTTTTCTCTTTATACAATTAACACAATTATTAAAATCTGTATAATTGTTGGAACATTTCATGTTTGAAATCTTGATTTTGATGTTAACAAAACTCGTTATTGTGTTTTTAACATATTTACTCAAGTGTGAAGTTATTAACACAAGAAGAAAACCGAAACTGAGTTTAGCCAAACTAAATTTCTGGCGAGCTTCGTTATTTTGATTATATCTCTCAGCTGGATAATTCAAATGACAATCCATTAATTTGACCAAGTGGTAGTTCACTTCAGTTGGGAAAAATCGAATTTTATCTAGGCCAAACCGTTCGTTGAATGACCAAACTGATTGCACGAAAATAGTAATCAATTTGGTATGAGTAGTTGAGGTATTTTGCCCATATCTCTCAGCTCGATTATTGGAATAAAGTGATTCGGTATGCGTTGAAAAGATAATACGATGATCTACAAATCATCTTCAGAAGTCAAATTCTGAATCGAAGCTTAAGATACTGATAAATGGTGATGAAGCTACTGGTTCTACACAAACAGAAATAAGCAATTTCAGCACATCAGATTGAGCTGCTGACCAGTTCAGTTTCAACCGCTGATCAGTTTCAACCGCTGACTAGTTCAACCATTGACCAACCGCTGAACGACCAGTTTAAGCTCGGGAAAATGTCCAGCAAGGAGAATTTGAAAATTACAATTTCAGAAACAATACAAAAACTTTCCAAACGTTCATATTCTTGTGTCTCCCGTATATATCATTGTTGAGGCCTATAAATACAACATCTTGAAGATCAAACAAGAGCTTTTGAAAGGGATTAAAAAGCATGTGCAGTTAGCATGAAAAAATATGTTAGTTGAGAGCGCAAGTCCTTGTGTGAGGATACATTTGAGATTTACAATGTAAAGGATAAATTCCTCAAACATATACAAGAGAGTTGAACTTCAAAGTTTAGTTGAGTGAATCTTCACACAAAGACATATTCAGAAGCATACATTTCTTAGCACGTCAAGCATGGTCATATGCCTATCACTGCCACAAAAAAACAACCGGAACTTTGAGAATCACTAGAAATATTCTGTTGTTTCTTCGGAGGCTGTGTATCTGCAACTTCCTTATCCTTCCTTTTCTTTCCATTATCATTCGAGGTAGAGGCATACTGAACACTTTCTGTCTTGTTTTGCTTCAACTTTTCATGTTCCTGTACACAGTGTGAGATGAGCTCATTCAGAGACCAAGTCTATTTCTGACAGTTATAGCTCATTTTGAACTGGTTAAATTGAGGAGGAAGAGAAATCAAATTAGGTTCACCAGCAAGTCCTCAGAGAGGTCAAGCTTCAGTGCTTTCAACCTTGAAGCAAGATGAGACATTTCCATAATGTACTCATTGATGTTGTCCTTACCCCCGTACCTCATTGAAACAAGGCTTGCCAAAAGTGTACCAATTTCAGACTTTTCACTTTTAGCAAACCTCTTTTCAAGGTCTTGAAAGAAAGCCTTAGCCGTAGCAATGTCGCTAGACATTGTGCCCCTGAATGTTTCTAGAATGACCCTCTTCATGTTCATCATACACATGCGATTCGATCTCTTCCACCTTTCAAACTCTCTCTTTTCATCAGAGGTACTCTTATCTGTAACGGCAGGAGGAACGGGAGGAGGAGAGTCAACCCTTATCGCAATGTCCAAATCCAGACTCTGAGAACTATCAATAAATTCTCTTGCCATGATTTTAAATTAGAGCCATTTAACATAGAAATAGAATTAATGTTCGAATGAATATTTGCAAGAGTTAAATCTGAACAGATAACAAAAACCAAATATACATGCTCAACCAAATATCCAAATAAAATAATCAATAAATTCAAATAATGTAAACCTCATAAACAGAATATCGAGCACACCATTAATGTTTCATATTTGGACAAAAAATTAACTTGTAAGTGATATTCTGTTGCAGCAGTCAAACACTGATAGTAACTATCATGTCAAATAACAACCTTCCTTTGAGCCGATTTATTATTCACATGAAAAACTGAACAACTATCACATATTTATCACTACAAGTGTATATATAGTTAAATAAATATTAATTTTCTTTTGAGCCAATTAATATTCATATAGATCACATATACCAAAATTCTTTTTTATTTCAAAATAAAATTAATTTTCATAAAAGATGTCACTTTGACGACATTTTATATCAATTGATCTATTTTAAAAAAATGCATATAACCTTATCATTATTTGAATAATTGAATATTTAACCTTAAACCGAATAAACCTGAATCGAAAAAAAGTTGAATTTCCATACGTGTCGACCCAAATCCGTACGGCCAGACCCAGATCCGTACGAGCTGACCCGAATCCCTAATTTTTTTTAATCCAAATTTTCGATTTTCCTCCAATTTTTTTATTGAAAAAAACTAGAAGAAAATTTGAAATCTTATCCAAATCCTTAAAATTTTCAACCAAATGTTTTTACCAAAACTGAAACTTTAAAAGATTTAGTTTTCAATCAAATATTTTCCAGATATAAAATCATATCAAAATATTTTCCAGATATGAAACCATATCAAAAAGTTTTTTAAACAAAGTCTTCTTTTCCAGATCTGAATCCAAATTATATCCAAAAATTTAAACAAATCTCAACGATTCAAGTATTAGTGGCTCTGATATCACTTGTTGGAGAAAATCTATAAACCGCAGAATCCATCATGTTAAATAATTAAGAATTTGACTGAAAACTTAAGCAGAAGCGTACATGAAGCTATAATCCTGATTTCTTTAGAACATGTCTTGATCTTCCAGATCTACGCGCTCTTTACTTGAGAGAATCCTTTAGTTTTATCTTCAAAACTATTTTCTTAATGGGAAAGAGAATATGGATCGTGATAGAGCGTGATTTAGAAACCATGACCCATATATATAGATAATGTTTACCAATATTTTCTGATATTTCTGTTTTAGCCTATCATAAAAACAAAATTTATACTTATGTCTCTACACATTAAATGCTCACAATCTATTAGATAGATTAATGCCCAATAACCTGAAACCTTAGTTGATCACTTTGGACATAACTTAATAGATAATCAACAACGCATAATTATCCACATACAAGCCCATATAAATGATTTAACATCTCTGGTTCTCGTTCCCTCCTCCGTATTTTCAGAAAAGAAATTAACATAGATTTGAAAGATTTGATCCTTATGTGCTCTATTTTGTGAATCTCTTCATTTCTTCCACTTAAGCTATCCTCCCATGTTGTGACTTCTTATCGCCAAATACAACTTTTTTGTAGTTTGGATCATTATCATTACTCCCACTTTCATCACCAGCCTTCCCATGAAATTCGATCTCCTCTCGTTACCCTCAATTTTGCACGCTCACATCGATGGTTCATTAGTGGGACAATTTCTTCAAACGAGGGGACGGTTTCCCTAGTGCAATTTGAAGATTTTGCAGAGAAGGATTGGTCATTTCTTGACACGGACTATCCAAGTTTTGATGAAGTGCATAGACTGAAGATGGACCGAATCATTTCGGCTGGAGGTAGGGATGTAAATGAACTAAATCATTTGCGAGCTATTCGAAGCTCAGCTCAATAAAAAGCTCGTTTGAGTTCGTTTGTTAATCATATCAAGCCAAGCTTAAGCTTAATTTCGAGGTCGAAAATTTAATCAAACCAAACTCAAGCCTAAGGATATTCGGCTCGTGAGTTCACAAACATGTTCGATAATAGGTTCGCAAACATGTTCAATAATAGGCTCATGAGCTCGAGCTTGTAAGCTCGAGCTTGTAAGCTCAAGCTTGACTCATTTGTTGAGTTGACAAATAAAAATATTAGAACTAATGTCAATGAAACGAATTGAACACAAAACATAGTTGGAAAAATATGAATTTATATCACATAGTCACAATTATAATTTTTATCTTACTTGCATATCATTATACTACAATGTTCTTTAAAACATAATAAATTAACAGAAATACACCAACTTATACTTTTTCCCCAAAAAAATTTATATCACCAAGTCATACACACGTTGAATAACTTTACAAATTATTATCCTAAAATATTATATTAAATTGAATATAATGAATTTATATTGATTAAAAAATAAAATTTATATGGAACACATCAAATGAAGTATTAAAGGAGTGAAATTATTGCAATGTTATTTATATAGTGATATTAGTGTATGACGAATATTTGTTATCTGGATGCTAGATGTATTATTTTGGGATGTTCATAATATAACGAGTTTATGTTTTTTTAGTTGTTATTTTTGTCGTTTTGGTTATTTATGAATGAATTTATATTTTTATGTCTGATTTAAAATTAGTAATAGATAAGTTTAATTTTTAACAAGCTCGAATGATCAAGCTCAAATTCGATCTCAATTCTATGCTTTACGAGCTCGAAAACGAGCCGAGCTCAAGCCAGACTTATTAAACATGATAAACGAGCTATTAATGAATTAAGCTCGAGTCTGGCTTGATTAACATGATAAACGAGCTTTTAACGAGTCGAGCTCGAGCTAAACAATCTTAAACAGACCAAATTTAAGCTTGATACTGTTTGTTTTGGTGTGAATTTTTACTTCCCTAGTTGGAGACATTACGGAAACCTCGAGGGTTCTTGTTTCCATTGGTTCTGAAGCATTTGTGGATAGAGTTGTTGATACATCACCAGTCGAACAGTTACTTGTCGTACATGACTCTCTTTTAACTTTGGCTTGCATCAAGGAGAAACATGACAAGGTCAAATGCTGGCAAGGTGAACTGGTCCATGTACCTGAGAAGTGGACACCTTTTGATGTTGTATTCCTCTACTTCCTCCCTGGTCTAGCCTTTGAACTCGGTGAGGTTCTTGGAGCTCTTGCCAAGCTTTGTTCGCCAGGTAACATTGAATTTATATAGCGATCTTTTTCGATCATTCTGGTACTTCTCATCTTTAAATTTCCGTTCTCTTGTTTTACACCTTTTCTAGTTTTGGTTGAATGTTTCAATACGCTGGTTGAGTTGATTGTTCAAATCTC